>NC_000068.7:158841849-159141849 GCF_000001635.26 Mus musculus
GCCACCCCAAGCTGCAGGCTTCCCAGAGTAGAGCAGTACTTGGGGTTGGGGGGGGGCAGGCTACCCCACAGGTGGGCTGGGAGCGGCAGGACAGCTGGAGGACCACAGCCCTGCACTTCCTCCCCTTTCCCTCCGTGCTTCACCTGGACTCCAGCTGTCCACATAGAGGACAGGGAGCAAGCATGCCGCCAATCTGTCCTTGGTGACAGGCCAGTGTGGCCTCATCCTGGCTGGCATCAAGAGCCCTCAGCCTTAGCACTTCTGGGAGGAATCGTCAGTTGAGACACGTGGGGCAATCCGTGGCACCATAAGTTCTTATATATGAGAGACTTGAAAAAAAAAAGAACTATAAGATACGACCTTATTTATAGCACACTACAAGGAACACATTGGAAAATGCCCTCTCTCTCCCGTTGGTGCACTGTCTGTTTGCAAACATACTTTTCATGTTTTAGGGAACTTCGGCTGTTCTCAGGAGGTCCTGAGTATCGCCGCCATGATGCAGATCCAGAATGTCTTCGTGTTCCCCTCAAACCAGAAGTCTCAGGCAGTAAGTCCCGCTTCTCCCCCAGCTCTTCACACTGTTCTCTGGCACATTCTTGTCAGAGCTCAGTTAGAAACTGCTGAAGACAGTTGTGTAAAAGAGCCTAGCTTGCACTTGAGTGGGTCTGCTGTGTCTCATGGGAAGTATACCTTCCTGTACACACGGAGGCAGAGCCTGTCACCCACACCCGAGTGTGGCTGTATTTCTGAAGTTAATGTGTCCGTGTCTTTGCCATATGTTTGTGTCCGTATCTCCTCAACCCCAGGGAACAAGTGGCATTATTCAGAAACTTCTCCACAGAAAGAATTCAAGGGTGGGTCTGAAGGGAGCTCAGGAGGTGTGAACAGCATATGATTGTAGGACATGCGAGGTCAAGCTGTCAGCCCTCCTGCAGTGTGCCAGGTCCCTCAGCACAAGAGGGTCATGGAAGTCAGCTTCTGAATGGAGCTTTATTCTTCACAGACTCGAGTGCACCGGAAATTTGCTGTGGAAGAGGGTGACCATCTCACCATGCTCAATGTGTATGAAGCGTTTATCAAAGTAAGCACAGCCACCCTCGGGGACACTCCACACGCACGCACGCATGCACGCACGCACTGTGATGAGCTAGGAGCAAGGTCAGAGGGTAGTTCACACACACACATGGCCAAGAGACTCCTCTGCTTTCCAGGTAGCTAGGTCACCAGCCTCCCACTGGAGATTCCAGTCTCCAGCTGCTGGAGAGGCTAAGGGAGGTTTCCTTTCTCAAGTGGCTGACAGCCCAGCCTCCCAGAGCCCCACACTCACTGTGCTTGGCAGGAAGGGCGCACATGAATGGGAAGTTCTGAGAACCGCTGCTGTGTGGGCTGAGTCTTCAGGGACCTCCCAGGCTCCCCCAGAACATGGCCAGTGAGGCTTGCGTGTGCCTCCTGGGCAGCCACTCAGTCCCACAGTAATTTAACACATCTTAAAAAGGAGAAATAGCAAGGTTTGTTCTACCAGAGACTTGAGGATGGTTAGTCTGTAAATGAGATACAGACTGGGTCAATTAAAATCCAGGATACAGGCACGGTGTGTTGCCTCCAAGGCAGAGCGTCACACAGAGGGCGTGTCTACAGATCTGCCTTGTGGAAAAATCCTGTGTGAATTACATTTTTAAAATGTTATTTAAACATTTAATTTAAAACGTAATTAATAACACATTTAAAATTTTTTATTTGAAAAACTTCTCTCCATGGCTTAGAATGTAATTTTAGATGTACATTGCTCTGCAAAAATTTAAAACAAGATGTCATTATTGGACTCAAGAAAATAGAAAGTTAAGCATCATTGGTAGAAAAAAAATCCTAGTTTCAGTACAGATCAGGATTTGATAATGATTTCTGAACGTGTTGTAGTTTAATAAGATGAGAGGGGACGGTAACAGACTGGTCAAGAGGCACGGGGAAGCAGAGCTGACCCTGCTGTGGTGTGCTTAGGTTGGCCTCTGCTTGCCCCTCTGTTCTTACTGCTTGGAAGTGTGGAGAGTGGCGTCGGGGAGCAACAGGCGATTGCTTGGTTGTTACCATCTGCTCTAGAGATAGGGGTTGGGCAGGTCCCATCAGACCAGAAAGAGGGGAAGAGAAAGGATTTGTGCTGATGGTACTGCTTCGGCTGTGGCTGTGTCTGACATGGTGACTGTCTCCTCTGTGTGGCCTTTTTGCAGCACAACAAGAGCTCACAGTGGTGTCAGGAGCATTTCCTGAATTACAAGGGTCTTGTCAGAGCTGCCACCGTGAGAGACCAGTTGAAAAAGCTCCTTGTCAAGTTCCAGGTGCCCAAGGTGTCCAGCGAAGGTGGGTGTGGCCAGCCCCACTTTTGGCTCCCTCCCATCCCCGCCCTGTTCTGTCCAGTTGCATTCTCAAGTTCTTTTGCTCGACTGCTAGGAGGCCATGCGCCTGCAGCCTTTCCCATTCTGAGCTGCAGGCTCATTCACTGGTGAGCATACGCCTGGTGTCTTTTTGTATGGAGCCATTTTTATTTCTGTGGGCTGTTACTCCTTCCTTCAAATTTCTAATGCTCATGAAAATGCTTAAAAATTGCTAGCTCCTATATCATTTCACATATAACTAATATAATGATGGTTGTTGCAGAAAATTTACTTTTTTCTGGGACAGTGTCTCATGTCCCAGACCTCAGACTTATTATACAGCTGAGGGTGACCTTAAACTTCCACTCCTCCTGCTTCTGCAAGTGCTACTGTGTGCGTGTGCACGTGTGTGCGTGTGTGTTTGTGTGTGCATGTGTGTAGTGGGCACACAGTTGAGTCTTTTCTTTTGCCATGTACTGAACTCATGTCTTAAGGCTTGCCTGTAGTTTCTTGCTGAACCATCTTGTCATCCCTGAAAAATTACTTTAAAAGTGGATGGTATTCTTAGGTATCACATGAAAATTGCATTTTCTTCTCAGGTGCGAGTGTTAATAAAGCAGACACTGGCACATGTTTAGCTTAGGCATTCTCCAAAGGTAAGGTAGAACTGCGGCAGATGGCCTCCCATGGAGCATTGGTGGGCAGCCATTTGTGGAGTCCACAGTGGGTTGGACCATGTCAGGGTCTCTGTGCCCTAGCTTTATCTTCCTTTGTTTGAGGGGGGGTTGATGGTGTCCTTAGTTTACAGAGGAACCAGGAGTCCTGGGAGGGGTTACATGACCTTCAGGGTGATACAGCTTTAGCTAGCATGGCCAGAGACCAGGAGCCTTCTAGGAGGTGGCACACTGAATTCATTCAGCACTCGAAGCCTCCTATGCCACAGCACCTGTTGACATTTGCTGACAGCATCTGCTAGGCCGGGCAGTGTTCTCAGTATGTCATGTGTTCATTTGCATCGTGCTTAGCATTCTGGGAAATGTGTGCTACGTTTATCTCACATATAGAAGGCAAATAATGAGTAGACTGAAGGTAGCCTTGAGAGTCAGGATCCAGGAAGTTCTGTTTCATTTTGCTTTTATACGAAGAACAAGTAAGTGATTGAAAAGTGACAAAAACTTGATTCTCTCAGGCTTCATGCAGACAGGAAGACTGTGACGTCAGGCTGGAGGGCCTTTTAGAAGTGATGTGTAGACTGGTAACCGTGGACAACAGTGGCAAGTAGTAGAAATAAATTCAGAGAAGGGGAAATGAGCAGGGCTTGTCCAGGGTGCCATGTCAGCGGGAGCGCATCTGCCTAGAATCCTGTCGCCTGGCAGGTGAATGACAGCCTCTCGTCTGCATTTGGGTGCCTTCTCCTGTCATTCTCACTGCCCGGGGAAGGGCTATGTTGGATTAGTCTTCCAAATAAGAGGAATGGAATATTAAGGAACGAGATGTTATGAAGCTGAGTTTTGAGGGTCACAAAGTATCATAATAAAGTGTTTTCACCCTTTATAAAGTGACCCCCTGAGAAGAAAGTGCATTGTATATGGGATTCTGAACAGCTGGAGAGAGATTGCATCTGGGTAGGTGGTGGGGCAGAAAGCAGGCTTGAGGCTTAGCAGCTCTGCTAGAAACAGTAATGACAGACAGGCCAAGCAATTACCTGCAAATCAGAATGCATCTAGGAGGTTAGAGGAAATAGTGAGATGTATTTTCAGCAGTTACATAATTAAAAACTAAGTGTATTTTTAAATGACTTTATTTGAGGCTATTTGGCAAATGAACAAAGGATTAGAATATTAAAATTCACCAAGAAGAAATAAAAACACACAAGTAGTAATTAAATTTATAAAAAAATAAAAGAATGTAGCCTTCATTTTGGCTAAAATCTGCTGGAAAGAACTCAGTAAAATGATTTTTTTATATATTGTTGAGAATCCTGTAAGGCTCCCACCTATAGGGAAATGTTTGCCCTTGTACTGTACTTCACCAGAGCTATCCATAAGTATGTTATGTATCACTGAGAAAGAATGGCTGTCACTGTGACTGTGTCTTGACTTGAGTGAGTTAAAATGGCTCAGAATTGGTGAAGTAGGGGGTATTTTCAGTCATTAAAACGTAATTATCCCCTGCATGATAGTTTAGAATTCATCTCATGGCTTTGAGCGAGTGAATGGAGATGCTTTATTCATGACAGATGTGTTTGCTATAACAATAAAAATGTCAGTTAAAAAGGAACAGAGTGTTTGGAGAATTGCAGACTATCTGACAGCCAGAGACAGGGCAGTGTGCTTTCATGGTGTGTGTCCTAGGGAAAGAAGGCATTTCTACAGTGCTCTGAGCTCAGCAGCCATCGGTGGGGCAGCTTCTTGGGTCCAGTCCTCTGTGGCCTGGGATTGAAGAGGTGCTAGTTACAGAGCAGACCTGCCTTGTCCTTAGCTACTGCTGGGGAAAGATGCCCCCTCAGATGTCGGGCAGACATCAGACATGGGAGACACAGGGCCGTGTTCAGAGATGGTTTCAGGTGGGTTGCAGAGGGGCAGGGGAGCTGGCCTAGATCCTATGCATCACAGCCCAGGGCCTGGCATGTGGAACATGGGGCCAGTGCTGGGTCTCACCAGGCGTCTGTTGCTGCCTTGTGTAGGTGACCCGGATCCAGTCCTGAGGTGCATCGTGTCGGGGTTCTTTGCGAATGCAGCCCGGTTTCACTCCAGTGGAGCCTATCGGTAAGGAGACTCTGAGGTGACTTGGTGAAGGGGACAGAAAGCTGCCCCTTGTGCAGAGATGAAAACCAAGCAGCTTTTAACTTACATCATCATCATGCCCGCTTCCAAAGCCTGGTGAGGCCGGCTGCCCAGTGCTCGGCAGGTTCTCTGCTCTCTGGGAGTCTTACTCCTTAGGGTGTCCGTACGCAGTGATGGTGTTGGGGTGACCGTGGCAGATGTACACTGCAGGAGGGAGTAGCCATTAACTGACGTTTCTGAAGAAGCCATTTTTCCCAATGTGTTATTCTTCACCCTGTCCTCCATTTCGGTAGGGTGCCAATAGTAGTTTTTACTGTAAAAACTACAGCATAGTTTAGTCTGCTTTTCTCTAGGCTAAATATCCTGGTTCTTGGAATTGTTATTTTAAGTTGGTTTCTTCAGTCCCTCAGGCTCATTGTGGTCATGTGACTTCTGCACCTATTCAAGGTGTAGCTGTCCTTGTACCCATTTCACAGGGTGGAGTCTAGGGCCCGACACCTGCCAGACAAGTGCTCTACCACTAGACTTCACACTAGCTATGTTAAGTTTTCTTTCTCTTCCTGGGGTCTTCCTTCTCACTATGGCTGGCCTAGAACTTGTTAGCAGACTAGAACTTGTTAGCAGACCAGAATGTCAATACTGAGTCCACATTCTCATTTCACATGGGGCTCATCACCTGCCTCAGTCCCCTCCACCCACCCCCCCCTTCAGGGGTTGAGCTTACAGGTCTTTAGTAAGGGAACAATCTAAGGCTTTCTTCTATCTCCCTTTTGGATTTCATATATTATTTTGGTGTTAGCTTCCTCCCCTAACAGAAATGTTTCTTGTTATTTGAGGCTAGCTCAGATTCCTTTTTCTAGACACTACAGAATCTACTGAGCATTAAGGAAAAAAGATGTGTGTGTGTGTGTGTGTGTGTGTGTGTGTGTGTGTGTGTGTATGTGTGTGTATGTGTGTGTGTATGAGTGTAAGAATGTTTTGTCTACATGTATGTGTATCACATGTGTGCTTGGTGTCAATAGAGGCCAGAGGGTGTCAAGTCCCCTGGTCTCTTGGAAGATAAGCAATGCTCTTAACCTCTGAGCCATCTCTCCATCCCCACTGAGATCGTTTTTAGTTTTGGCAGCCATATCTGCCTCATCTTCCTGGTATGGCACTGTGAACTTGGCAGCATAGCCTGTGGCCTCTGTGGTGTGCAGTGTTACTCCAGACCACATGCTCCAGTCATGACTCCCATGATGCTCTTGCCCATTACACAAGCCCCGCTCCCACAAGGCTAAGCTCCTCCCCAGTGACGCTCCCTCTCAGCATTTTGATTGTCCCTTTTTCTTGACAAGTGCCAACTATTTCTGTGTGGGTAACCTATTTCATGGGCACCCTCAACAAAAGGTGCTCCATTGGAGATTCCAGGTCAGTCATTCCTCTGAAGTGAATTTATTGCCAGCCCACTACCATTTGACAGAGAGTGGGACCCCAGATGCTGTCTTAGGGTGCTGGTGATGAGCCCCATGTGAAATGAGCATGGGGACTCAGTATTGACATTCTAGTCTGCTAACTTTTATGATCTGTTCATAAAAGTAGCTGGCTGTTTACTTTTGAATCGGATGGAAACAAATAGAATTTGGAATTAGAAGTAAGTATTCTGCAGGAGCTGGCCTGTGTGAGCTTGCTGGGCTCAGTCTTAGCTCCTTAGGGTCCTTAGTGTTTAGTGTCTAACTTTGGGCAGTAGGGAAGTCTGTTAAAACTCAGAGTTTCTGTTGTGAAGGGATTATTTTGAAAGGGAACTATAGAAGATAATTATTTTGAAGGGGAATCTATAGAAGATAGACACGGACATAAATATGGGTATCGTGTTTTCTTCCTGTGGGGGCTGTGTCCATATTTGCTCCCCACTCCCATTCTGAGGATGAAGTCCAGGCCTTGCACACGTGAGGCAAGCCTGTGCCCTGAGCTAACCCTGACACCTTCTTAATTCAGCAGGAGACAGGTCTTTCTATGTTGCCCAAGTTGCCCCCAGCCTGAACCGGAAATAGCTGACATTACATCTATGCCCCTCTGTGCTGGCCCGGTTTCTTATTTTGCATGACTTATTCTTGGCTTCTGAGGTGGTAGTGGTGGTGGAGGTGTGTCTAGAGCAGTGGATCTCAGCCTTTTACAGGAGTCACACACCGAATATTCTGCATCATGATTCATAACAGAAGCAAAATTATAGTGATGAAGTAGTAACAAAAGTCATTTTTATGGTTGGGGGCCCCCGCAGCCTGTGCAGCAGCTAAAGGATTGCAGGAGAGGGAGGGTTAGAACCACTGCTCTAGAGAGTCGTGTCGTGTCCGCAGAAAATTCGGTCTTCATACATTCGGGGGAGGAGGTTGAATCAACACATTGTGGGAAAACACTTAAATGTGTACAGCAATGCAGGTTCTTACAGTAAGTGGATACAATGTGCTTCACACAGAATTCTTGTGTCTCACAAGGACTATTCGTGATGACCACGAGCTGCACATCCACCCTGCCTCAGTTCTCTATGCAGAGAAGCCACCCCGCTGGTAAGCCCCTCCCCCGCTGGTAAGCCCCTCCCCTGATGGGAAGCCCCTCCCCCGCTGGTAAGCCCCTCCCCTGCTGGGAAGCCCCTCCCCCCGCTGAGCTTGGCCCTGCTCATCTCTGGGTCTCCAAGCCTAGGCTTGCAGTACAGGTGCTCCCTCCACGCTGTTGACGTTGGTGTGCTGGGTTGCCAGGGTTTGTACTCTTGTCAAGGGTCCCCTAAAGGTAGAGAGTCCTCCAGTTACTGCTGAGCTGCCTTGCGCTGTGCTCAGTAAAATATCCTTTTGAGAAATCTCTGTAAGTATTGATGATTACTTCCTCCCTTGTCCTCCCAACAAAATACTTTTGTTGGTGACAGAAGGATTGTGGGTTGGGGCCACTTGGGCAGTTTGTCTTCTGCAAAAATAAAAAGTGTGACAAGGAGCAGCAAAGGTGCTCGCTGTGACCACAGACTGAGGCTTCCTGCAGCAGGCACAGCATGTAGGGATGACTTAGAACCCAGCTGAAGTCTTATTTACCAGGCGAACAGATTGAAGTCCCGTAGGAGAAGCTTTTCTGAAGGGCTGTGCTATTGCAGTGTGTGTGCACTGTGTGCTCTGCTGTGGGTTGGCACTGAAGGTGCTGGGAAGCCAGGCTGTACAGGTTCTCACGGAGAAGCTAACCCTTGCTCTGGACCTGGTGACTGGCATTTTTTAGGTAGGTCTGAAAGACATCCACACCTAGGTAATAGGGTGGCCTAGCTGTGGCAGCATGAAGGAGGTACCTGTCTTGGGGGCCTGGGAATGAGCTGACAGTGGGAATGAGGTGACCAGGGCTGGTTCCATCTGCAGTGCTGGCTGGGAAGGTGGGCGGGGCAAGTGCAGCAGCAGGAGACAGCACACATACTTTAAGGTGTTTTCACAAGTCACGCAGTTATACCTTCCCAGGTCCATGCTAATTTCAGCTTGTAGTTTGTGTTTATTTCTGATTTCTAATTTATTTATATTGTATTTTACAAAAATATAGATTGTCAAAGGTTAGAAAATTTAAAGAGAGCAACACTGGACTCTTTAGGAGCTGAAAGAACAGTGCATGTGTGGTGAGCCGTGGGAAGGACAGTCTGGGAGCACCGTGTCAGGACCTCGTACCCTGCTCTGCAGGCAGCAGCCTCCCCTGGAACCACTCGCACCCAGCCTTCCTCAGTCAGAACCGGGGTGAGGTGGGGGCGGGGGACTCTTTAAACAAGTCCTGGCAGTGTTTCCGATTGTAGCCAGTCAGATATAGAAGCTTCCTAGGTGGAGTGTGACAGTGGTGCTGACTTTCCAAGGGCTTCTCTGCTGCCGTGAGAAGACAGAAGTCCATGGGCACCAAACTGCAGTGCCGCTTTCCTCTCCAGCTCCCTCTCCCTCCATCCCACCCCCATTTCTCTCCTTCCTCACTTCCCTCCCTCGCTCTTCCCGCTCTCCTTCCCTCCCTTGCTGTGTTGGGGTGAACCCCCAGGCCTTGAGCATGTTAGGTAACTGTTACATTCCCGCCCTGCCTCCTCCTCCCACCAGCCCCGATTCCTTTACTGGTGTTTGAGAGACAAAGTGTGGCTTTTGTATTTATAGTTAATTCTTCCCATAGTTCAGAAACTCGTGTTTACTCTACGGATTCCTGAGTCCAGGGCTTACAAAACATCCCTTGCTCTTAGGTTTGTTACTGGCCCTAGTAACAAACTTTTAGATATGTATTTTTTCCTCTTTAAGATGTAATTATGTACAGTGAAAGGTGGGTTTTGACAGACGTGCAAGCTCCACACCAAACTATATTTAAAATACTTTCATTGCTCTGGAAAGTTATTGTCTGGGTCTTTATAGTCATTTTCTAGTAACTTTCAGAACAGTCAAACCCTTGAGTCCATTTCTGTGCTTTCTAATTAAGTCGTTTAAGTTGTATTCAGAGTTCTCTAAGTGCAGACCATGATCTAGAAAGCCCTTGGTGGATAACTGCAGAGCCCTGGAAATCGTACAGGATGCAGAGTTGCCTCCGAGGCACACTGACCTAACAGCTCGGGCCAGCAGGTTGAGTGAACAGCCCGTGTGTAAAGCCTCACACACGGGTGAAACACACCTGCTGTGGTGAGTGCAGAGACGGCTTGTGGGTCTTGTCATTGTGGGTCTCATGTTTATTCTCTGTTTCAGGGTTATCTACAATGAAGTAATACAGACCTCCAAGTATTACATGCGAGATGTGACCGCCATAGAATCTGCTTGGCTGCTGGAGCTGGCTCCCCACTTTTATCAACAAGGAACGGTAGGAATGGGTAGAGCATGGCCCTAGACAAGCAGTAGCCTCTTCATGGTCTTCAGTCTCTGTGTGTTCTTCAGTAGTACCCTAAATCATTCCCAGCTCCCTCCAGCCCCCCTAAATCACCACTGTACCCCAGAACCTCTGAAAACACCTTCACTGCCTTCATAGGGAAGTGCAGTTACAAACAAATCCTGCAACCCCATAAGAAAAGGCTCAGGGCGGTTGAAACCCGCTATGTAGTCCGCTCCATGCTCTCCCTCCCCCGCATTGTTGGATAACAGATTTAAGGTTTCTGTTTTTCATTCATTGCCCCAAAGTCCATGCCTCCTTCTGACATGACTCAATTCAAAGATGGCCAACCGCGCTTGAAAGACTGGGTGTGGGCCAGGAACTGTTCAGTCTGTACTGTGCTCTCATTAATCAATTTAATCAATTAACTAACTTAAGAAATTGAGTGAATTGCAATGGTAAGTTATGTAGAGTAATTATTATTATGTGAAGTGTGCGTGGGGGCTGGAAGTTGAACTTAGTGATTGCTGATGACTGTAAGCACGCTGCCTTGGAATTATTTTCTGTTAGTACATTTTAACCTTTGTTCCTTTTAAAAACTATTTTACTGCTTTTCAAATTAATGATTTTTTTTTTAAAGTCCTGTAGTTTATTTCTTAATGGGCTTTGCCTCCTCATGGTTGGTCTTGAATTAGTATCACACTGCTCAGCTGTACTGGGAGGAACCTACACCAGGTTGCTGGTTTTACCAAATGGCTTTTGTGCTTTGCTGGTCAGTCTCTTATTTCTGCACATGTTTATACTATGTTTGGCAGTCTGTGGGTATTGTTTTTGAACAGTTAGTTGTGTCTCCCACAGATTACAGCATAGAGCCTTCCTTCCTGTTGTCCCCTGTGGCTGTGTGGGTCCCTGCCTGCAGACCCTCCTTTAGTGTATCTTCAGCGCCCCCTGTTGATGAGCACCCCTGCTCCTTGATTATTTGCAGGAGTACTGTTTCATTTTTATTTTTGAAGGCTAGTTTTCCTCCATGGAATTCTTCCTTGAATGACTTTTGTTGCTGTTTCTCATCTCTTGCATCTGTGTGCAGTGTCTCTGTCCTCTTCAGGCCGTCCTGGGTTTGCAGGGGGTCTTGTTTCACCCCTGTAGCTACTCTTGAGGTTTTTGGTTTTTGGTTTTTTTTTTTCCTTTTCCAGCCGTTTGACCTATGAGATACTTTTCTTCCTACGTCTCCTTCTCAGAGTTAACTGAACTGTCTAGATCTGTGAGCAGATGTCTATAGTTATATTAGGGCAACATGGGGTTTTTCCTTTAAATCTATATTTTTTTTCTGCTCTAATCTTGGCCCTCTGAAGCTCCAGTCACACACACGTTCTACCCAGCACTTGTTTGTGTCTTATTCATCACAAAGGCTCTGGTCTTTTTTTCCCCGAACTTCACTTGGACAGTTTCTCAGTATTACTGGTCGGTTCTGCAGGGCCCCATTGGCAGTTAAGCCATCTGAGGGGTCCTGGGCACCTCACTTTTCTGTTCTTGTATTTGATTCCTCTCTGCCTCTTATTCTCTGTGCTCATTCGTTACACCTACCTTTTTCTTCAGATCTTTGCATACACGCACACACGCACACGCACATGCACACGTACACGTACACACACACACACACACACACACGCTTTAGAAGCCACTTAACTCAGCATGGCTGTCACTTCAGCCTTGATTGGGTTTTGGCCCGTCTCATAACCAGACAAGCTTCTCTTGTCTAGTAGCTTCGTGTCCGTGTTTTACGTTCACTATTATAGGTGCTGTGTTAACTGAATCTGAAGTTTCTTTTCATAGGTGATGTCAGTTTCTTCCTTGCTGAGTTAGTTTATGGCTCATAACTGGATTCTGCTGAGCCTTGATCTCAGTCTTTAATGGGGCAGGTCTTAGCCATCCATGAAAGACATATCTTTTCTTTTTCTCCTCCTCCTCCTCCTCCTCCTCCTCCTCCTCCTCCTCTTCTTCCTCTTCTTCTTCCTCCTCCTCTTCCTCCTCCTCCTCCTCCTCCTTCCTTCTCCTTCCTCCTCCTTCCTCCTCTTTCCTCCTCCTTCCTCCTCCTTCCTCCTCCTCCTTCCTCCTCCTTCCTCCTCCTTCTTCCTCCTTCCTCCTCCTTCCTCCTTCTTCTTTTTCTTTTTTATTGTCTGATCAAATGTCTAGGACTCTTGGTGATGTCTGTGCACTGGTCCATGAGCAGTGTCCAGCTGTGTGCAGACCTCCAGCATATTTCTCCAATAATGGTTCTCTGCCACTCTTAGAATGCCTTGGTCTACACATTTCATCTTGGGTGTTCAGCAAGAGACTGGCATAGCCTTATGTAATATCTGCTCTAATGCCCTGTATTAGTTAGGGTTTTACTGCTGTGAACAGACACCATGACCAAGGCAAGTCTTATAAAAAACATTTAATTGGGGCTTGCTTACAGGTTCAGAGGTTCAGTCCATTATCATCAAGGTAGGAGCATGGCAGTATCCAGGCAGGCAAGGCGCAGGAGGAGCTGAGCTATGTCTTCATCCAAAGGCTGCTAGTGGAAGACTGACTTCCAGGCAACTAGGGTGAAGATCTTATATCCACACCCACAGTGACACACCCATTCCAACCAGGCCACACCTATTCCAACAAGGCCACACCTTCAGATGGTGCCACTACCTGGTCCAAGGATATACAAACCATCACATGCCCTATTTTGTGTATTTCTCAGCAACCCCAAACCCTCTTCTTACCTGTGTTGTTTCCTATTTAGAATTTATTCCCTTGTGCAAGAGTTTGGAGAGTTAGGCAGAGACCTGGGATGTATGTAACAGTGTGTTATTCAGGGTTCTCTAGAGGGACAGGACTGATTGAGTGAATGAGCGAATCAGTGTGTGTCTGTGTGTCTGTCTGTCCCATCTATCTATCTATCTATCTATCTATCTATCTATCTATCTATCTATCTATCTATCTATCTATCTATCTATCTATCTATCTACCTACCTACCTACCTACCTACCTACCTACCTACCTAAAGGGGATTTATTAGAATGGCTTATAGGCTGTGGTCCCGCTAGTCTAGCAATGGCTGTCTACCAACAGAAGATCCAAGAATCCAGTAGTTGCTCAGTCCACAAGGCTGAGTATATTCCGGAACCCTGAAGAAGTAGGCTCTAATGCCAGTGAAGGAATGGGCTTGTCAGCAAGAGCACGAGCCAGCAGGCAGAGAGAGCAAGCTTTGCCCTCCGTGGTCTTTCTATAGGCTGCCGGCAGTGTGGCCCAGATTAAAGGTGGATCTTACAGCCTCAAAGGTCAGATTAAGAGTAGGTCTTCCCACTTCAGGTGATTTATTTAGGAAAAGTCCCTCACAGATGTGCCCAGCTGCTTGGGTTTAGTTCATTCTAGATATAGTCAGGGTGAGGACAGAGACTGGCCATAACAGACACTCCCCTGTGTCCCCGTTTTCAAGGACTCTGCTTGTGGGCTTGGGTCAGTATGCATCAGGACACAGCTTAGCTTTGTGGTCAGACCCTGGCACCCAAAAGTAAAGGAGAAAGTCCATGTGAGTCC
This sequence comes from Mus musculus, assembly GCF_000001635.26. NCBI lineage: Eukaryota > Metazoa > Chordata > Mammalia > Rodentia > Muridae > Mus > Mus musculus. The sequence goes on from NC_000068.7 coordinate 158,855,402, forward strand.
TGTCTTCTTTGCTTTCCAGATGTTTGCTAAAAGTAGCTCCAGATGTTTCAGTAGAGTTTTTAGTCCAGCTGCTGTTTATAGCACAGGGGAATCTGAGTTCCATTTCTCCGTCAGGGCGACTGGGCTGCACAGTGAATCCAAGCTGAGATTGGTCTGATTGCTTTGTGTAAAATTTGGAAGAGTTCAGCCAGTCCTGCTGGTGTGCTCCTTTAGGTCCAACTGCTAGGGAAACTGAGGCAGGAGGTTTATTTGAGCCCATAAAAGTGGAGACGACCCAGGAGTCCAAAGGAAGTCCAACAGGCAGACTATGAGTGGAGAGCAGAGCAGGCGCCTGCAGTTAGGCACAGCCCAGCATTGCCCTGGCTCCCCTGAGGCTCCTGTAGAGTAGAAATGGCTGACAAACTGAGTTACTTTTTCTCCTCAAAATTCATTTATTTAGGTTAAGGGGCAGGCAGACTGTTTCAGAACATGGAAGAAAATGACAGGGTCAGCGATCTGCCTCTTCTCTCAGACTTCTGCCATTTAGCTCATCACTAACACTGTGATGAGAGTGTTGAGAAGAGCTGAGGCCTGTAGAAGCCATCCTTGTAGAATGACAGCCTTGTTGTAGTACGGGGTTCCTGAAGCTCCTTCGGGACAGCTTGCTATGTTTTCTGATTGAGGTCCAGAGGTAGAGCTGTTTCCTCAGGGACTCTCCAGGTCCCCGGGGGCTGCCCACACAGGGCAGGTCTGCTGTGCTGGACGCTTCAGGTGTCAGCGTGCTGGGCCTCCTGCACCTCCAGTGACTTTCTCTCACTTGTTTTCAAAGTTGCTTTCATGCTGTAGAGGCCTGGAATGGCTCAAGTCAACTTTGTTTATACTCGGCGTTCTTTCCAGTGAAGGTTACCAAAACTGCCTCACAGGCAGATGGTGTCATCGCCCATCCTGGATAAGGCTACACATGTCCAGGATTAGTTTAGGGTCATGTCTGGTGAAGAACAGAGAAGAAAGAGTCCAGAGAAGCAGTAAACGTACAGATTTGCCTCAGAGAGACCATTGTGAGCCGGGAGTGATGCCTGACTCACTGTGTGAGGACCTGTGCTTGCTCTCCCAGGCACAAGTGTATAGAAAGCCTGGAGTCCACCATTTCCTTGAACCTGGGCCTGCCCCTCTGTCAGGGCATGCCATCGTCATTGGTGGTGTGCTGTTTTCTTTCAGGGCTTGTAGTTCTCTGGGGAGCTATGAGGTCATGTGGGTGTGCTAGGACATGGGGCTTGGGTCCTAGCGGTTGGGGGTGCAGCGTCCTCTTGGGAAGAGTTCCTGAGTGCTAGCTTGGCTCAGGTTTGGGTCTGTACTTCGCTGGATCACGTTATTGATGGGTGACAGGACCCCCTCAGGTGGTGAGGAGAGGTCCCTGAATAGAAGCTATGTTCATACATTCTGCCTCAAACACTTATTTGAGAACTAGTAGTAATTTGGCTTTATGATACAGAATTTTTATCCCCCAGTCCTGTCAGCTGATGCCCATGGCAATGTAAGGAAGCTTCAAGTGTGCCTTTACCTGTCTCTTCTCCTGCAGGCTGGACACAGCCTTTCTCGGGAAGGTGTGTGCCAGACAGGAGACTCGACTTGTGGGGGCTGGGCTGGAGCCTGCTTTCCCTGTCTCACCACCCCAGTGATGTTTCCTTTTCTCTTGCAGCACCTGTCCCTGAAAGCCAAAAGGGCCAAGGTCCAAGATCAGTGAGTGGAGCTCGGCAAGTGGCTGCAGGGATGCAGAGTGTGGCATCCTTCCTTCGTGTTGTCTCTGGCACCAGATCAGGTGGAACAGGCAGACAGTCCGCTGTGGGCTGCACCCTGCTCATTAGCTCCCCTTTCTGCTCCCCTCAGCATTGGCCATCCTCACTGGGCCCCAGAGGAGTCTGAGCATGGCCAGTGTTCTGCTGTACTGCGTGCTGGCCAAGCAGGAGTTGGCTGAGCTGTGCACTGGGCCCGGTCCTCACCCTCAGCAGCCCGCATGCTACTCCAGTAGGCACAGTCCTGGTCCAGTTCTGTGGTGAGGAACGTGAGCTGCTGAAGGCTGCAGGCCGTGTAGACAGGGCTCTCTTGGCCTCCTGTGTCTTGCCTGCTGTGGCCATAGTTGCTGATCACTGAGGTCAGCTGCTGCTATGTGCGTTAAGTATAAAAGGAAATGCCGGGCATTTCCATCAAGATCCCCAGAGCTGTGCGAGGCACAGGGGCTTCCAATCGAAGCAGCTTTTTCCTCCCCTCTGCCCGTGCGCCTGCCTGTCTGCAGTGGGAGACAGAGCAGTGACGGGGGTCACTCGGGAGACTCAGCCCCTGCCTTTGCTAGTCACCTGCTTTGCAAGTGGACTTCGCTCTCTCTCCGATCACGATGCCACACCCTGGGCCAGTGGCTGGGCGCCAGCGAACGTTCACCAACCTCGACCCATGGGGCTTCTCTTTAGCAGGAACTCACTACAGTTTAGACGCCCTAAACTTGTGTAGCTCAGGAACATAACTCTTGTATATTTCTCTTTGTTTGTTTGCTTGCATTCTTGCAAGAACACAGGCAGCTCCCGGGCTCTGTTCCCACTGCACCAGGGTTGCCTTGCGATGACAGCGATGGCACTTCAGCACACAGCAAGACAGACTCTCCTGTACTGTTTCAATGACGTTTATTTTAACACCGTAGCTTGAAAGTTTATTTTTGTACTGGTCTTAGTTTGGATGTGTCACTTTTGGCACCAAACCTATGTCATTTTTATTTCCATTTTATAATGTGTAAATAGCTGTGGTAAGTTGTTAAATGTAGTAAATATTTCTACCTGAGGGGACATGTTTCTCCTGTCTGTGGATCTTGCGTTCTGTATTTTAAGATGGTCCAGTTAATTATCACAGGGGAGGCCTGACAGTGGCTAAGGTACTTGATGCTGCCTTGTGCAGCAGCTGGGGTGGGGTGCCCATGGGCAGAGCCCCGTAATCCATGACTATGTGTCTGAATGCTCTCAAACTGTATTCAAGCAAAGCATGGGGCATTGTTTAAAGGAAGACCCAACTGAAGAGGTTCTGATCTCACCAGCTGGAGCCTGCCTGCTGTTTTTTACTGTTTGTCATTTGTGTGTGCTGGCAAAACACAGGTGCATACACGGGGACACTTTGGGAGCCAGAGGTTAGCCTTGGGTCATTTCTCAGAAATGGCCCACCTTATTTTTTGAGACAAAGTCTCTCACTGGAGCCTGTAGTTCACCCAGTCAGTGTGCTCCAGGGTCACCCCCCCCCCCCCCCCGGCTCTGCCTCCTCAGTACTAGAATTACAGGTATGTGCCGCCATACCTAGCAGCGTTTTACATGGCTTTGTGGCTTGTATGGTGAGTACTTTACCAACAGAGCCACCTTCCAGCCTCTTTCTCTTATTTTTTTTATTTTGACCCCCCCCCCCCTTTTTTCTTATGTGTTGGATTGTTTTGCTTGCATGTTTATCTGCATGCCTGGCAACCATAGAGTTCAGAAGAGAGGCCAGATTCATTGAAACTGATGGCTGTGAGCCTACCCTGTAGATGCTAGGAACCAGACATGGGTCCTCCGCATGAGAAACAAGTATTCTTAAAGCCTGATATTGTTTTAGTGTTGTATTGTAGTGGGTGGAGAAAGTCTAGAGGAACTAGATCCTCAAATTTGATGTCACAGATCTAAAATGAGAGGCCGTACACACTGCAGGTGAGCAGACGGAAGCAAGCCACCTTCTCTTGCCATGTCTTGTCTCGGCATGTGTGGTCCCAAGTATCTAGTCTGCTCCATAGCCCTCCGTCTGGATAGTGGAGGGCTTCCTTCAGGCTTTGTCCTACGCTGCACTGTGTAGTAGCCCTTTCTGGGTGGAGGCAAGCTCTCGCGGTCATGAGATCTGCGGGTACAGAGTCTGGGAACCGTGGTCCCAGAGCCACATTCATGCATTTCCATGTGTGACCTGCGTGGGGGCCTGTGTCCTGTTTCACAGATGATTTTTCTGTGGATTGGAACTCCTGCTCCTGTCTGGTTTGTGGGGCCGTCAGCACATGTTGCTTGAGCCCTTGGACTGTGTGTGGTGTGGGCTATGAGAGTGGAAATGTTTGTCAGCAAGGAGCTGGGAGTGGACCAGGGGGAGCTAGGCTGATGGTGATGCTGGGTGTGGTTTATTTATGTATTATTATTTTATAATGTTCTTGGGGAAAAATAAATGCCAACAATCTTATGTCAGCCAGCCAATTAAAAACCAATACAAAAAGCAAACAAAACCAGGGTGAAATCCTGGGGCCTGGAAACTGCTGGGCGTGGGCCGTGTGGACCGTGGGCCAGCTGGCATCGACACTGAGTGCCAGCACTCTCGGAATGTAGTCCCGGTGCTGAGCAAATGGGTTTCCAGTGGACTTAGAGCAGTGTGGGGCTGTTGGTTCCTCGCTAGAGAAGTTTCTGTTGCCTGGTCTTGGGCCTGTGTCCTCCCAACAGGGTCAGATTGAAGATTCATACTTTTCAGTTCCATAACTGGACTTCCCTCAGCTCCTGACTCCTGGTGAAGCAGATGGTAGAACTCCAGCTAGCTTTCCCTTGAGTTTTCTGAAGTCGTGAGAGCTGTAGGAAGCCAGTCATATCCACAGAGTATTTGCTGGAACTTGCTGACAGGTTCCTGAGAGGACGCTGTGGATCCCAGGTCCTCAGTCGTTGCTCTCTCCAGTGAGTCGGTCTGATGTGGACTGAGTCATGGAGCGATATCTGATCCTCTTGGGTGGTATCAAATGTGTTCAGGCCAGCTTTCCTTGTGGCTCCCAGGTCCACAGGTCCCCCTAAGCCTTCTGCTTCTGCATTCTCTACTGCTTTCGCTCCCTACTGAAGGAGTAGGGATGTGTGGTTAATCCCAAGAGTTTCCACAGCCAGATGAAGGAAAGACCCAGTACTTCCTACTGCTACAGGCTGCTGAGTCCTCTTAATGCCCTAGTCACTGGCTGTGAATACAAAGGTCCCTGTTCTTTGTTGGTCTCATTTGGTGGGTGAATCAGCACTTGATCCAAAGGTAGCCAGAGCTCCTGTCTGCATCCTGCCCACTTCTGTGGCCCCTGCATTTGGACACCTGGGACCCTAAGGGAAGTAGTGGCAGACAGGGACTTAACAGCCATAAAACACATACGTACATAAAAGCTTTGTTCTTGATTGCTTCCCATCCCATTCTAATCTGGTTCTGTTTATTTTTCCTATGTGTGCACGTGTGTGTGCACCAGGGCACACTTGTGGATGTCAGAGGATAACTGAGTTTTGGTCCTTACCTCACCTTGCCAGGCTAGCTGACCCACAAGCCTCTGGGGCGTCTGCCGTGAGAGTGCTAGGATTACCGATGCACGGTACCCTGGCAGCTTTATGTGGGTTCTAAGGATCTGAACTCGGTCCTCACACTTCAGGGCTGAACACATTTACCTCCTGAGTCACCTCCCAACCCTCGTTACTCTACTTTAAGGTCCAGTCTCAGGCACATGTAGAATGTTTGCTCCGACCCTCGGCTGCTGTCTTTACACCCCACCCCCCCAAACTTCTGTGTCATTTCCCCATAGCATGAAGTTTTCAGTAAAAGAACATGGTTATTAGATTCATTTTATACTATTTTTTTATATTCTTTCATAACATTTATTTTAGCTGGTAGGTCTTTGTACACTCACTCGTTCCTTTTACTGGAACATTGAAGTACAGAAAGGGTCTGTATATTTTTGTCATGGCCCTGTAAATATTTTGTTCCACTTAGTATGTGGGATTTGAACCAGCAGTTCACTTCCCATTTTCTCTTTTCCCCCTCTCTTCTGTCTTAGCTGCACTGGCTTTAGGGGTTGGCAGGGGCCTGCATGGAGGTCCAGAAGCTGGAAGCTGGCACCTGCAGTGGGGTGACACTGCCACGGGTTAGGTGTCAGAAGCATTCCTGCAAGTCAGTGAAAGATGACCTCAGTAGGAAATGGGCAGAAGGCTGAGCAAGTGCTTCATACAGACAGATCCAGAGACCAGAAAGCCAAGTCAGGCCACCACCAGAGAAATGTGCTAAAACAGCCATTGCATCCCTTGGCATGGTCAGTGAGCAGACCGTGGTAGCCTGTGTGTGGGCAGAGTGGAGGCCACTATACTAGTGCTAATCTTTATCAGTGCATCTCAACAAGCGCATGCATGCCCTATGGGCTCAGAACGCAGAGTTCGAAGCAGGTGTGTGGCAGGGTGCTCCCCACAGAGTGACTTGGTGGTTGGGGGAGGGTGTGCAAGGGCAGTATAGAGGATGACAAGGAGGTGTGCTGTGAGGTTCACTTTAACACTGCATACAGTAAAAGACTTGGAAACAGCTGAGTGGGAAAAGTGAGAGACAGATGTGACAGACAGAGAGCACAGGCCCATCAAGGGCGGTGCTGAGACTGTAGAAGAAGGGACGAAGCAAGGAATGCTAAGATCCTAAACAAATGTGTGGAAGGGGGAGCCTCGTGGGGCCCGCAGAGATGGTTTCCTGGGTAAGCGCCATGCTAAGATCCCAGCACTCACATAAATAGCTAGGCAGAGCTGCACACAGGCCTGTAACCCCAATGCTGTGCTGGGTGGAGACAGAAAGATAGTTAAGGTTTATGGCATCTGGAGCTACCTTCTCCGGTCCATGTACAGACAGCTGTACATGTGCACACACATGCACTTGCCCACAAACAAAGGTATACACAACCCCCCTGCCCCTGCTCATCTGGAAGGTGACTAGCATGTGGGACACACATTCCTTCTGACCTGTGGGCTAGGAGACCATGGGATTGGCTTCAGTGGTCTGTTTGCTCCTGAATCACTGTTCAGTTTGGCAGGAGTTGTGTCTACTGTGGATGGAAGAGCTGGCAGCGTTTACAGGCACAGCACAGTGTTACAGTACTCAGATACCTCTTTTCTTGTCTGCACCAGCAGGGTGGAGTTAGTTTCCACCTGTAGTCTGAAAGCCAGCAACAGCGGCAGGAGTAGGAGTGAACTCCCCGGAAAAGCCTTTGTCCTGTTCACAGATAAACAGACCACTGGCACTAATGGGAGCTTGTGGGGTTTCTATGGACCCAGTTTCTCTCTCTATGTTTCCAAACAGGAGGCAATAAAATAGATGGTAGCTTCAAGATGGAACTGATGCTTAAACCCACATGGACACCCAGCCCTTTATTTGCTGGCCCCAAGCCCTAACTTTCAATAAAGGATGAGTTACATATAAGAAACACTCATTTGGTTGGGTGTTTTGACAGCGCACTGCCACTGGCCATAAGAATCAGGCACCTAAAACGTTCCCTGGTGATCTTGGTAGTCACCGCCATCCTGACACGGTGCCCTGGCTCCCGTGCTGTGGTTCTGCTTTTGGTCCTGTGGATTAGATTTTCCCAGAATTTCATCATAGAGTATTGTGTGTCCCGTGCCTGGGTTGGTTATCTTCAAGGTTAGTTTTACAAGACTGAGAATCGTGTGGCATGCCTTACTATATCTGTGTGAGCATTTCCAGAAGGCTTTTCCTGAGGAAGAAAGGCCCACCCTAAATGACGGTGGGAGCATCCATCCCGTGGACTCGAGTTCCAGACTGCATAAGAAGGAGAAAGAGGCTACACACAAATGTTCATCTCTCTACTTCCTGACAGGATGCAGCTTGCTTCCACTGGCATGCCTTTACCCCATGGGCTGTGAGTCAAGTCTCCTAAGCTGCTTTTGTTCAGTATTTTATCCCAGCAAGGAGAATAGCAGTGCTCAGAAGTCCTAGGTTTAAGTCCCAGCCGGACAGTTACTTTGTAAACCTTGGCTCCACACTGTTTCTCTCTGGGTCAGGTTTCTGTCTGTCAAGCAAGGATGGCAGTATTAACTTCCCCTCCATCCGTTTACACCTGTGCTTCATGGAGTTTCAAAAGCCCTGGCCCATAGTTTGCTCAGTAGGCAAGACTCCCTACTACCTCTAAGTCCAACTGTGTCCTAGAAGGCTACCTCGGTTCCTTCCTCTATTACCTAAGCCAGACTACCTGGTGCCAGGATCTTTGGGTCCCCAGGTCTCCTTCAAGGAGGACTTTAAAAAAAAAAAAAATGGAGATAAGACATCCAGGAAAGGATCAAAGTGCAATGATGGACCGGTCAGATGGGTAGAAGCTAGAGATAACTGGGGCTGAGCAGAGGGAGGGATATGTCTGGGAGGGGTTCCCAAGGGCCGTAGTGAGGCCCCCTGGTCCCTGCGATGATGACACCAGATCTTTTGTGGGGAACACTTCCAAGTGGGGCTGCTGGTCACCCTGGGCAAGTGATAGCTTCGGGACATGCTCACACAGACACACAGGAACAAGCCTTAAACTGTAACTGTTCAGACACATGGATACTTTGCATACTAAGTGCTTGTGTATGGGATATAACTGTGTGCTGTTACACACACACACACACACACACACACACACACACACACACACACCGCACTCATCCCGGCAGTCAGATAAAATGTTCCTGTGCAGTAGGCCTGAGGAATACAACCCCTGCTTCCGTGGCTGTCACATGCTGGATCAGGCAGCAGCCCACCCTTACCAGGGATGTGGAGGTTCTGATCCTAGCCCAGCCTCCATCCATCCATCTGCTAGCTCAACTTCTGATGCTGCAGAGCGGTACTGTGCTGCCCTCTGCTGGCCAATAGGAGTCACTACTCGTCCCTTTCCTGGCAGTCTAGCAGATACGGAGGGACAGGGGCAGCTAAGGAACTATTTCCTCTTTATTGCATTCATGCTTGTCACCCTTCCCTTGCTTGTAAGTACTCAGATTTAGAAATAGGAGCGTTGTCAGTATGTGGGCCTGAGTTCACCCCCAGAACCTGTGTGTGTGTGTGTGTGTGTGTGTGTGTGTATGCTAGGTGTGGTGGTACGTATACCAGGGCACACTGGCCATCCAGTCTATACTATTTACTCAGCTCCAGGCTCATGAGAGACACACTCTAAGGAGGTAGACAGCATTCTGAGGATAAACACTTGAGCTTGCCCTCTGACCTTCATGCGTGCCCGTCCAACACATGCACATGTGCCCATACATGTGAGAACCTGGGGCCCAGTAAGCCAAACCATGTCATTTGAGGCGTCTTCCAGCTCCCTTTCTACAGCAACCCCCTCACAGCCACCCACTGTTGCATCCGGTCCAGGGCTATTCTTCTCAGTCACCTTTTCCTCCACAGGCACAGAGGGACCAATTCTGAGCTCCAGGCGGGAGTATCAGGGCTTGGAGGGAACGGGGCACACATTTTAGGAACTGCCCTGGTGCCTGGGCATGCTGTGTTTTGCAGAACAGCTGCAGACTCCCCAATGGCCTTCCCATGAAGAGGCAGAGTTGGTCTGCCACCCCTCTCTGGGTCTTGCAGGCTTGTAACTGTTTTGATTCATGGAGGGATGTCAAGTGATGCTGTCATGTGACAGAAGGTCATTGCTGGGACGCCAAGGCACCCCTGTGCCAGGCCAGTAGTATAATACTAGAATGTTGTCAAGAGCAGCCTCAGAAGACCTCAGTGCCAATCATGCTTTCCTGCCCAGGAGCTAGAATGTCACTGTGGAAGTGGGTCCCACCCAGTCCTTTGAAACCCAGCCCGATAGGCCCTCAGCAGGCAGGAGCACACCCATCCTATTGCCACTGCCTAATTCCTGACCATCTATGACGATGACAAAATGTTTTGTGCCTACCAAGTTTTGGGATGCACTGTAGGGCAACAATCGAGAGGGGCATCAAGCTGGTGTAGGACACTGGGCCTGGAACCAGAGGCCTGGAACCTGGAGAACTTTGCTGTTCTGGGGGTGGCGTGATCCCTGGCTAACCATCCCAGAGCTGAGGTGTAGCCTCCTGGGTCATTCCTAGTCTCATTCTGGGGATATCAGTCTGCATAAGCCAAGCATACGCTGATGTGAAAGCACCGTTTTGTGCATAAGCCATGACCTCTGAAGGCTCTTCCAGGTCAAAGCGACACGCTGGCATCTGGGGTTGCAGAAAATGTCCACAGACAACTCAGGACAGATGCAGCTCTGGTTAAGGCTTTCTGCGTTGATGTGTAGGCCTGCGCAGCAGCGTTCCCTATACCAGGCCCTCTAGAGTAGCTCAACCTCTGAGTCTGACCTGTCTGCAGCATGGATGCCCTGGGCATGCACTTCACCCAGAGGCCAGCAGGGGTCGCTGGCACTCCGTGTTTGTGTGTCTGGAGCTGCATAGGCTAGAAGCCAGACTTGGTTTACCGCCCTAGAGTTAAGGCCTGCTCAGATCTGAATACCTCCTCTCTCTCTCGAGGAGTCCTAGCACATGACACTGCCACGAGCCAGGCCCTTATCAACCGGGCCTTTAATCTTCAGCAGCTCCTAGAGGAATGCATTCGTCATCTTACTGTGATAACCACAGCAGAAATCTAAGCCCACCAGCAAGCATTTGCATTTACTGCCTGGGCAGGCCTACCAAAGAGCAAAGGGTAGCAGGTGGAATGAAGGTACCCCGGTGGGGTGTCCAGACCACTCCAGGTCTGGCCAGTGTCTCTGTCCATCAAAGATACCCTTCCTGTAGTCTTGAGGGGCAGAGAATTTGGGGAGTGGCCCCAGCAACAGGCTGGGCACGTGCCCAGGAGTCTTGCTTAAAGTTGTGATTGGAGGTGGGAGAAGTGGTTCAGTGGTTAAGAGCATGTCCTGCTTGCTCGTCCTGAGGACCCAAGTTCAATTCCCAGTGCCCACATTCATAACTGTATGTATAGCTCTAGGGCAGAGCCTCTGTGGCACCTGCACTCATGTGCACGTATTGCACAGGATTAAAAATAATTAAAAACATTTTATTGATTGCGAATCTCACATCATCACTCACCCCAGTCCCACTCATCTCCCCATCCCTTCCTACCTGCCCTCTGCCCTTGCAACCTCCCCCATAGAAGAGAAAAGAAAAAACAAATCGTGGAGTCTATAGTATGTTCCTTGTCCACACATCCTTACTTGAAATTGTTTATTGCAATGAGTCATTGCAGAAGCGTTGGTCTGGTTCAAGCACCCTGGCTTCTGCTACACTGTCAATACTGGCTCCTCACGGGGACTCCTCTCAAGTGGTGGGGCCAGCTCTCCTGCGCTCACATCCTCAGGGCTGACTTACCTGCAGTGCTGTCCACGGTTGGCTCTACTGTGCTGCTCAGGTAAGGTGCAGGTCTGCTCTCCCAAGCACTGGAGCCACTGAGGGGCAGGGACAGCTCTCTCACTCTCATGAGCCCAGAGCCAGGTCTCCTGGCTGCTTCATGTGGCAAAGGGTGAGAGCGTAAGGGCACCTCTCCCTTGCCCATGCCAGCACACGACAGATGAATGGCAAGGCCAGCTCTCCTGCACTCATGCCCTTGGGATGGCTCACCTGAAACCCTCCCCCAACCTGGCCCAGCTCTACTGTGCTTCCTGAGTGAGGGCTGGGCCTTATTCTCCCTAGTGCTGCACCTGGTAAGGGGAGGTGCCAGCTCTCCTTGTCTCATGCCTTCGGGGCCAGCCCTTCAGCAATGCCCAGATAAGAGGTAGGACCAGCTCTGCACAGCCCTCAAATATCAACATGGGTACAGACGAGGGATGTCCTCCAAGCCTTTGGTGGTAACATACCCTCTTTGCTACAGGGGTGTAGACCCAGACACGGTCCTTGGTGCCAGCATAAGTGTCTTCATCATGGTTTATATTCCTGCACAAACATCATGACCAAGAAGCAAGTTGGAGAGGAAATGGTTTATTCAGCTTATACTTCCACATTGCTGTTCATCACCAAAGGAAGTCAGGACTGGAACTCACACAGGGCAGGAACTTGGAGGCAGGAGCTGATGCAGAGGCCATGGAGGGGTGCTGCTTACTGGCTTGCTTCCCCCGGTTTGCTCAGCTTGCTTTCTTATAGAACCCAGGACTACCAGCCCAGGGATTGAACCACCCACAATGGGTCCTCCCACCCTTGATCACTAGTTGAGAAAATGCCTTATAGCTGCATTTTCTCAAGGGAGACTCCTTTCTCTGTGATAACTCCAGCTTGGGTCAAGTTGACACCCAACACCAGCCAGTACAACAGGCCAGGACCCCACCGTGGTCCCAGGTGGCATCACCAGCTACGTACATCAGGCTGTTCCTCACTACCCTCCAGTCTCCAGTTCTGCCTCTCTTCACTGTGCCCACGTCCTTCTGTTTCTCTTTCTCTCTATCTCTCCACCACTTACTTGCTTCTCTAAGTGGCACCTGGGGTCTCTAAGTGGCACCTGGGGTCTCTGAGTGTCTGGGGTCATCTCAGAAGTGCTATGCCCCATGTACTGGTCTGGTCTCAATTTTTAAAATTCTTTTTTAAAAAAGCTGTTATCAGTGCTATAGTCTGATCCAAGGTGTCCCTGTGTGGACACCACAGCCACAGCTTAGGGGTGGCTTTTGCTCCAGTTGTCAAGATGCCTTGTCCTGTTTTTAAAACTGACTTTTAAAGCAGTTCATGGAATGAAGTGGCCAAACGAAAGAGCTTTCACTGTGCCTGATGGTGGTACATGCTAAACAAGGAGTAGCAGAGGTCCCAGCTGTCTCCCCAGCCCATCTACAGGTAGAGGTACAGCCAGGGCCACTCCCTCCTCCCTTGGGAAGAGTCCTGACCTCAAGCCGAGGAGAGTGAGATGTGGAGGATAGCCAGGAATGTCACAGGAATGATGCTCAGAGCCATCAGAGGGGCCCCAGCCTTTGTGCCTTTGGCTGTGGGGAACAGATTTTTGACCAGGAATAGTGTCTCCCAAACCCCTGGGCTGGTGGTCCTGGGTGCTCTACAAAAGCAGGCTGAGCAAGCACCGGGAAGTAGTACAGTAAGGGGCACCTCCATGGTCTCTGCATCAGCTGCTCCCTCCAGGTGCCTGTCCAGACTTCCCTCAGCGGTGGACAGTGATGCGGAACTGTAAGCTAAGACGAACCCCTTCCTCGACAAGTTGCTTTTCGTCGTTTGTTCTCCACAGCAACAGAAATCCTATCTGAGACCGAAGTGTGACATGAGTTCAGGTCCCATCACCTATACAGAAATCTGGGCATGGTATAATCCCAGCACCAAGGACACAGAGCTCCCTGGAACTCATTGGCGAGACAGCCCAGCTCAGTTGACAAGTCCCAGGTCCTAAGAGGAGACTTAGTCTCAAAGATCAAGGTGGGCGGCTCCCGTGGAATGACAGACAGGTTTGATTCCTGGCTACCCCACTGGAATGCATACGTGTCGAGGCATCTACATACACGTGTGTCTTCCTGGGTCCACACACAGCCCTCCCTCAGTTACGGAGGACGTCAGTGGGCTTCTGTGGGTGCCGTTCATCTCTCGCACTATTTACTGTTTTAGGAATTAAGACAGAAAGGTTAATGATCCTCATTTATAATTTATTTAGAAGAGCTATAATAAATGCATGTGAACACAAATAACATTTTTATGAGTCACCTATATTTTTCAACACACAAAATGCCCGGGGGAGGAAGTGTGCCTTCACCCTGTTGCAGGAAACAGCTGGGCTTCCATTTTCTGCAGCCAAAGTTTGGCATTATCACCTGCTCCTGGAACAGTGCGCTGAGAGTTCAAATGTTTTGTTGTCAGAGGGAAAGAGGGAGAGACAGAGATAGACAGACAGACAGAGAGAGACAGAGAGACAAAGACAAAGAGAAACAGAGACAGGGGGCGGGTTTTGTGGACTTCCTGGAAAGGTCTGTGGACTCCTAGCGTCCCACTGTGCAGTCTTCAGGAGCTTCCACCGTATGTACAAGCTGGGTAGATTCTTTTATTTAATATTTTTTTCAGTACCTTTTGTTTCTCTTTGGCTCATCGCCATGTAGCACTGGCTGGCCTGGAACTCACAGAGAGCTGCCTCTCCCTCCCGAGTCCAGGGTGTGTGCTACCATGCCTGATTTTTACTAGATTTTTCTTTATTTCACAGATGGTGCTGACGTGCAATGTGCCGCACAGGGAGGTCTAAGGACCACTTGTGGGAGTCAGTTCTCAATTTTCACCACGAGGTTCCTGGGGATTGAACTCAGGTCAATAGACTCGGAAGAAGTGACCTTTACCAAAAGTCGCTTTATGGATGGATGGATTTTTACATTGTCCAGGTTTACAAGTGAGGGACTTAAGTAGTAGTTGAGGTAACTTGTCCAAGGTCACGAAGCTGGACATCTGAGGCAAAATGGGAAGAGTCACCGAGAAAGGCCTCGATTTGGAATGCACAGCCCAGCACAGAGCCTTGGAGAGAGGTCTCCCGGAGAGCCTGAAGCCTACAGTGCTGTGGAATCTGGGTCTGCAGTGAGGGGCGGGGGGACTTAGGAGGGACCCAGGGATCAGTTAGTCACCAAGTGGTCCCTGTGACAGGGTTGGAGATGGCAGCTGGCGGCGGAGGCAGCCTCTGGCTGGAAAATCAATAGGTGATCAGCGGTCCAGGGGCACACTGTTCATCAGGTGTGGAGGGGAGGCAGGGCAGGGCAGGGGGGGCCTGGGAGGAAATATCACTGACCCTCAGTAGGATTGATCAAACAGCCAGACACCCAAGGCCAAACTCACTAATAAAGTGAGACATTCAGCTCAGCGCGGCGGCTGCAGGCTGAAGGTCTTAAAAAAACCGCTTAGCTGGGGAGTTCCTTGCTAAACTGTCTTTGTTTCTGGAGGCAACTGGGAGGGAGGGGGTGTGGGGGGAGGGCTGGCTCGGCCACTGTTTTCCTGGCCTCCCTCTCGATGTGGCAGGCTTGGAAAGCAAAGCACACGGAGCACAAGTGGCACGGGCGTATGAAGGTCCCCAAATTAAAGCATGAGGACTTACATGTGCTCTTTCATGTACACACGCATGGTACCACGTGTGCAAATGTGTCTGTGTACGACTGCACGTGTGCTGATAGAGCAGATGGCATTTGCACACGGCACAAGTGCGCAGCACACTCGTGTGCCCAACTGTGCCGGGGCGTGTGTGCGTTTGTTTACCTGCCACCATGCAACACATGCCTCTGAGAGAGGGGCATTGGCTTCTGGGGCGTTCGTTCTTCATGCGCTCAGGCTGACCTCCCTGCTTCCTCTGCCCGTGGTCCCAGGAATGCAACATGGATTCGAGAGTCTAGATAATTACAGCTTGGGAGGACAGATGGAGAAGCGGGGACCTGGAAAGTACATCTAAAGGGCCACACTGTTCCATAGAGAGAAATAATGTGCACTTGGGAGGGAGGGAGGAGAGGAAGTGAGAGGCCCTCGTGGTGGGGTGAAAGAACACTTTTGTGAATAAGTTTATGTCATACACGTGTGTGCACATGACAAGAGAGAGAGAGAGACAGAGAGAGAGGAAATAGAGAAGGTAGAAAGAGGAGAGGCCTGGGTAGTTGTGGGGTACTGAGATATTAAGGTGTGATGGGTAATGAACTTACTATCATCTGACATTCATGGAGGGATCCAGTAAGAGACAGAATCATTTCTGAGAATTCCCTGCTTGTTGGACTGGTTTTGCCCAGTGGTTCCACTGTTCATTGGCATGGGCTGTTGGCACATTAACTTGGTTTGGATTGAATAATAGAATTATGTATATCAAGAGCCAAGTTTCTTATATAAAATGGAATGTCAAATGGCTTGGCAGCACCTGCCTGCAATCCCAGCACCCAGGAGAGAGAGAGCTGGGAGGAACGGAAGTTCAGGGCTATCCTTGGCTACATAGTGAACTGAAACCAGCCCGGGACACCTGAGACCCAGTCTCAATTTATTTTTTTCTTAGGGAATGCATTTGTATGTGGAAGATTTTACAAAGGGTCTCCCTTGTGTCATCTTCTCTAACCCTAAATACTGCTATGATTCCTATCCGTTCTTTTGATAATGTCATTGGAACTCAGAGCTCTAATCACTTGCGAAGTCAGGTGACCAATGAGAAACAGACAGGACTTGAGTCCAGCCACCTGATCTCCAGATCCAGGACTGTCCTGTCCTTTCAGAGCCTGGGTTTTGCATGGCAGGTACGTAGACCATGGCTTAGACCATGGCTGCATCTGGGGAGACCTCTCTCACCATTGTGCCTCTCCCTGGTGTCGGGCAGGGTGTTCAGCTTACACCCATTCTGACCCTTCATTCACCAACACTTCCAGACTCAGTGCTTATCTCAGAAGCTTGACTGAGCTCCGTCTGCATTACTGGTCGCTGAGGATCACGTGGATCCATGGGAAAGGGCTGGGAGGACCTGCCGAGCTCTGTGAGCTGACTTTAGGATGTGTAGCTCTTAAATCCTGGTTTGGGTTTTTGTTTGTTTGTTTGTTTGTTTGTTTGTTTGTTTAATAAAATCCTGGAGCAGACTCACTGAGAACACTCGAGGATCTGAGCCATGAAAGAAATGTAAAACTATATTTTCTTCATATGCGGTCCATGGGCCACCAGGGTCAGTATTACCAGGAGCCCGCAGACATGCAGGACTCTGGCATAGTCTACTGAACGATACTCTTTGAGGCTGGGCCCAAGGACTCTGTATCTAATAATGTCTGGAGTCATTCTTTCCCACATTCTAACCAGTGCCTTTGCATCTGCTGATTCATAGGTCTGGCCTGCCCTCCCTCTAGAGCTTTATATGGCTCACATTTCTTTCCTTTAAGTCTGTATTCTGATGTCACTTCCTGCCACCTTGCCTAAAACAGAGCCCCTTTCTCTTCCACCCCTCGCTCTGTTTCATGGCTTACCTCTACCACATGGGTACTAACTAGATGCACGTGAGTATTAATACATCATATTGGGTACTGTATTATCTTTGATAACTGGTGTGTTGTATACGCAATGTGACTTAACCAGTGCCCCAGACCACACAATCCATACCTGTCATTATGCTTTTTTTTTTTTTTTTTTGCTCCTTTTGGCCCTTAGCAGAGTTGATCTTTGGGAGTAGGGCTTGCCTGCCTTGGTCCCTGCTGTACCTCAGTGGCCAGAAGCTGGCCTGGAGAGGCTGCTGTGGGGGAGGGGATAGTGCTTATAAAGTGCCCAGTGCATTCTGTGTATGTGCTGAGGGCCATGATCAGAGCCTAAATGTAGCATTAATGTGGAAAGGAGACACATGCCCACAGATATGGCAGCCCTTCCTCACCCCAAGAACCAATGAGACTGCCATGGGGTACCCAGTCAGGCCTCTGAGATACAGCAAGGGGACCAGCCGCCCTGCCAGAGTAGACATGTTTCTTCGATGCTAGGCACCGGTGAGGACTCATGCTGCAGCCAGCTGCCCTGTGGTCTATTCTCGCTCTGGGTCAGACAGGTTTAAGTTTGGTCAACTCCTTGTGTGGCCAGCGAACAATCAGAACCTCCCTCTGGAGGACTAAATGAGAGACCTAGAGGTCAGCAGGTAGATGGCCTTTGTATGGAAAGTGTGAACAGGCTCCTGAGGGTCTGGGATGTGGATCTCTTCTGCCCCTGAAAAAGCAGTGGGCCCGGTACAGTGGAGGCCCAGGGGCAAGCCTTTGGGTTAGGACAGTCCACATTCTCATTCCTGTGGGTATCATAAGTGAAGAAGACAGGAAAGCTTAGGGTTGGGTCCCAAAGCTTCTGGGTGTGCCTCTTTGCTTTGTTAGCTGGCTTTAACACTGGCGATTGATACATGTGCTTGCCTAGAGCTCTCTCCTCAATTGGCAACAACTTAGTCAAAAAACGGCAAAGCAACTGTGGTCCAGAAAGGAGAAAGGATCCAAAAAGGGAAAGAGGCATTAGGTGGGGCTCTGTGTGCAAGACCCTGAGCCTGAGAGAAGAGGAGAGACTAGTGAGAGTTCATAGCACCGATGGTCAAGTCAGGTGTGGTGATCCTCTTTTTAGACAAGGAAACTGATATACGGAATGGCCCAAAGCCTTGCTGCAGTCAGAGGTGGAGCTAAGAGAGCTCAACTCTACTCTGAGAGGTTCCCTTCCTGGTACTGCTTCTGGGAGCTCAAGAAGATTCAATGGAGAGTGTCTTATGCCTTCAGCTGGCATTTGGCAAATGTCCACAGGCCATTTTGGTAGAAAAACTGGAGCAGTACCCACTGGCATGGGAGCAATCAGGCAGGCCATGACAGCAGTGTGGGGACAGGATGGTCTTGACATTCTGTGAGGAATGGAGGCAGCCCTGAGGCCATTCTGTTGTCAGACATAAAACATGAGGAAGGGGGTGTGTTTGCTTGAATGACAGTGTCCCCAAAGACATGTCCACTTAGCACATGTGACTGTGGGACCCAGAAAGCGGCTCAGTTGGTAAAGTGCTTGCTTTGCCAGTGTGAAAACCTGAACTCAGATTCTGAGAACCCATGTTCAAAACATGTTGGGCACGATGCCCAGGGGGTGTGGGAACACAGAGACTAGTAGATCCCTGTGACCTACTGGCCAGCTAATCTAGCCTACTTAGTGAGCTCCAGGCTAAGGGAAAACTTTGTTTCCAAAAAGGTAGGTGGGCGGCTCCTGAGGAAGTTTGAAATTAACCTCTAACCTCTACACACAAAGGCACATACCTGTACCTGCACATACATGAACATGTGAACACATGCACACACAGACAGCAGAACTTGTGGCTATGACCCCTATTTGGAAAAATGGTCTTTAAGATGTCGTTAAACTGAGGAGCTCAAACGGAGCCATGGGGTGAGCAGAGTAGTCCTAGATCCAGTATGGCTTCTGTAGGAAGAGAGATGAAGACACAGGGGCGGGGCACAGAGGAGCAGGTGATGCAGAGTTGGATGCAGAGAAGAGTGTGCACTTAATCAGCCTGGGCACCATGAGGACCAGAAGCTCGGAGACGGCGGAGAGTTGATCCCTCCTTAGGTGTTTCAGAAGAGCCCCATCCTGCTGGCACCTCCGGGACAGGGCTGTATGGGAAGATGTGCCGCTTATTTTATGCCACCAAATTTGTGGCGATTCATTATAGCAGCCCTGGAAACCCAAACTGGGCGGGTGGGTAGGAGCCTGTCCCTGGAACATCAAGAGTTGTGCAAGTGGAGTTCACCCCCTCCCTCAGCTTCCCTGTGGGGGTGTAGGACATTAAAAGGACTCTCCACAGCAGGGTGTTAAGAGTATACTGGGCCATAGGGGAAGGAACAAGCAACCTCATGGATGTGGCCATAAGGGAGTTTAAACAGCCTATATATGAATGATCTTTGACTTACGATGATCCAACCTCAGAGGGTGCAAACCTGGACCCAGTCAGCAGAAACTGTACATTAAAGTTTGAACCTGGTTACTCCCTTGGGATACCTCAGCTCCCTGGCATGCCTGTGATCATGATGGGAGGACCTGTGGCTTTACAATATGCTGTGGTTAACCTCCAGTGTTCCGTTACTTAGACTCAAGCCAGGTAGGTTTGAGGTAAGATATTTTCCAGCTATGCTGGGTTTATTGGGATGCAACACTGCTGTAAGATGAACATCTCTAGCTGAACTTTAGAACCTCATGAAGCTTCCTTCAGCTCTGAAAAGTCCGCATGGATGCAAAGAAGAGTTAGAGGAGGGGCTGGAGAGAGGACTCAGCGGTGCAAGCCCTCGCCGCCTTCCCAGAGCACCTGGCTCAAAGCCCCCACATTGGATGATTCAAAGCACCAGTAGTTCCAGCTTTGGAGGATCTGATATTGTCTCTGACTTCTGAGGATGTTCACACACACACACACACACACACACACACACACACACACACACAAATAAATACAAGATAACATTTCAAAAGAGGCAAAGATTCAGAAAGACGAAGGACCTAGGGTTATTCGCTGCGGTGGTATCTAGAGCCTGATAGAAATGGACAGTCGCTGGGAGGAAGTGACTCTGGAGGAGAGAGAAGATGAGGGACTGGGGCAGACAGAGGGACAGAGGCATCTCCTGTGCTCTGGAGACCACCCCACATCACCCTGCTCCTGTGTTCTGCTGATACAGGCTTTTCCACGATGCTGCCTTGGACCTGATGCTCACCACCCACCAAGGCACAACATCCCTCAGTAAGCCAGAGTGCTTCCCCAGCCAAGAACCCACTGTTCTGAATTCGTTCAAATCAGTTTCATATTCTTTTCCAGTTTCTGTGCCAAGAGCTGGTGTGGACAGAATCCATCACGCAACCGTGTGGTGACCGTAACTGATTATCCAGTTGGAATGAAGCGAACTTTTTTTTTTTTTTTGTATCTTTCATATTGGCAATGAATCTCAGTGTGGGTCTGGGGGAATGGCACACTTATGTGTTTATTAAGGAAGCACAAATTGGTACAGCCCCCGAGGAGAGCAATTTGGAAGTGACACAAGATACACAACGTGTGTGGCCATTTAGGGCTTTTTACAACTCAGGTGGACAAGGCATTTATGTTTTTGTTTCTCTGTAATTGAATTTGATTTCTGTCTCAGTATGTCTTTCCCTCTCCCCTCAAAGATACACAGCCTCCAACAGAAGGCAGAATTCACCTAACCCAAGACCTGCTTGGCCCACAAGGGGGTCCTCAGTCAAGTAAAATCTCTCTCCCCTTTATCTTCTTGATGGGAGGGAGTGCTACGTGCTTAGGTGGGAAGTCTGTGCTAGGTCATGACTCCTCACTTGCGGGATGGTACCGGTGAAGGTATCTGTGGGTCAGTACTGAATTTGCCATGGTGCTTG
The DNA here is from genome assembly GCF_000001635.26 of Mus musculus. Classification (NCBI taxonomy): domain Eukaryota; kingdom Metazoa; phylum Chordata; class Mammalia; order Rodentia; family Muridae; genus Mus; species Mus musculus. The sequence continues at coordinate 158,875,957 of NC_000068.7, forward strand.
CTCAGCAAAACCCTTTTCCATACCATTTCTCGGGTCATTTTCTGATGCGCAGACCCATTCAGCTCCTGCCTAGTGTTCCTCTGGGGCATCCCAGGCTCTCTCTCTCTATCCCTGCCATCAGGGCCAAAGATAGGAAAGGAGACCCAGGTCACCCCTACCCTTAGATACCTCCAATTATCTGAGATACCACTCCACCACCCCATATTGAGTGCAATTCCAAACAAACTGGTACACATAGAGAAACTCCGGTCAATTCACTACTCTCCTCTAATCCTGACTCTTCTTTTTCTGCCTTAGAGTGTTTCCGTGGTTTAATTCCTGTAGTGGTTTGAACATTGCCTTAGGTTGTTTTTGTCACCTAAGGCAATGTAACTAGAGTTACCCAGGAAGAGGGAGTCTCAACAGAAGAAGAGCCTTCATCAGGTTGGCATCAGGTTCTCTCTGTGAGGAATTGTCTTGATTGATGATTGATATTGGCGGGCTGATTCCACTGTGGGCAGCATTAGCCGTTGGGCCTGTGCTGTCTAGAAGGGTGGGCTGAGCAAGCCAGGGAGAACAGGCCAGTAAGTAACGTTTTCCCATGGCTCCTGTTTCAGTTCCTTTCTCTAGGTCTCTGCCTTGAGCTCCTGCCCTGGTTTCCCTAGATGATGGACTGTGACCTAGAAGCTAAAATAAGCTCTGCCTCTTCCAGTGGCTTTTAGTCATAGCGATCACAGCAACAGAAGGCTAACTATGACAACAGGCACACTCACATGACCCAAGGACATCTCACCAGGCCCACCTTCCAAAGTCCCACCACCTTGCAAAGTCCCCCGCTGGGGACTTTAACACATGGGCTTTTAATGGGACATTCACCAAAACTACACAGCACATGGTACCTAACTCTTAGCACTATTATATGAATGTATTACCTGTTCATTGCTGTGACAAAACACAGCATAGAAACAATGGAAGACAGTGAAGATATGTTTTCACTGTGGTTCCAGAAGGTTGACGGAGTGGTTGGCTGGTCCTGTGAGCTTAGGCAGGGCATCATGGCTGTGGGATTGTGTGTGAAAGGTAGTTCCTATCCTGTGGCAGACAGCAAAAGGTGATAGGGGAGCAGAAAGGGGCCAGGACTTGATCCCAATGGCTTACTTCCACCAGCAGAGCCTCACCTCCACTTTTTACTGACCCCCAATAACACTATCAACGTGTTGACCCATTGATAAGGCCAGAAACCTGAGGATCCAGTCACCTTCCTGAAGCAAGCCTGCAATAGACTGAGCCGTGGCAGACATTTCATATTAAATCTATCACAAGTTTAAATGAGGCAAGGGACATGCGTGCTTAGAGCTGTGCCTGACACCAGCGTGCCAGTAATTGCATGCATTATAGAAAGTTCTAGAAATCGTTAGCAGTACTATCTTACGGGAGCAAAGTTAGGTGTACAGGAGAGACATGCACATTTCATTATACACACACACACACACACACACACACACACACACACACACACACATACACACACACACACACACACACACACACACACACACACACACATATATATATATATATATTCACTTTTTTTTGCAAAAGTACAAACAAGCACTTGTATTTAGAAATTTAATTCCCCAGTTGTCTTATAAAAATCACTAATTTAAAAGAAAATCATACATTTTGGGGGAAATGTTAAGCTTTGCAGCATCTAGTGTAGAATACAAGATATGACAGGTGCTCATCTGTCTCCTGTTCACTGCACGTATGTCTGAGGTATAGCTAATGAGCAAGCCTGGGGCTGGGGCTGGGGCTGGATGTACCTGGTCTCTTAAACTCCTGCTGGACCCAGTAGAGGGACAAGTCACTGTTGTGGTCCTCCGAGTCCCCCTGTGCCCAGCACCTGCCCTGGTTACCTGGGAAACAGCCATTTATCGAGTGGAGCCATCCCTAACCCAGCGCAGAGATTTGTCCTTGTATAATTATTATTACTCTTTGCATTTCCTTTCAGATGAGTAATGGGGGAGGGTCTGGGGTGGGAGGATGCATGGCTGAGGAGCAGTGATTTGTGGGGTGGGCAGCTTATCTTTGAAAGGACAACATCCATCTTTCTAGAAGCCCAAAACACCTTAGTGGAGACGAATCTGGCAGTTGCTGTGTGGATCTGTTTGCCCGCTCTCACAGGGATCTGAATCGCGCTGACCTGGTGTGTTCAGGTGGGACTCAGGGAGCAAGAGCGTGTGCATAGTACACACAGAGTGAGCAGGGCCCTTTGAGAGCCTGAGTCCAGAGCCATGAGCCCGTGAGCATCTGTGGCTTTGTGCGCTCACTCTTGTGTGGCGCCCACCACTGCACACATTTCTGTGTGACAGAATGTTAGCCTAGGTGTGTCTGCTTGCATGCCTGTGACATGGCATGCACACGACAAGTAAGAGAACTCTATGTGTGCGTTTAGGATGGACACACAGCTGTGATGATGTGTCTCCCTGTGAGACAACGTGTCTCTGCACAGTAAGCCCTGGCACCAGGCTTTTCTTTGCAAGCCTGGGAGTCCATGCATTTGTGAAGTTGACCTCTGAGGACATTGGCATGAGAATGGAAATTAAAAAAATAGACCCTAAAATTGAGCTGCTGCTTAAGCTAGAGGCCACTGGGTTAAAGCCATGTAGAGTGGGTAACACATGGGAAGTTTGTACACCCTGTGACTTTGGTAGCTAGGTAGCCTGCAAAGATATTGTCCCCTGTGTCCCTGCCACATCCGATGCCTTTGGAACATGACTTTGTCTGTTTTGCTAATAGAAGATGAGAGCCACTTCCACCTTATCACAAGAGTGCAGCCAAGACCAGTGAGTAGCCCTACCTTACCTGCAGTTCACCAGACACATGGAGGATCCATTGCCTCAAAGACTGTGAATAGCAGAATAACTGTTGCTCTGAGTCTGAGTGCTGGGTTGATTGTGTGTGTGTGTGTGTGTGTGTGTGTGTGTGTGTGTGTGTATGTATCTGTGTGTCTGTGTGTATATGTGTGTGTATGTATATATGTATGTTTATGTGTTTGTATCTGTGTGTATGTCTGTGTGTATATATGTATGTGCCTATGTGTCTGTGTATATATGTGTGTATGTATATATATGTATGTGTGTGTATATATATGCGTGTGTATGTGTATTTGTTGTTCCTTGGGACATTTCTTGGGAACTATCCACCTTATTTTTTAAGACAGGGTCTCTCTCTGGAACATGGGGCTCACTGATTTAACTACGGTGGTTGAACAAAAGGGTTCTGCCTGACTCTCCCTCCCCAGCTCCGGGATTATAAGAACATACCACCGTGTCGATCTTATTTGCTTGTTGGTTTATAGACAGGGTGTTAGTGTGCACCTCTGCCTAACCAAAAAACTACCATGTAGTCCCGGTTGGCCTTAAACTCACAGAGCTCTGCATGCTTCTGCATCCCAGGTATGGATGGGATCAAAGGTGTGCATATATGCTCAACTTTTTATGTGGGCCGGGATCAAATGTGGGTCTTGCTTGTGTGGCCAGCACTTTCCTGGCTGAGCTGACTCCCAGCCCACTAGGCTGATTTTAATGTGTTATCAGGATAACTTGTGGAGGATAATAACCAAAACTGGGAGCTAGTTCAGCCCACACTTGGGAGAGAGGATATGAGGTATGAATCTGAAGGACTCTGGTCACCAGGGCTGTCTTAGAGGTACCTAAGACTGACTCTCTGTCTGTCTGTCTGTCTGTCTCCCTCTTTCCTTCTTCCTCTTCTTCCTCTTCTTCCTCTGATAGACTGTATAAGGTCAGCTTTGTTTATGGTTATGATGGCCAGTCTTGGTCATCAACTTGATTACATCTGGAACAAAGTAAATTTCTGGCAGTTGACCATACCTCTGAGGGTTTTTTTTTTTTTGTTTGTTTGTTTGTTTTTTTTTTGATTGTATCATTTGAGGTGGGAAGACACACCCTAAATCTGAGCCACGCCTCCTGGTGGCAGCTAAGATTAGGGACATGGAAGAAGAAATCTTTTGCTTTTGGCCTGCTTGACCTCACCTTTGCTGGCAAGTTCATCTATGCCATGGCTGAAGTATTCGTTTGCTGGTATTAGAACTTACTTCTTTGGGATTCTGACATAGGCTGAAGACCAGCCTGTCTTTACAAATCCTCCTGGACTCCAGCACCAGACTGGGACAGCTAAGACATCCAGCTTCATGGACTGAACAATTAATTATCAGTTCTGTTCCTTTAGAGAACCCAGGCTGGATGAGAGAGCAGGGGGCTGTATTCTCTGGGTTCTGATGCTGCAGCCAAGGCTCTTTTCTCTATGCAGGAGGTTCTTTCTTATAGACCCTAAAACCACCAGCCAAGGGAGAGCACCACCCACCATGGGCTGTCCCTCCCCATCAATTACTAATTAAGAAAATTTGGTACAGACTTGCCTATAGCCTGATCTTATGGAGGCATTTTCTCATGTGAGGACCCCTCTTCTCAAATGACTTTAGTTTGTGTCAAGTTGACATAAGACATGTCCCAGCATGTCTACCTACCTCTGCCACCTGAGTGCTGGAATTAAAAGCCCATGCCACCATGCTGGGCCTAAAAATATAAATCTTAAAGCGATTATTGTAGGTCCCAGATAGGTCATCTGTGACCTTCGGGAAGGCCAGGTCAGAGGACTAGGCTGAACAGAGTGTTGATGTACCGTCATGCCCACTTCTGAGCAAGTGTGTGACTCCTCTGTCTGTACCTTGGCCTCCTTTGTCTTTACAGGGGAACCCAGCAAACCCTTTCCCAAACCCTCTCTTGGGCTGACATCATCAGAGCTGTGACAGTCCTGTCTTCTCCAAGACCCTGTCCTGCCCCAAAGCCCACAAGCTGACCCTGCTGGCTGTATCTGCTGGATTCTCCCTGTGCCTTTGTTTCCAGGGGAGTGGTCACCAGAACCACATAGGGCTGAAGTAGGAGAGAGGAAGTGGGGTCCTTCCACTGCAGACTGTCCCTGTACTGGCTTCAGGTCTCAGACTCTGGTGTCATGCCCTTTCCCCACCTCACCCCTCAAGCAAGGACATAAGGTTCTTACTGGCACAAACAACATGGTGCCTCCCCTCCTGTTGGTGTCATCTGCCCTGCCACACCACAGTCCCTGAGGTCTGACTCTTTAGGACCACAGCAGGCCAGGCTGAGAACAACTTCCTGCACGATCCAAGTTACTATTTTCAGAGCAGGGTTGGAGTCTTTGTATGGCGTGCCTCCCTTGGTCCTACAGGAATGCTGTATAACCCGTGTGCTGGGGACCTCATTCATCCCAGTGGGGTCAGCCTGCACCACCTTACCCCTTCATTAGAAGAGTTTGAGCATTAGCTGAGGCAGTGAGGTGAGGCGATGTTTACCTGAGAGGTCTGTCTAGTGGTGTCTTCTCTGAGGCTACTGTGTGCAGTTTTCTCCTGCCTTTCAATGTGCTCTGTCTCTGGGGGAGATAAGAGTCATGCACTTGCTCATTCATCCATCCATCCATCCACCCATCCACCCATCCACCCACCCACCCATCCATCCACCCATCCACCTATCATCCATCCATCATCTATCCATCTATCCATTCACCCATCATCCATCCATCATCTATCCATCCATCCATTCACCCATCATCCATCCATCATCTATCCATCCACCCACCCATCCATCCACCCACCCATTCATCCATCCATCCACCCATCCACCCACCCACCCATCCATCCACCCATCCATCCATCCATCCACCCATCCACCCACCCATCTACCCACCCATCCACCCATCATCCATCCATCCATCATCTATCCACCCATCCATCCACCCACCCATCCATCCATCTATGAAGCACCCTCTGGTTGCACAGTGTTTTGGATGCTGGGTCTGACCACTCTTCCTCAGGTCAGAAGAATTTTCTGCTCTCCTTCCTGCCTCCAGTCTAAAGTTTTTAGGGAAAACAAAACCCAAACAAAACTTTACTGAGCTACAGACATTTTAGGTTAATGGGATAATGACTTCGGGCAAATGTATGTTCATGTGTCACCGGCCCCCAGTGAGATACAGAATGTGACCTGGGAAAATCCCCTAGGTATCCTTTCACTCGTTAGCCACCCACCCCCACCATTAGCGACCACTGACTCAGTCTCTCTGATTGAGTGGCATTTATTTTTAATTCTGTGTCCCTTTCCATACCAAAATAAAACAGTTTTCATTTTTCTGCTGTCTATATCTTTTAAGAATTGCTGAAAGTGGCCAGATTCAACACAGACACACATGCTTGCATGCACATGTATACACACAGAAATGTTCACATACATATACACAAAATATACATATAGACAAATATGCGCATGTATGTACACATGTGAGCTCGCACTTGCACATGCACACACACACACAGACACACAGACACACAGACACACACAGACACAGACACACACACACACACACATACACACATACACTCACCATTTTGCTCCTTCTGTTCTCCCATCAGAGATCAGAGTGAGAGCCAGAAGACAAAAATCAGAATTCTTGCCCTGTCTCAAAAGTAAAAGGGACAGATTAGCTTCTTGCCAGCGCACTGCAATAAATACATTGTCGTTTTTATCCCCCGGTGAATCATGGTCTCCATTTCTCCCGTAACTATTATACAGTCTGCTGGCATTAGATCATTTTTTGGTAATTTTATTTTCACCAATTGTTTTATGAAATTTTTGAGTTTTATGGACACTAAAACAAATCTAGCCTGCGAGTGTTATAGCCCCTTAAATCATCAACAGGAAATCTCAAGGTTCCTTCGGACTCGGGTGGAAGGAAGCGTTAGGGAAGAAAGATTGCCCCGAGCTTATAAACTGAGCAAAGCCCGGAGATAAGTTTGTAAAAGGGACATAGATCACCACGGGTGAAGACTCCCGTGTATAACATCCCCCTGCTCAGCTCCTACAAGAATAAAAGTGGACTTTTATTTAGCAGAAACACTACAGCAGTTGGGGGCAGAATGCATAGTTCTTGCTTGCCATCTTCGACACCCTGTCTGTTTCCCCAAGTACGCTATCCAGCAGCTACCTGGCTGACCATGTTAGGGATGTCTCATGGAAGCCTGGCATCCTCAGGGCGTCTTCACAAAACTCCCACTTGTGGTCACAAGTAAAAGGGATCACAGAGATTCTAAGACACATGTTAAAAAAAAATACCCAAAACAACGGCGACAGCACAAGGTGAGGGTAGCTAAGAGGATTCAGAGAAAGGCTTGCCTCACCAGGCATTAAAGTGCTCGATAAAGCTATTATCATAAAACCAGTATGTCTGAGGCGTGAAGCTGCATGGACAAATCAATGGAATGAGATAGATCGACCTGAGCGGGAACCTCGGTCCACGGAAAATGAAGGCTCGGATCAGTGGAAAGGGGATCGCTACTCAGTAAATGCCACCTGTAAATCTGCTTATTTGGAAAACCATTCATTCAGATCTCGATTTTATTCTAGAGTCGAAAAATAAAACCTACACGGGTGGAAGTAAAAGATAAACTAATAAAAGACTAGAAGAAAGTATAAAAAGGGAAAGATTAGCTCTCTGGATAAAGAGGATTGATCCACAGCCGTGGATAGAATGGCTAAGTTATTTAGTCTCTAAAAGCGATGACACTTCAGGACACTACAGTGGATAAAGGTGCTCACTGCTAAGCTTGCTCACATGTGTTGGATCTCTAGGTCCTACACAGTGGAAGGAGAGAACCGACTCCTACAGGACTTTTGTGTGGGCATCATGGCATGCCCAGGCCCATATACAGACAGACACAGAATAAATAAATACATGTAAAAAATATTGAAGTACTTGATCTCAGTTCTCCCAAAGAAAGACCAAAATCAAAACCATGACACAAAACCAAAGGGACAAATTCTTTTGGATACATATGACAGCAAAAAGTATGTCTAATAGTTGATTAAGAGTATCACTCATGCTGTTAGAATGGACAGAGGGTAACCCTTAAATTAAAAGAAATCAGAGCTATTTTATGTGTATGAGTGGTTTGCTTGTATGTATGTACATACGTATGTATGTATGTATGTATGTATGTATGTATGTATGTATGTATATATATATGTATATATGTATGTATGTATGTATGTATGTATGTGCACAACGTGCATGCCTTGTGCTTATAGGAGCAAGAAAAGGATTCCCTGGAACTGGAGTTATAGACGGTTGTGGGTCACCATGTGGGTGCTGAGAATTGAACCCGGGTCCTCTGGGAGAGCAGCCAGTGCTTTAAACTGCTGAGCCATCTCTCCAGCCCCAGGAAAACGTTAAAATTCTCACAATCACTTCAAATATCTCCTTCTGCAACCACACTATTGTGGTGGTTAATTTTACACACTGGTGTGAGGGGACACCCGATGTGTGTTGTGATCAATACCATATTCTTGGTGTGTGAGGGTTTTTCTGGGAGAGACTAACATTTGAATGTGTGGACTGTGCAGAGCAGATGGTCTTCTCAGTGTGGGTGGCCTCGCCCAGCCAGTCGAAGGGATAACTAGACCAAATGTATAGGGGCCTCTTATGAGTAAGGGGCTCTCCTCTGCCTGGGTGTCATTTGTTTTTGTCCTGCCTTTAGACTTGAGCTAAACAGAGTCAGTAGCTCCCTGAGTCTTGAGCCTGCTGGCACTGGAGTGGATCTGATCTCCCCATCTCTAGCTTGCTAACTGCAGATGTTGGGGCTTGGTGACCTCCGATAGTGTAATGACACAGTTCCTCATGCCAAACCTCTCCCTCCCTCCTTCCCTCCCTCCCTCCCTCCCTCCCTCCCTCCCTCCCTCCCTCCCTCCCTCCCTCCCCCCTCCCTCCCTCCCTCCTTCCTTCCCTCCCTCTCTCCTTCTCCCCTTCTCTTTCTCTGTGTGTTTCTGCAGGAACTCTGACTACTGGTTACAAAAGAAAGACAAACTCAAATTTCATGGCCTGCTACCTTCCCAAATACCTCTGGATACACCAAGGATTCTCTTGGTCCCACCACATTAACACCCTTGTGGACTTTTCTATCAGGAACAACCTCTTTGTTTCTGCAGCTCCCTCAAACACCAGCCCCTCTTGTCCCTCTCACAGTTATGCCTTGAAAGGACCTCCAGGATGTGTCTTTCCCTCCCTGGCCAACATCTGGCTTCCCTGCCAGCTTCCTTTGCCCTCTGACTCCTACCCCAGGCCAGGGCGGTTATTGTAGCTGTTTTCTTCACTGCTGTGTTAAAATGCTCCAGTAAAGCGTTTTAGGGAAGAGGACGTATTTTGCCTCACAACTGAGGGTCCATGATGGCATGATGGTGAGGGCAGTGGATGCAGGATGGAGAGACTGGAGGAAGCTGAGAAGGATGAATGATAGGTGCCACTGGCTTTCCTCTTTCCCAATTTTATTCAGTTCAGAGCCCTTACTATGGCTACATACCAGGCGGATCTCCTATTTTCAGTTCAACCTCTATAGAAACTCCCTCACAGACATGCTTAGAAATGTGTCTCATCCTTTTGTCACAGCTCCAAACTTTGTCTCTGTAACTCCTTCCATGGGTGTCTTGTTCCCAATTCTAAGAAGGGGCACAGTGTCCACACTTTGGTCTTCATTCTTCTAGAGTTTCATGCATTTGGCAAATTGTATCTTATATCTTGGGTATCCTAAGTTTTGGGCTAATATCCACTTATTAGTGAGTACATATTGTGTGAGTTCCTTTGTGATTGGGTTACCTTGCTCAGGATGATGCCCTCCAGGTCCATCCATTTGCCTAGGAATTTCATAAATTCATTCTTTTTAATAGCTGAGTAGTACTCATTGTGTAAATGTACCACATTTTCTGTATCCATTCCTCTGTTGAGGGGCATCTGGGTTCTTTCCAGCTTCTGGCTATTATAAATAAGGCTGCTATGAACATAGTGGAGCATGTGTCCTTCATACCGGTTGGGACATCTTCTGGATATATGCCCAGAAGAGGTATTGCTGGATCCTCCGGTAGTACTATGTCCAATTTTCTAAGGAACCGCCAGACTGATTTCCAGAGTGGTTGTACAAGCTTGCAATCCCACCAACAATGGAGGAGTGTTCCTCTTTCTCCACATCTTCGCCAGCATCTGCTGTCACCTGAATTTTTAATCTTAGCCATTCTGACTGGTGTGAGGTGGAATCTCAGGGTTGGAGCTGTGACAAAAGGATGGACCATCTAGAGACTGCCATATCCAGGGATCCACCCCATAATAAGCTTCCAAACGCTGACACCATTGCATACACTAGCAAGATTTTGCTGAAAGGACCCAGATATAGCTGTCTCTTGAGAGACTATGCCGGGGCCTAGCAAACACAGAAGTGGATGCTCACAGTCAGCTATTGGATGGATCACAGGGCTCCCAATGGAGGAGCTAGAGAAAGTACCCAAGGAGCTAAAGGGATCTGCAACCCTATAGATGAAACAACATTATGAACTAACCAGTATCCCGGAGCTCTTGACTCTAGCTACATATGTATCAAAAGATGGCCTAGTCGGCCATCACTGGAAAGAGAGGCCCATTGGACACACAAACTTTATATGCCCCAGTACAGGGGAACGCCAGGGCCAAACAAATGGGAATGGGTGGGTAGGGAAGTGGGGGGCAGGGTATGGGGGACTTTTGGGATAGCATTGGAAATGTAATTGAGGAAAATACGTAATAAAAAAAAAAAAAAGAAATGTGTCTCATACGTGATTCCATATTGAGTCAAGTGACTCTGTTCCTGTCCACCCTCTAGGGGGGGCGCCATTCACAAAGCTTTGCATAAATGTGATCCTTGATGGGCAATACTGCCCCCTGCTGGAAATCTACGAGGCATGCAAGGCTGTCTGTAGTAACAAGTATGCTTTACTGAAAACAGGGTGGAAATGACTTAGCAGAGAAAGATGGCTCGAGTCAAAGACCCCCTGGCAAGGGTTCCACCAAGCATTCTAGCCCCACCGTTGGAAGGTAAAAGGACACAGGCCCATCTAGTTCCTGGCTGGCTGCCTCAGGCAGGGAATTCCAGCTCTAGAGAAGTGGTTCTCAACCTTCCTAACGCTGTGGCCCTTTAATACAGTTCCTCGTGTTGTGGTGACCCGCCCCCCAACCATAAAATTATTTTGTTGCTACTTCAAAACTGTAATTTTGCTACTGTTAGGAATCATAAGGTAAATATCTGATATGCAGGATATTGGACATGCGACACCCAAAGGAGTCACAACCCATAGGTTGAGAACTGCAGCTCTAGAGACACAGGTTTCTGCTTTTTTTTTTTCTTTTTTACTTTTTATTGGGTCTTTGTGAACTTCACATCATACACTTCAACCCCACTCATTTCCCTGTTCCTTCAGATCCATCCTTTGCCCTGCACCTTTCTCCACCCACAAAACCCCCAAATAAACAAACAAAAGGAAGAAAGGAAGGAAGGAAGAGAGAGAGGGAGAGGGAGAGGGAGAGGGAGGGAAAATGAATGAACATCTGGCTGTGGAAGCCATAATGTGTCCCACAGAATATACCCTTTTGTCCACACATCTTTAGTTGCAAATGTTCATTGCAGAGTCATTGGTTTAGTTCAGGGTCTCTGGTTTCTGATACACCATCTATACTGGATCTTCGTAGACTGTGGACTTCTTTTAGATATCTTCTTGTTGCTCTGTGTCATGGAGATCCTGCAGTTTGCAAGACCAGCCTCTTCATATTCTCCAGCAGTTCATAGATGGGGTAGATATTGGGGTGGGTCAACTCAAAGCCTGGATCTGGGTTTGGGTGGTGGTCAGCCCTCCAGTTCTTCCACAGCCACACTACCAGGGCCAGCACTCCAGCACTACTCCAGCTAGCTTACCCAATGCTGAAGCCAGCCAGGGATGGGGCCATCTCTTCCACTCTCATGACATTGGGGCCAGTTCACCAGTGCCCACACCACCAGGACCAGCTCTGTTGTGCTGCTCAGGTGAGGTGCAAGGCCACTCTCCTGAGTGCTACTCCCGGCAAGCGGTGGGGCCAGCTCTTCCAAGTGCTGCAGCCAGTGAGGGCTGGGGCCAGCTCTTCGTACAGCTCTGCATAAAGCTCTGTGTTCAGCCCTGTGTAACTCTTGGGCATCAACGTGGTTGCAGGCAGCAGCCTGCCAGAGACATCCACATGGCCTTTGGTGGTAACATGGACCACGGACATGGAGATAGACCCCTGCCGATGCATGGCCACAGACCTAGACATGGGTCGGGACTTTTCTATGACCTCAGGTGGCAGTGCAGGCTTCTCACATAAGCTGTTTCTCACCACCTTCGTGTTCCAGTTTTAACTTTCCTCCAAGAGCTCAAACTGTTCATCTTTTCTTCCTCTCCCATCTCTCTACCACATACTTGAACACTCTAGCAGCACCCATAGTGGATAGCTGAGCCTTTCAGGTTTATTCTTTTGGTTTAATGTTCTGCATTAAGCATGTGATGCTATCTGGTTCACATCTTGCAAATCTGAGCAACACACCTTGTTCTCCAGCTCATCAAATTGTTAATGTGCAAACCACGGACCCTGCCACATAGAGAGGAGACAGGGCCTACCCTGTCTAACCCTAACCCTACCATCTGATCTGGGTCACCTGGTGTCACACTCTGACATTTGTGCCACAGACACGGGTTGTCTCTAGGCAGTCAGAACGAATATTTGGAGACTAAAATTCATCACTGCTCCTGGCTTCGAACCCTCCATATGCTCCCGTGTACACACAGTGAGCAAGTGGCTGATGCTTTGCCAGGCCTTGCCTGGATCCATCTGTCTCTCCGTTCTCCTCACACCACTCCAGTCCAGACAGCCACACTGGCATCATTCAGATTTCTGGAACACTCAACCTTTGGCTCAGTGCTAGGAGTTTGCTTCAGCCATGTGTCTTAGTTTGTTTCCTGTCACTATAACAAGATGCTAGAAGCTGGGAAATCTAAAAGGGAAATGGGTTTATGTTGGATCACAGTTTTGGAAGCTGGCAAGCCCAAGCTTGGGGTTGTCACATTTGTACCATAACAGGATGATGATGTCATGTGGCAGGGGCAGGAACAATTATTGGGAGGAGTGAGTGCAAAAGAGGACACACTTGGAAAAGGTCAAGAGAAAGTGCAGACCCTTGAGGGCTAAGATCACATGATCTGATTACCTCCTTGTAGGCTCCACCTCTTAAAGATATAGACTAACCAAGCTTCCGGTGCTTTTTTGATTTTGAGGTATTCCACTTCTCAAAATCCTTACACTGGGGACTCAGCTTCTAAAGCACGAGCCTTGGGGACAAAACATACATCGTAGCAATGTGGCTTCTGTCATGGTGGCTCATCCCCGTGAAACTGGCTCCTTCCACGGGTAGACTGTGTATGTCTTTCACTCCTCAACCTTGTCTTCTGACCTATCAGTGTTTGCTTATTGTGTCCTGCCTATCAGCAGCGAAGCTGTGGGAGGGCACACCCTTCCTGTGCATCATGTCTGCTCAGCTCCTAGCACAGTGCTGAGCGCATAGCAGACACTCTCAGTATGGATGTGCTGAACTGACTGAGAAGGCAGTCGTGGGATAAAAATCACCGCAAAATGCTGTGGGGTATGAAAAGTTTCCGCTCCCTCTGTTCCGTATTTTCTGACATGCTGTTTCCAGCAGCGGCCTATGGCATGGGACAGCAGGAGGGAGGCTTGGTCTGGCAGGGACCAGCGGTAGCTGGATATCTGCGGGGGCGGGGGGAGGGGAGGAGGGTCTGCAGAGACTATTTTGGTTCTTAGGTGATGGTTTTGAGTGCCAGCATCTACTGGGATCACCTGGGGATCCTGCTAAGTTATGATTCTGAAGCTGCCACCAAGACAGGGTCCCCTGGGATGAAGAGGTCTCAGTTGTCAGGGATGCTGATAGTGCTGGAAGTCTTCAGGGCAAACTTCACTGCGTGCTGGAATCATGTGGATTCAAGGGTACTACCTACAAATTCTATTGTAATTGCACACACCACACACACACACACACACACACACACACACACACACACACACATACACACACACACACACATGCACACACCACACACACACATACACACACACACGCACATACACACACACAAGAATGAGTACCCCTGATGGCATAGCATCTTACTTTATACATAATTGGGACAAAGCAGGTACTTTGCTGTTGCTTGTCAACAACACTTTTAGGAAGGACACTGCATTTTTTTTTTCCTGCAAAACAAAGTTCTGCCACAAACTTGCCTGGGTCATGGTGACCGAGAAGAGGGTCAAACTCTTTGAGGACAAAGCAGATGAGAGCCCACCTCCTGCCCACCTCCTGCCCACCTCAGAGAGAAGAGGGGGCTTGGAACAGTGATGAGCTTGTGGCTCCCCAGCATGAAGAAAGGCAGGTCCCTTGCCTTCCCTTTGTATGGTGAATTGCATGAAAAGATGACTTTTATTTTAAAGGATACCAAGGGACCAATAGTTCTCTGGTTCATCTGCCTTTCCACCATTAGGAGCTCTATAAAAAGTTCCAAATTTATCTGGGTGGGATGGTTCCCTCCCATAGTCCTTACAGCTGGGAGGCTAGGATGGAGTTGCTGAGGCCAGCCTGGGTTACAACGAAGTGAGTTTCAGGTCAGTCTGAGCTAGAGTGAGCCCCTGTCTAAAACAAAATGAACAAAATACAAAGAACTGAAACCAAAAGAGTCAGTGTACTGGCTGGTTTTGTGTGTCAACTTGATACAAAAGAAAGGAGCCTCCCTTGAGGAAATGCCTCCATGAGATCCAGCTGTAAGGTATTTCTCAATTAGTGATGGGGGGGGGGGGAGGGACCATTGTGGGTGGTGCTACCCCCAGGCTGGTAGTTTTGGGTTCTATAAGAAAGCAAGGTGCGTAAGCCAGGGGAAGCAAGCCAGTGAGTAGCACTCCTCCATAGCCTCTGCATCAGCTCCTGCTCCAAGTTCCTGCCCTGTGAGAGTTCCTGTCCTGACTTCCTTAGGTGATGAACAGCAATGTGGAAGTGTGAGTGGAATAAGCCCTTTCCTCCCCAACTTGTTTCTTGGTAATGATGTTTTTTTGTAGGAATAGAAACCTTGACTAAGACAATCAGTGTTCCTCTCCTAAGGTTCAGTATCATCCAAGGCACCATCATTACAGTATGTAGAGCAGGCCAGCCTCAAACCCACAGAGATCTGCCTGTCTCTGCCTTCCAAGTGCTGGGATTACAGATGTGTGTCGGACCACATCTGGCTGTTCTCTATAGTTTTTTATTTTTTGTTTGGCTTGTCTTTTTTTTTAGTTTTATTATTATTATTTTTAGATATTTTCTTTATTTACATTTCAAATCTATCCCAAAAGTTCCCTATACCCTTCCTCAGCCCTGCTCCCCTAAGCCAGAGTCTACATGGGTCTCACGGGATGAAGCCAAGGTGCGGTGAAATTATTTCTGCCAGAGGCTCCAAGGAAGAATCTTTGTTGTCTTTTCTAGAACATTCCTCATCATCTGTTTTAAAGAGTCCATCTTTCAACCCGTGTCTCTGTAGTATCACTTCTGCTTTGGCCCATGTGGTGGTTTGAATGAGAGTCTCCCATAGGCTCAGTCATTTGACAGCTCCCTTCCCAGTTGGTGGTGCTGTGTAGGGAGGTGGTACAGCTTTAGTACATGGGGGGGGGTGTTGAGGCTTCTTAGCCTCACTCCAGTTTGGCCTCTTTGCTTTGCATTTGTGGTTGAAGATGTGATTTCCCAGCTTCCTATTCCTGCTGACAAGTCTGCTGTCTGCTGCCACGCCTTCCTGCCATGCCAACCCTATCCCTTCGGATTTATAGGCTGCCGTAAAGTCTTTCTTCTATTAGTTGCTCTGTGTGTGTGTGTGTGTGTGTGTGAGAGAGAGAGAGAGAGAGAGAGAGAGAGAGAGAGAGAGGGAGAGGGAGAGAGAGAGAGAGAGAGAGAGAGAGAGAGAGAGAGAGAGAGAGAGAGAGAGAGAGTTTCTTTGTTTAATGGCCCTGGCTATCCTGGACTTGCTTTGTAGACCAGCGGTGCTGGCCTCGAATTCACAGAGATCAACCTGCCTCTGCCTCCCCAGTGCTGGAATTAAAGGGGTGTGTCATCACATCTAGCTCCACCTGTTGCTTTTGGTCATGGTATTTTATCACAGAAACAGAAAACTAGCCAATGCAGTCCACAGGGGCCACTGTCAGAGGCAGGCCCGGAGAGCTTGGAGAAGATGAATTTGAGGGTTTGCAAGGTTGACTGGGTATCAGCTAATATTGGAAGGCAGGGATATGGCCACGGGAATGAGTGGAAGTCCTTGGGGTTAAAGAGGTGGGGATCCTTGGAAGCAGGGTGATGAGTGGTTAGTCTAGTGGAAGGGGGCTCTCTCAGGATAATGGCAGCATCTAGGGGAGTGGAAGTCACACTGAAGACAGAGGGTGATGCAGGGCTGTCCTCATGACAGTCACCTGACCTATCTCACTGGCCATTTGCTCAGAAGTGCCCTGAGATCTCTGTCTTGAAATTCCTAATAATTTTAGTTTTTGCCTCTGTGTTGAGCAAGGTTCAAAGGGACAGTGGCAGAAGGCCTGGGGCTGGGGGGGTGGGGGGGGGCGGGGTGGGGGTGGGGGTGGGGCTCTGTCCACATGGTTCTGCCTCTACCATGGAACCCCTATCCCAGTCTTAGGCACACTTTCAAGTGGAGCAGTTGAGGGGACTTTAATGAAAGCACCGTTTGAACACGTGGAGGCAGGGTGAGGGGGCATGAGATAGCCCAGTGGCTGGGCTGGCTTCTGTGGATGGCTTTACCTATGAGGTAAAGAGGCCAGGATGGAAGAAGCTGCTGACCTACTGTTCCCCTTCATGCCTAAGGTGGCGCATTGGAACTCCCCAGTGTCCTCTTCACTCTTTTAGGTTTGCCTGTGTCTCCCACAGGCTGAATCTAGCTAGAATTCGTGGGGGTGGGGGGAGGCTGGGGGATGCAGCTGCTACTGACAACCTTCTTGGTCTCCCACTGGAGAAGATGGTGAGAGGAAGTGTCACTGGTCAACGAAAAACCTGGACCAGTCAGGTTGGGGGAGCCCTGCAGAGCCTGTGTGGATCCTGGTGATACGAGGCCAGTGGAGTCTAAGGAGGGTTGGTGGGTCTTTTACAGTTTGGTGGGGTTCTGTTGCCTCCTCCCATAATCCTTTCCTGCCCAGGCTGATCTGGTTGGTTGGGGAGCGCCATTGGAAACTAGAAACTTTTGTGGGTCTGTCCTGTGGGACCTGGATGAATCCCAGCTCACGCCTTGTCTCAGACTGCTTTGGCTAGCCTTCGAGAGGGGTGGAGAAGCATCCTCTCTCCCTTGGCCTGGGCCAGCAACAGCTCTGTCTCGTGCTGTCAGGGCCGCCAGGATGTGACAAGCGGCAGATGGGCCTCTGATCAATGGACCCCGTCCCTCGGCAAGGACGTGGGGCCAGGGCAGGATGGGGGAGTGTTGGCTAATGGATGGGCCCGGGAGCCATGATGGATGGGCAGGAAGGAGCTGCCATTTGTCTTGGGAAGTGAGTGAGTTCGGGAGTCGGAGAAGGGAGGGCATGGATAGCGTGGAGGGTGGAGGGGGAGGAGGGGCAGAAGCAGAGCAGAGCAGGGCTGGGGAGGTGAGGGTGAGGGTGCTTTGGCTGGGGAGGGGCAAGAGGAAGTCTTCCTGATTGAGTCAGAGCTCCCAGCCCTGGACCAAAGGGCACTGATAGTCAGGAAGTCTCGCAGCAGTGTCCAGGGGAAGTAAAACCCAGATCACGCCCTGCCTCCCGCTCTCATTCAGGGTGGTGTCAGGTCTTGGCGTGATGCTCCTAAGTCTCTCTTCCATCAGCTGCACCTCCTCCTTGGTGTCTCTGATCTCACCTCTGCTCCATGGTGTGCAGCTTGGTGGCTTATTTTCCCTCCATCCCTAAAGACCTTTGCTGCAATCCACTGGGAGTGCCAGGTCATCTACCTGGGCCTGCTCTCTAGGGTCACACATCCACCTGCTCTGCCCTGTCTCTGTCTCCTACAATGTGTCCTCACCTGTTTTTGTTTTTGTTTTTGTTTTGTTTTTTTTTTTTTACGTTCATGTTGTAGAAGCTGCCATCTTGGGTGTCATTTGTTTGATGGCTAAACTGTAGATGAAGTGAGGACATTGGGCATTAACTCTTCCATCTGTGGCATATTCCCAGGTAAGACTAGTTATGGGTCCCCAATATTGCTGTGTGTGTAGATGAAGAGATTCAAGTTCCAGCCCTGTCCTAGTTCACAACATCAGACCACACCCATGGCCTAAGAGCCTTCACCCACAGGATAGGGGGCTGTCTTTTCCAGAGACTCCTGTGAGGACTTCCCAGGGCAGTGTGTACCAGCACAGGGCTCAGCATCTTCCCAGGGCAGTGTGTACCAGCACAGGGCACCCGGCTTCCCAGGGCAGTGTGTACCAGCACAGGGCACCCAGCTTCTCAGGGCAGTATGTACCAGCACCAGGCTCAGCATCTTCCCAGGGCAGTGTGTACCAGCACAGGGCTCAGCATCTTCCCAGGGCAGTGTATTCCAGCACCAGGCACAGCATCTTCCCAGGGCAGTGTGTACCAGCACCAGGCACAGCATCTTCCCAGGGCAGTGTGTACCAGCACCAGGCACAGCATCTTCCCAGGGCAGTATATACCAGCACAGGGCTCAGCATCTTCCCAGGGCACTGTGTACCAGCACAGGGCTCAGCATCTTCCCAGGGCAGTGTGTACCAGCACAGGGCTCAGCATCTTCCCAGGGCAGTGTATTCCAGCACCAGGCACAGCATCTTCCCAGGGCAGTGTATTCCAGCACCAGGCACAGCATCTTCCCAGGGCAGTGTGTACCAGCACCAGGCACAGCATCTTCCCAGGGCAGTGTGTACCAGCACCAGGCACAGCATCTTCCCAGGGCAGTATATACCAGCACAGGGCTCAGCATCTTCCCAGGGCACTGTGTACCAGCACAGGGCTCAGCATCTTCCCAGGGCAGTGTGTACCAGCACAGGGCTCAGCATCTTCCCAGGGCTGTGTGTACCAGCATCAGGCACAGCATCTTCCCAGGGCAGTGTGTACCAGCACAGGGCTCAGCATCTTCCCAGGGCAGTGTGTACCAGCACAGGGCTCCAGCTGCTGCATTCTGGAAAGATAGAGAATGCCTGAGGCTTTTGGTTGGGAGATGAACTGCCTTTTACTGAAGTCATCTATCAAGAAATATAAACTGGGGTTAAAGACAAGACAAGGTGTTGCCCTAAGGCCTTCTTAAAGCTTTGACAGTGAGCCACCAAGCCTGAGCACTTGAGTTAATCCCTGGGACAACATGGTGGATGAACAGAATGAACTCTGGCAAGTTGTCCTCTGACTTCCGTATACCTAACACACACACACTGATTAAATGTAATAAAAAATAAAAATAAAGTACTCAGAAACAGTGAGCAGAGAGGAGAGAGAGAGAGAGAGAGAGAGAGAGAGAGAGAGAGAGAGAGAGAGAGAGAACCTTCAATGGGAAAGGATGTCTCCTAGCCACATGCATTGTAGACCCATGAAGATTTGAAAACTGCGGTGTCTATGAAAAGCTCATAGGCTTGTACTAAAACTGCTTACAACTAACTGTTCAACATGGAGACAGGCTTCTGAGTCCCCCACTGAGAGACAGTGGAGCCTTGGACACAAGCTTAGAAGGGAAGAACCAAGGTCTGAGGAAGGAACTGGCTGCCAGGAGCTCTGGGAAGTCACTCTGGGAGCTCATCCGCGTGTGGCCGTTCTTTGCTTTGGAAGAAGATAGGTCAGAGCTGTGACTGGCTGTGATTGAGAGCTACCGAAATACAGGAGTGACTAGTGCCTCCCATGTCTTCCCTCTGCACAGCATCTCCTGTGGGCATGCAGTCCCCTTTCCAGCCTTTATGTTGGGTGAGCCGGTAGGAGGCTCTTCACTATGAATTCACCTGCATCTGGCTGTGACCCAGACACATAGGACCAGATGTGTCCCTGTCCCACCAGCCCACATTCCCAATCCCAATGCGGCTGTTTGGAAATAGGGATTTTGGGAAGTCAGGAAGTTAGAGTGAGGTCATGAGGGTGGTACCCTGGTGGCCTTGTAAGAAGAGGAACAAAGATTTCTTATACATTCCTGAGTAAAGGGTAGGTCATGTCTAGGGAGTATATTGAAGTAGGCTGCCCTCAGTGAACCCCAACACGTGGGCGTCACATAGATGCTTGAACACCCAGTTCCAGGTTTTACATGGTTTTCTGAGTCCCTAGTCTGAAATAGTTTGTTATTTAGCCATAGTTGAGTGTTTAGTTACTTTTATGTCACTATGATAAAATACCCAACACAAACGATTTAAGAGATGAAAGGTCTATGTTAGCTCATGGCTTCAGAGGGTCTCCGGTAATAGCTTGGATCCATGTGCTTAGCAGGATGTCATGACTATAGGCATGTGTTGGAGGAGAGCTGTTCACATCATGGTCTATTTAATGTCCTGTTGGTGTGACAAAATACCTTGACTAAAAAGCAACTCAGGGCAGAAAGCATTTGTTTTGCTCACAGTTCCAGGCCATAGCCCGTTACTTGGGGGAACTGAAGGCAGCAGGGACTTGAAGCAGCTGATTACGTCACTTTCACAATCAAGAACAGAGAGAAATGAATGTACCCATGGTTTGGGCTCAGCTAGCTTTCTCTACTCATACAGTTCAGGGCATTGTGCCTAGGGATTGGTGCCACCCGCAATGGGCTGAGTCTTCCCACATCCAGTAATCAAGAAAATGCCCCACAGGTATTCCCACAGGCTAACCTGAGCTAGATTAACCCTCACTGAGACTTACTTCCCAGGTGATTTTGGGTTGTGTCAAGTTGACAAAAGCAACCAGATCATCTTCAAAGGCTCCCTTCTGGTGACCTACTTCTTTCAGCCAGGCCCTGTCACATTAACGTCCCACTCTCTTCCTCTGGCTGAGGTATAAGCCTTAAGAGGGCATTCTAGATTAAAGCTAGAGAACTAAATCTCTCTCTCTCTCTCTCTCTCTCTCTCTCTCTCTCTCTCTCTCTCTCTCTCTCTCTCTCTCTCCGTCTCCCTCCTCTCCTCTCCGTCTCCTCTCCTCTCCTCTCCTCCCTCCTCCCCTCCCCTCCCCTCCTCTCCCCTCCCCTCCCCTCCCCTCTCCCCTCCCCTCCCCTCCCCTCCCCTCCTCTCTTCTCTCCTCGACAATCGTGGGTATCTGGCCTTGCTTCTATTTTGTTTGAGCTGCTGTCTCTCTGTTGCTCTACTGCATACTCCAGGCTAGCCCATGCTCTTACAGGGACTCTGTGTTTACTTTCTGTTTCAGCAGATGAGTTCAGGGATTGCAAATATGTTTCCACATCTAGATTTTTACCTGGATTCCGAGTTTGTGCAGCAAACCCTTTATCCACTGAGCCATCTCATCTACCCTCTTTCTAATGGGATGAGGTGTGGTGGTGGGGGCCAGGCGGTGGAGGAAGTGCACTTTGGATGTGGCAGAAATGGAGGAGATTGTAGCCAAAAAGAAACCATGATCAACTAGAATTCAGGACTGTGATTTCTGCAGACTATTCTCAGAAGAAATAGCACTGTTCTCCTTTGCTTTTGATCTGAGCTAATCCTGTGACTTGGGATGCTGGCAAATTCTACGGGGAACTGAGAGGTTAGTGGGGGCATGGCCACTGGGGGATGGTAACTTAGTGCTGGTGGGTCAGCCATGGAGGTTGGTCCCGGTGTTGTGGGCCTGCCTCACCTGACAGAAACAGGTGGGCACGGTGCCAAGAAGTGAAGTTGAGTTTTGGAAACCTTTAAGTAAGATATCATTGCATTAAAACATAAGTTCGTGAAACGGCACTATATATCTCTCTGTGGATTTACAGGTCTGAGTGCTCATGTGTGGTTGTTTGGGTTCACGTGTGTCAAATGCATGGTGTGTAAGATGAGCCTAATGGAAGAGAAAGATCTGACAAGAAACTCGATGACTTGGAAATAGGGTGATGTCTTAGGCAGGGCAGAGGAATCAGGGAGGGTGGAGAAAGAGTAGCTCTACTCCCCAACAGCCCACCCCCCCCTTTTTTTTTCTTTTTGAGACAGGGTCTCTTTATGTAGGCCAGGCTGGTCTTGAACTCACAATCCTCCTACCTTGGCCTCCTAACTAGTAGAATTACTGACATGAGGCTTATTTATCTCCACGTATTTAATGGTGAAGCTCCATATATACAGTATATGTTTTGAAAAACAAGCCTCTGGCCTCTGAGAGCTGGGAAAGGGACTGTTCACATTGAGGCCCCTGAGTCTCCCAGGTAGATGTGTGTGCCTTGCTTCCCCACCAAGCCTCCAGGGTCTCCTTGCCCATGGATCTCTCTCAGAACCCTGATGGTCTCATCATGTTCTTGCAACCTGCCTGTGAGTGAGGTGACCCTTTGCCTAATGCCCTTCAACCCCCAAGGATTCTGGCTGCAAGGCCTTGACTATAGCACAGGGTGTGTGTAACCTCTCTCTTGCCAACTGTCTTCTAGTTCCCCACATCTCCGGGGACCATCTTGGTGACCTAATTTGCCCCCTTCCAAAGAACTCTTCCTGCGGCCTTTGCCTGAGTCAGAGAGAGACAGATACATTAGTCTAGCATTTATGATTTCCCTCAAAGAGGTCTCTGGTTTAAAATGCAAGAGCGTCTGTGCAGGAGATGCCCTCCTCCTTCTCCGCATCCTCCCCTCTCCCTCCCCCTGCTTGTCACAGGGGCCCATTTCTACCCACAGTGGTGATGGTTTATTACAGCTTACTTCCTGCTGTGAGTAAATAAGTTTGTCTCCCTTTAAATTCCCCGGGCAATTAGGGGGAGGAGGACCGGTTCTGGATTAACATTTATTTCCTCAGACCGTTTATATGAGGCCATTTTCCTGCTGACAAATCGCGGGCCAAATTGTTCTCCAGAAAGTCTGTCTGAGGCAAAGGCATCGTGATTAAGCGGCCTGTGTAAATTTGGGGTCGTAAATCCTTTTCCTGGGTGGCTGGGATTTCTTCCTAGCACCTGCCATCAGAGGCTCAAAGAGATACTAATAAAAGGGCCCGGCATGTGCACCTGTTCCTGGGTTGTTAATGCTGCAGCTACAGAGGGAAGATGGGAGGGAGGTGGCTTTTACAAAACAGTCTGGCTCCTGGTCTTGGAGTCACTCTGCCATGTCAGGTCAGGGCCAGTCAGTATCAGGACCCAGAGGTGCAGCTGGCCGGAAGGGTCCAGAGCAGGAGCAGGGGCTTGGCCTGAAGCTCAGCCGTTGTAGCAAGGAGAATCCCCTATGAACAGCCATGAGCTTAGGTAAGGGCCAGGGGTGAGCATGGTGCTCATGGATCTCAGGTGTGGCCTGCTGGACAGATGTCATCGGTGATGAGAGACAGATGTGAGGCAGCAGGTAGAGAGCTGTGAGCACTGAAGAGAGAGTGGGCAGAGCTCTAGGGCTCAGGATGGAGCCCTGGTCACTGACACGTCATCTCCTTGACTTCATCCTCTTCACTGTCCTCCCCTCCCTCCTCCCCCATCTACCATAGGAAGTTGACGCTCTTCAAATAGGAGGTCAAAGGGTAAATCACAAGCTCTGTC
Organism: Mus musculus; assembly: GCF_000001635.26. NCBI lineage: Eukaryota > Metazoa > Chordata > Mammalia > Rodentia > Muridae > Mus > Mus musculus. The sequence goes on from NC_000068.7 coordinate 158,899,525, forward strand.
TTCAGACATCCCCAGCAAGGGACAGAGATGGTGACAACTCTCCTGAGGCATCGTGGAGGGGCTCAGCCTTTTTAGACACAGGACTTGAGCTCATTCTAGGCGGAGGAGGTCTGCAGGCATTTAGGAAACGGCACACTGCCATGCATGGATGGCCCGCCCCTTTCCCTAGTCCCAGCACAGAAGCACGAGCCTCTGGCTCAGTCCTCAGAAAGCCCAACTTGAGGGCCCACCCCATGTCTCCATCCCGGTTCCTGTCTCTCATGCCTTCTCCAGCCCAGCAGGCAGGCCCTGGGCACAGAGACTCCAGGGCAACCCCAACCCCCGTCTATCTTGAAAGGCAGTGGTTACATGATCAGGTGCTTGGTATCTGGGCCAAAATGCCCAGGTTAGAGCCCAGCTTGCTTCTTCCTAGCCACGTGGTCTCGGCCAAATCCTTTGCCTCTCTTGCTCCTGTTCTGGAACATGAAGGAGACAGTGGTGGCTTGCCACCTGTTTTCTTGCTGCCTTGTTCCAGTGGGAATGAATAGGCTTTATGTATTTGCCTGGGGAGAAGAAAAGTAGGGGTGTCTCTGAGTTTTGACACCTTACTGGTGGGTCTTAACCCAGGGATGGATACAGTATTAGATACAAGAAAAGACAGGAGAAGATCCCTGGTCTCTGAGAGTCTGATCCTTGGAGCAAGACAAAGCAAGGTGTTTGGGTCAAAGGTCTCAAACCTAACTCCTTACCGGCAGTCCTGGGCCACTGCTGGGGTGGTGATTAGACAATGGATAATATCTGCCTGCCATGTTCCTCTGTCTAGGGCTCTTGTTGCCAGGGTTGCTCTCACAGAAGCAGCTTGGTATTCAGTCTCTCAGTTCGGGTGTTTCTTGGGTTAGCTCCCTTGTTACTTGGGTTAGTTACTTAGGTTAGTTACTTGGGTTAGTTATGTGGGTTAGTTACTTGGGTTAGTTACTTGGGTTAGTTATGTGGGTTAGTTACTTGGGTTAGTTACGTGGGTTAGTTACTTGGATTAGTTACTTGGGTTAGTTACTTGGGTTAGTTACTTGGGTTAGTTACTTAGATTAGTTACTTGGGTTAGTTACTTGGATTAGTTACTTGGATTAGTTACTTGGGTTAGTTACTTGGGTTAGTAGGAAAGGAAGGCTCTGCTCCATCCTCTCTCCTTAGCTGGTGGGCTGCCATCTTCTCCCTTTCCCATGACATCTTTCCTAGCTGCGTGTATCTGTGTCCACATGTTCTTCTCCCATAAAGACAGGGACTCTGGTAAGTAAAAGTGTAGACTAATGGCTTCCGTTAAGGGCAACACCTCTGTAAAGATTCTGTCAGTGAATAAGGTCACACTTGGAGATGGCCAAGGTTACAGGTTCAACATGTGAAGGTTTGGGTATGAAGTCAGCCCCTAGTACCTCCCACCAGGCTGACTAAAGACAGGAGGGACTGCTATTCTACAGGTGAAGAGTCAAGGCTGCCGGAGGTTGAACTGGTGGGGTAGTGGAGCCAGGTAGGAACAGGTTTCCTGGGTTCCTGAGCCAGGCTCCAGCCAGACCCTCCCTGGTCACTGCAAGGGCAGAGAGCGGACTCTTGCCAAGGTCTTCCCTGTATGGCTTCTTCCCTGAGTCTGGTTAAGGTCCTGCTGACTTTAGTGGCAGGGTGGAAGGCTGAGGGGACAGGGGAGATTTCAGTCTGGAGTTTCATTATCTGGGGCCTTTGTCTCTCTGTACATTGGCCTCCACGGGTCTCCGTCTTATTACCCAGTCTAGGTAGATTTTTGCTTGGCTGAGCTGAGATCAAAAAGTAATTTTTCTTTTTGAAACAGCCAATTAGAAATTCATTTATTTTCACATTACGGACATTTGGCAAAAATTTCTTTGGCAATTTAGATCCATTTATATAGTCTGAATAAAGGGAGACGGTAAGGCTGAGGCAAAAGAACCCATGAGGGCCCCAGGCAAAAATTAAATGCAGAATCATGTATTAGAAATGAGATGTATTTACTATTGTTTTTGAAAATTAATGGTGCATTTTTAGCTTTTATAATGTAATTTAATGATGCAATTCATCTAATAATAATAATAATAAAAAGAACACATTTGCACTCAGTCACAGAGACCTTCTGGGGCACAGCGCGGAACACCTTGTCCGTGGGTAAGGGTTAGAGAGAAGTGCTCGGGGCCTCTCTCTGTTAGACAGAACAGAAAAATAGTCTGCGTGCCGATGTGTGTGTATGCTGTGTGTGAGTTCTCTTCAGGCGTATCAGTGGAAATCTAATAAAAATAACATTTCCTTTTTCTATACGGTTATCACTGTATAGGAGCAGCCATTGCTTCTAGAATATTCCAGAATGTTGACTGTCCCAGTCTGCTGAGCTGGGATTCTAAGACCCTGGGAGTGGGAATCATAGATCAGCTTAGAGCTGTATGTGGGTGGCTTCCTCCTGGGCTCCGGTGGTGTGCAGGGTGGGGTGAGGGGTTGGGGTGATAGCGTTTCTTAGGGCATATCTAATGTTGCTTTGAAGGAGGCAGTCACACTTACTGGGTCCAGGGTCCCATTGGCCTCTTGGCTCCAAACACCTTTCACATTCATGGCAAAGTGGTGAATTTCCACATGCTGTTGGTCTCTTTGGTAGGTTATGGTTAGACAGTGTCCAGCTGAAGGATCAGGGAAGGAAGACACTGAGAGGCAGGGATGGGTAGGCAGACCCTAAACCAATCCCTGGCTTGGGACAGACTTTGGGGGTTGCTGGTTGTTTGTGCTGTCAGCACTAGAACCTAAGCTGCCAAAGTGGGGTACATTCTTTGTCTTCTTCATGTTGTGTTTCCAGCCCTACAGTGTGTCATGGATACTCATTAGATGACTAGACATATATACCTTTGGAGTGCTGGGGATAAAATCCCAGACCTTGTACATACTGGGCAAGCCTCTCTCCCTGATTTGTATACCTGTGACATTTTTGACTGGTAGACTGACTGATCCACCCAGGATCAATGCATTGCTTCAGCATTGAGCTCACTCTCTCTCCAGTTCAGTGTGGAGATAGTTACTGTTACTATCACTCTGTTCCTAGGAGGCTCTGCTGGCTCAAGTTCATTAATGCAAAGAGAACAGGCTCCTGTCTGTTCTACCTGTGAGTTCTGGCTCTTAACTGTACCAGTACATTCGATGACTGAATAGACAGATGGGTGGAAGAATGAATGGATGAGTGGATAGAAGAGCAAATGGGTGGATTAATGAAAGAATGAGCAGGCATATGGAAGAATGGATGGATGGATGGATGGATGGAAATGTGACTGGTAGGAGGGATGGCCCTTCTTAGGGTTGCCCAATGAAGAGTCATGACCTGAACTCAGATTTTTTTGATTCCAAGTAGAGAGCTTCTTTACTCCACCCCCATTCCCTCCTCAATAGGAAGCTGTGGACAGAAGGTTCCTCTGTAATTACAGGGTGAGGGGGTGCTGGTCATCAGGGTGGAGGAGGCCAGTCGACCACCCCAGTTGTCCTCTGGATGCCAGAATTTGAGAGGAGGTGAAGCGAGTTGGGTGCAGAGTTCTCCAGGGGCTCAGGGCCTTCGGTGCACTCTTTCATTTAAACATCTACCACGTGCCTCAGGGAGTCGATTCTCTCAGCTGTGAAATGAGGTTGATCCCTTGGTTGTGCCTCAGCTGGTATCCTGGTGGTGTGAGTGTACAAATCCATTCCGTATCCCGGCAGGTACTCCCCCACACCTTCGCCTTGGTGTTCTCTACTGACAGTGAGGTCCCCCAGATGCTCTGAGACACCCTTCATCAGCTGGAGACAGTCTATATTATATATCTGGATGCTGGGAAGCTAAACTCGGATGCTCCTTGTAAGAGTGCTTTAAACAGAGGCAAGAAGATGCCAGGCACAACTTAAACCACACCTGTGCCTCAAGCTGGCATCAGCTAGAATCAGAAAATCTCTTTTCTCTGGGCTGGGCCATAACCTTAGACACACCCAACTGCAACTCACACAGATGTGTGTGTGTGTGTGTGTGTGTGTGTGTGTGTGTGCACATGCGCATGAGCCCACTGTATCCTTCCAGTACCCCTGTTCAGCAAGGGGTGAACCTCTCCTCACTCTGCAGAGGCCAGAGAGGTCACAAAAAATTGCTCAGGGTTACACCACTGACAGAAGGCAAAACTAAGTGTTTCCTTAGGTTAGAACTCAGCTGTTCAACACCATGGCCCTTTTGCCTCTATGAACACATATCATGAAGATAAAAAGATACTTAGACATGCATATGAGTATGCACCTAAAATCAGAGGTCTGTGGAGTGAAGTAGAGATGTATCATATTCATAAGGCTCCTCGGACATAGATATATACACATATGCTCACAGGCTTTTATACCCATGCATATACTTGAAATGCATATATAGGTGTTTATGTAGGTATGTATATCCACATGTAACTCCACACTACAATCACCCCCTTACCCCCACTCATTTCCATAACATACTCACCTCCATATACCTCTGCGTTCATTTCCACACCCCTCTCACGCACCTGCACACATGCCACAGTAACCACACAGATACCTAACACGTGGACACACAGATACACAACACGTGGACACATTGCTATACACGGATGTTCAAGACCTGCACAAGGAAGCAACGCTGAACATTCCCTTCCCTACCCCCAATTAAACACCGGGGTGCCTGTGTTCTCAGGTGGACACTCACACCCTCACAGATGAAGATACACGTCTAAGATACCCCCACGTATATAGAAGCCCCCCTTCCACACCCTCAGGCACCATGATCCAATTTAAACAGAAAAGGAAAAAGCAAGTTGAAAATTGGAGGGGATAAAAAAAAAAAAAAAAGAAGGAAAGAAAAAGGCTTCACAAAGTCTGAAGCTAATAAGCTGGAAGTGGGGCCCGTGCTCCACGATATCAATAACTCAGTATTGGGTTTCCAAAAAGACATCACATAATTTTTCAATGAGAAATCCATGAGTCCGGAGATGCTGTTATGGTGTGTATTACAATGCGCACGGCTTGTCAGCCTTCCCTGTCAGCACTTTCTGGACGCCTTTGAGGGTGGGAGGCGCTGCTGTGGCAGGGGGATGGTTGCTGTTGTTATTATTTCCTCTCTTTGGAGCCTCAGATTAAGAGCACAGAACCAGGTGGGTCCTGGCCGCCTCCTGCCCTCCCCAGGTGTACCCAAGTCCAGTCCCGTGCAGCCTGATGGCTTCCTGAGCCTGGCTCTTGGCTTCCTCTCTGCTGTCTTGAGGCCTGTTCTGAGACATGGTGACTTTTGGGGACCAGGACCAGGGGGTGTGGGTGTGGCTGCTGTCTGGGAATGAGAATGCTCTGCACATCTGTCACCTGAGGGGTCAAGAGCAGGGCCTGTGGCTGTCTTCTCAGGCCACCTGAGATCAGATTTCAGTTCAGGAATGAAGGGATCAAAAGCCTTCTGATCGTTGAACTCTTTACTAAACTTAGAAGGAATTTGGGAGGCCAAGAGGAGAAGGGACCTTGGCAACTAGATATGGTGCTGGGATGGGTTGTGAGAAATATGTATATGTATGTATATGTGTATGTATATATGTACATATATACCATATACATAGTAAATGGTGCATCTTTCATTTACTATGGAAGCAGGATTCTCCAAGTGGCCACTGGTGCCAGCTTGTGAGCCACAGGGAACAGAAGACAGTAGCCTGTATTCAGCTGCAGAGGCAGCCCTGCTGACTGAACACTTCTGAGCTATTGGGGCTGCTTGTTACACAACATTATTGAAGCAGGAATTTGACAAATGCAGGGTCCTGTTTTCTCTACTTCCACAACTCTCTGGGCTCAGCCTGTCACTGAATGTGTAGAGGTGAGTGTGAACACACTTAGCTCCAAGGTGTGGAACTTCCTTGGCCAGTATGAGACATACAGGCTTAGAGTGAGGTTCTCAGTGTCTAAGTTTAAATCCTGGCTCTTCCTTTTGCTGAGTGTAGTTGTAGGTAGGTTATCTAACCTTCCTTCTGCCTCAGTACCCATGTTGTAGGGTTAGTCCCTTGTTCTCTACAGTGATTGGGATTGAGGGCTTTGGGCACGGGCATATCTGTTTTGCATCATTCAACTCAATATATCTGGACCACTGAGAGAATCATAAAACCTGTTTAAAGTTGTACAGTGAACAGATGGTAAAGCAAGGATTCAAAACTGCCTCCAGACCCTGGGGACATCACTCCTATGCAGGCAGGGCAAGGGAGAGACAGGGTGAGGACCTCCCAGGCTTCCATCTGTGTGTGGAGTGTGGGGCACACTTCAAGGTCACACCTTGTTCTCTGGGACAGAGTTTGGTTTTGGAAGCAGGTACTGCTTTTTGGTTACAGGGGTTCTGGAGACCTGTGGATGAGAAAAGACAGACCCATGGTTGGAGGACTTATCATGGAGTGTTAGATAGTCTATGACCCAGTGAGGAACGGCCTTGAAAGAGAAGCACACTGTGGAAGTGAAGGGAGTCAGGGAGACAGGCAGGTAAAAATAAGCCCCCTGGGTCTGAAAAGTATTGCCAGGGGAGAATCCATGATGTGTGAAGTACATCTAGCCAGTTGTCCTTTGTATAACCTCACATACCGACATCACAGGGCAGGGAAGGAGTTTTAGTAAAGAATATTGGATTTAATGTTCTGTGGTCCGGGGACCCTTTGTTCGTATTCTGGTGACTTCTCACATGTCTCTTTAAGGATCCAAGGGGGAAGGGTCTGCAGAATGGATCTGGGTATGCTGATGGTATCCAGGCATTTGCTCTGTGGAGCTGGGGACACAGGCTTAGGAGGGAAAGAGAGAGCCGGCTGGATGCAGAGGTTTGATGATGCTCTAGCTTCTTGTCTTGTGCCCAGGGCAAGAGAGGTCACCTCTTGATGCCTGAGCCATCTATCTATGCAGAGACACAGCTCAGACTGTGGGGATATATGGTGTTGCCAGCACCATGGTACACAGGCATCTGTGCCATGGGGCACAGTCACCTTGTCCATGGCTGTGGCTGTCCTGTCCTTCTCTTCCTTAGAGATTCTGAAGTCCCCAGAGCAGGTTTTGCCTAATCCTACTTTGCTGGACATAACCACCACTATTGCATATTGACATTCATGAAAATTTTGTCTTGGAGGAGGGCTGGACAGTTTCTAGTTCACACCATGATAATTGGTCTGTGGGCAGATTTTAGTCCTGTCCAGGGTAGGCCACGTATAGTCACACAAGTTATGCCCTGCATGACCCAGAAGGGACCTTTTCCAGGGTAAGGTGATTTGAAGTGCACCAAGAGATGTAGACCATATTGATTTTGGGTTTGGAAGGTGTGGTGAGTGCAGAGGCCCTGGGGCAGGAAACAATTGCTCGTTTAAGGAACTACAGGAATGTTACTATGGGTGAAGGATCAGAAAGCTTCAGGAAGCACCCGGAGGGACCTCCTTTCAGGTGGCTGCTGGTTTCCAGATGAGTCCCTACAACAGGAGCCCAGTTATAGGAACTTGGGGTCACCAGAGGCAGGGGAAGCCTGGTAGAATAATAAGGCTCTTACTTAATACTTCTATTGAGTTACCAGAACACTTCCGCAGAATTTCCTACTAACTCCAATCAAGCTGGAGAGAATCTGGTTCAGTACTTGAAGGTCAAATTCCACAAAGGGAAACCAGTGTTGAAGTAACTATAGCTCTGTGCCAGTGGACTGTCCAGTCTCAATCCTGTGTGTCAGAGAAGCCTCAAGCTGCAGCATCTGGCTGGTGTGGTCCATACCGTGGTGCAGAGACCAGGTGCCTTCCCTCTTGTAGCTTCAGCATCCCTTATGATCACTGGACAAGTGCAGATTAGAGAGAGAGAGTGTCCTGTAGGATGTTTGCCAAGTCAGTCTTCTGCATTACTTCCTGTCATCTTTTATTCTCTGGAATCCACTTACTGGCCATATCCAGTTGCAAAGTAGACTGGGAAATGTAGTCCACTCTGACATTCTTCACACAGAGGCGGTAGGGGCTGCTGAACACAGCTGCTCTTGCTATGAGCCTTTATCTTTGGACCCAACAAGAGCATTGGATATCACAATTGCCATGTCCCTGCTCTGACTAATAAAATCAAAACCTCTGGGTACCTGCATTATTGCAAGTGTCCAGGACGTTCCGGCACGAAGCTCCCAGAGACTAGGCATCATGCATGTGGAGAGAGAAGCTTCCGGGACTGTGGTTCCAGCAATGCTATTGTTCCATGAGCTCCATGGTCCTTGTGACAGGTGGTGGGCTGCTTAGAAATAAGATGTTTGGCTATGCTTTGACAGAACAGAGGAAATGCAAGAGGCACTTTGGCTGCAGAGAACAACTTAATGGCCCCTCCTAGTTGAGAAGGCGAGGGTGGGAAAAGGTGGTGACTCCTTTTCTCAACTTGAGTGGAATCACAAGAGCTTGAGAGGGTGCAGATGTACCATGGTGAAGAGTTGAGAGAAGATATGAAGCAGAGGAGGATGGAAGGAGGGAGGGAGATGAGGAGGGAGGGAGAGGGAAGGAGAGGGAGGTAGGGGGACTGTGCTAAGCACATAGAGAAAGTGTGAATAATGAGAAATACTCAGACAAATAATGGACAAATGTCCTCTTGGGAAACATCATGTCCAGGCTGACACGGGACATAGTTCTCTGTTCTGTAATTGTTCATTCTGAAACTTTTAATAAGACTCTTAAATACAACAGCTTTGTACTGATGGTCACTTGAAAGCACGGCGAAAGTTTACGTTAGAGTTCTTATTTGGCTTTTGGCTGGAAAAAATGCTTCTGACTAACTTATGCAGCCAGACCAGATGATTTATTACTGGATAAGCTAGTGACACAAAGACGCAGGCTCAGAAGACACTCTCCCTCTGCAGCCACTGTGCTAGACTGCCTCATGTTCTTCCTCTTCAGATGGATGGAGCATGCTCCTGTAGAGATCCTGGACCTCTTCTTTGGCAGGCATCACTAACACATCCTTGGGAAAATCCTGGTGGGCCTCAGAAGCTGCTCCTTGGACCCTTAGGGCTCCTGATCCACCATGATAGGGTAGAGGTGACGTGAGAACCTCACCTCTGCTAAAGGGTCAATGGAAATGCAACACATGGGATTATTACAGTCCTCATCCAAAGCAGTTAGGCATCTTGTGCCCTGGGGATGGAGGAATGTCTGTTACCATTACCTTCAAGGCAGCCACTATGGATCTTGTTGAGCCACTATGGATCATTTAGAGGCTACTTTTTCTCTGTGGGGTGCTGAAGTCTTGCAGAGAAGGGTCACTGACTCCTGGGTGCACCACCAAAGAGTGGCTAACATGGGGCGGGGGTGTCCCACCGAGTGCTGCTTTTCTCCTGATGCTGGCCTCCTTTGTTGAGTCTGAGGCCTCATCCCAGTCTGAGGGCTCTTCTTTGCTTTTGAGGGTCTATTCTCCCAGGTCAGAAAGGCAAATGAGCCCATCCTTTGTTTTCAATCAGGCTAGAGTGGTGGAGAATTATGGGGCTGCCAGACTCAGCCAGGCTGCGTAGAGACACATCAGATATACCTACAGGCAAAGTAGAGCCCAGGGGGTTGTTGCCTTGATCATCCTACTGTGGCATTAGCTAATTTTCTCTTCCTCCATAGTGTTCCTAGTTACAGCTGAACGTCTTTCCCTAGGCTTCTCCTTGGCAACCCCCACAGAGTGCCTTTCTCTCAGAGCAAAAGGGTGGGGGTGGGGTGGGTGGGGAGGGGGAGGAGTAAGAATCATTCAGAATGAGGCCTAGGCTTGGGTTTCTGTCTTGACTCATTCCTTCCTCACAGGGTGAGCGTGGGTAAGTCACAGACTTCCTTGAATTATAAAGGGAGGGTACTACCCCTGCTGGGATTTGGGGAAGATTAGCAACTGTCACCTCTGCTGCTCCTTTTTTTTTTTTTTTAATTTTTAATTTTTGTCAATGTGACCCAAACTGGAGTCATGGCGGTGAGGTGGGGTGAGGCAACTCAACTGAGGGAAGACTTCCATTAGATTGACCTGTGGGTGAATGTGTGAGGCATTCCCTTAATTAATGATTGATGTTCGAAGGCCTAGTCCATTGTGGGTGGTGCCATCTTTGGGTAGGTGGTCAGAGCTGGATATGAGAACAGGCTGAGCGAGCCATAGAAAGCAAGCCGGAAAGCGTGGTTCCTGCCTTAAGTTCCTGCCCTGACTTCCGTTCACGATGGAGGACAGGCTGTAAGCTGACGCCCTTTAGGTCATGGTGTTCCTCACAGCAGCAGAAACAGACCAGTGCAGAACTCTGTTCTCTGAGGGACTGGGGGTGCCAGCCCCTCCCCAGGGGAGGGTGCCTTCCTTGCTCCTCTCCTTGCTGCTGCCTTCTGAGTGGTGCCGAGGTGGAGCGGGGGCGTTAGGCTTTGTGTGTGTTGAAGGGAGACTCCCTACCTGGGGGTGCTTCAACTCGGCCCTCCCTCATCTGTTCCAGAAGGGTAGGCTCCCAACTTTCTTTCAGCAGAACTCAAAACCCATATAAATCAGGATCAGAGCACCTGCAGGCTAAGGAAATGCTGTTCCGAGTGCTTTTATTTGCCAGTGTTCAGGGGCCAGGGATTGGCTTGTAGTCTCTCCTTAGTGCTTCAGGAGGGTTTGCAGCTGAGGGGAAACAGGGTTGCTCTGACCTTCTGGATGACATGGGGTGGGGGCAAGGATTCCCCTCCTGGGCACCTTTGCCCAACCAGTACCCACACCCACGGGAGGCACTCCCTCTTGTTCAGTGTGCAGAGGAGCAGCTGCCGGTGGTGGGCGGGTGGTTGAGGGGCAGTGGGCAACAGCTTTCTCACGTTCTCCGTCGACACCCCAGAAATCACCCTCAGCAGCTGGGAGACTCTGTGTTCCTTCCCCCTCCCCCCACCCCTCTCCCAGCATCTTTTTGGTTCCCTTTCCGAGCTTGCTTCTTGTTGCTTGTGTCAGCACTGAGTGGCAGGTGTGCTAACTCCAGAGACGGAGCTGTGCCTGCTACAGCTCTGGAAAGACAGTGTCTACCAGAAGAGAGTCAGGAGTTAGGTGGGCGCAGAGAGCTGATGCGAAGGATGCTGAGGACAGGTGGGAGGCACAGGGTGCTGTGCAGCCATGCTTGGTGTAACCCAGTGGCTGGCTCCATGCTGTGGTGGGGTGGAGGGGGAAGATCCCTAAAGTCACTGAGAAAGCGGGGGCCTTGCTTCCCTCCTCCCCACTCCTCTTTTGCTTCCTTCCATCTCTCCCTCTCTTTCCTTTTACTCCTCCCTCTTCTCACCATCACAAAGGAGTTAGGAGCTTGTGCAGTCTCCCCGGCTGGAGGTAGCTGCAGGGACTCAGACAAGGACCTGGTTTCTGACAACTGTTCATCAGTTGTCATGTGGATGGAAAGTCTGAGGCTAGTTGAGAGGAAAGTCAGGGCTCCTTGGTTGAGAGCCTGGCTATGCATACACTGGTCAGAAAGCTCTGGAAGTGAAGAGGATTGCCTGGGCCATGGTGGAGAGGGCACCCTGAGTAGGAGGTACAGAGATGGGAGGATTGGAAAGGATTTGGTTGTCTGAAGGGAGAGCACCTTTAGGATGTTCTCATTGCAGCCCTTACCGTGAAGGCATGCTGTATGCGGGACTCCACGGTGACCTGATTTATCAATCAACAGATGCCCCTTAAGCCCTAGTGCTGGGTAGCTATTTCCTCTGTATTCAGCCTTTCCGGAGTTGGGGAGGGGTTCCCAAGACTCAAGAAATAGAGAGATGTTTCCAAGGCGTAGGAAGCTCAGGAAATCACGAGATTCACAGGGCTCCTTGCAGGGATAGAAAAACAGTAAACACCTGCTGGCAGAGGAGACTGGGGTGGGCCCCCCTCCTGCAGGAAAATTGGCAGGGAGCTTAAGGGATGCAGCTTGCGGAGCTGTCACTCATGTGGGGTGGGCTTTCCCATGAGGCTGCTGCCTGAGAGTTACTTATGCTCCTTCTGCAAGCAGCATCAAGCCAGTGAGCTGGACCGGAATTGTTCTTATGCTCTGGCATGGGTACCCTATCTTGAGCGAATCGATGTTTGTTCATCTCTTCCTGGGAAAAAGTTACACAATACCCCACCATATATGCCAATCACTGGGAGTTCAGTGGAGAATAGACAGTCAGGCTGAGATGCAGGCTCCTGATCCAATGGAGAAGGCAGACAGTGAACACTATAAGGGACAAACCTGGGGCCATGTCTCTGCTCCTTGCTGTGTCATATGATCTGTAACTGTCCAGCATTCTTGGCTCCCAGAGTTGATTGTGCTTGGGGGGGGGTACCTGTTTGGGGAACAGAACTGTGAAGTAGCTAGCCTATAGATGTGATCTGGGAAGGGTGGTGTGGAGATGCTGAGCGACTGTCTAAGGTCACAGCCATTAAAGGTGTACAGTGAACCCACAAGTCTAAGGCATAGGCAGTCTGAGCGTTCCATCCACACATTCTGGAAGTCCACACAGGACCTCGGGGTAAGAGAAATGCAGTTACCTCTCCCTAAAAAAATGGGGTTGTACAAATCTGGCCACTCACTTATGGGGTTCAGGGCAGTAGAGAAGTCTTCAGAGAGGTGAGAAGTCATATAGGAGGCTCTTGGGAACTCTTCTAGACTGTCTGGTTAAGGGAGGACAGAAGAGTGAAGAAGAGGGAGGAGGGGCGGAGAGGGAATGGTTGGAAGAAGGAGAAGAAGAGAGAATGAGAGGAAGGGAAGAGGAGAAAGAGGGAGATACATGGGTGGGTGGGAGAGAGAGAAAGGAGGAGGGAGGGGAGGAAGATGGAGGATGGAGGGGAAGAGGAGGGGGAGGAGGAGGAGGAGGGGAAAAGGAAGAAGGGGAGGAGGGAGGAGAAAACAGAGGAGAGGAAGAAGCACGAAGAGGAGAAGTGAAGAGTAGGAGAACTCTCTAACTGCATCCTCCCTGCCAAATCTGGACTCTGGCTCCTTTCCCCCTGAATCCCCAGCACCAAGGCCCCTGGACTCCTGTGTGAACCCCCTGAGCTGCCATCTATGTCATCTTTGGGACTGACCTCTTGAGGTACTTTCTTTCAGGAACTCTTGGTGTTTCGGACCCAAGTCTGAGAAACTCTGCGGGCTCCTTCTCTTGCTTCTTTCTTTCCTTCCACTTTGGCTCAATTCATTAAGATGGTGAACTGTGCTCTTCTGAGGTCTGTGGCGCCTGGGCATAACTTTATTCCCTCCATAAGAATAAGGATCCTAGGAACCAAGAATAGTTTATCAGTGGAGATAGCACCTTCAGTCATCACACAGGCTGGCCACACGATGGCGCCATGGGACCATCAAGCCCATGGCCCGCCTCTCCTAGGTGCCCTGCTTACCCTGGTGGCATTTCTGTCTTGTAAGTGGTCCACTGGAACCAAGCGTGTTCTGCCTTGTTTGGTCACTGTCACCTTCTCATTTCCATCCATGAGTGCACACCCTCATACACAAGCACATATACACACATACACCCACCACACACACAACACACAGATGCAACCACATAGTCACATACCACACGAAGATCACACACTCTAAACAGACTACAATATACACAGTCTACATACAGACCACACACACACACGTAGCCACAAACACATGCACCACACACATCAGACTGCATGCATACAGACGCATACATAACGTACCATACAGACCACACATACACAATTGCACACACTACATAGCATATTATACATACCACCCCAGCACCCCAGAGGGACTTGGGAGAGAATTTAGAGGGCTCCCTATTTTCTCAATCTCCTTCCCTACCTGCTCCACTCACTCCACCTCTCCCCCCTCTTTCCCCTTCCCCCTCATCTCTGCTCTTCCTCTCCTTCCTCATTTAATGTATCTGGGCAGTGACTTGCACCCTGATCTGCCTGGGCAGATAGACCTTGTTTGCCCACATGGGGTCCCATATAGGTCTCTCCTCCTGGAAGCTCTCAGCCAGAGGTGACACAGGAAAAGGTTGCCTCAGGCTCCAGGCCCCTGAGAAGGAACAAGAGCTCAGAGCTCTAGCCAAACATGATGCTGACCACTGACCAGCTGACCAGCGTGCCTAGTGGTGCCCCTTTCAGACATGGTTTGGAAGCTCATGGTGCCACCAGCAGGGCCAGGAAAGAATGACTCCATGTGGCACTGACTGGGAGAAGTGACCAGAGCGAATTTCAGGAGTGCTCAGAGATCTGTGGCGAGTTAGCGTTATAACAACTGTGGCGGATGAATGACACAGGGAAGGGCCATCCTGCCAAGTACTTAATACTTAGGGCCATCCTGCCAAGTACTTAATACCTAGTCGCTGTGCTGGGTCCTCTGCACAGGTTCTGTGTTTTACTTTGATTACCTGGTAGAGCAGGTAGGGGGTGGGGTTCATAAGCCAGGGCTGGAGGCAGACTCTGTTTTAAGGCAACAAAGCCCAGCATACAGGCAAGCTAGGCCCATTTGATTTTTAGGGCTGGAGAGGAAACCCCACCAGTTTACTCCCGGTTACACGGGGGCCATTGTTGCAGTCTTTTTCATTTCTCAGCCATTGTTTTCCTGTTGGGAGGATTGTCCCGCAGCTGACGTCGGAGCCTGATTTAATGAAGCAATAACCAGGGAAATGACTTCCAATTGATTATTAAGCATTTGTTTATTAGTGCGCGGTATCTCTGACCCCAGTAGCTGTTAAGTAGTCATTAAATATCAAGGAAGATGGTTCTGTTTATATATTTTGTTTATTTACCGTCATGAAAACATCATTGCATCAATTAAATGTCGATTAGGGGGCCTGTGATTTGAATTAGATTATATACACAGCGTCAAATCATTTTCATGTTTCCGAGATATAATCTGTTTTTGTTTTGATATTTGGTAAGACTCCCTCTGAGTGTTAGGGGCTGAGGCTGCCTGAGGTGATGCTGGGCTTCAGCGCCCTTCCCCATTGCATGTTCCTTTCTGACTTTGCAGCCTGGGACAGCATGAAGGTGGATCTGTTCAAAGTGGTCATTTGTGGAGGGGTTGGCTAGTTTGCCGCTGTCATTTTTAGTTTAATTATTATTATTATTTTTTGCTCCTTCCTGCCTCCCTTCCTACTTCCCTCTCCTCCCTCTCTTTCTTTCTGTGTTTGTGTGAGCATGCATATGTGACTGCATATTTGTGTGTGTGTGTAAGTAAGCCCCTAGTTGATAATAGGTATCTTTCTTAATTGCTTTCTACTTTATTTATTGAAACAGGGTTTCTGGAGAAACCTGGTGCTAGTTGAGCTATGCAGTTTGCCCCAGGGATCCCACCTCTGCTTTCTAAGGACTGGGATATAGGAGGCTGCCATTGTCAGTCTTAAACATGGGTGATGGAAATCCAAACCCGGGTCCTCACGCTTGCAGGTAAACACTTCAGCCACTGAACTACAGTCTCTTTAGCCCTAAGATTGTTTCTTAAAAACAAACAAACAAACAAACAAACAAACAAACAAACAACAACAGACTCCAGCAGTCATCACAAACCCTTCGGTGTTTCTCTCCAAAGCTGTAGAACTGAGTTGCAGACATGAAACTAAAGTCTAAAGCCAGAGACGTTGACATCGGCAATGTGTCTTCTCCTATCATAGCTGGGAACGGTATTGACACACAAATTCTTCTACCTTAAACAATGGTTCAAAAGAAAGTTCAGAGGGTACCAATTTGAGAAAACAAACAAAAATACTTAGGAGAAACACCTGTACATATTTTAAAACTTAGTTTGGAGCAATGAACACAAATTCTGCATTATTTACCATGTACATGATTTTTTGCCATATGTGTATGTGGTGAGATGTTCAGTGAGCTTCCTGGCCATTTGTGTCTTTTGTGTGAAGCACAGGAGGGCCACACCCAATGCTCTGTCCAGGCAAGGCAAGCTGGGACCTCTGAGCCAAGAGCCCAGCTCTTCCTCTTTGCCCTTCATGGAAGAGGAGAAGGGACCACCATGAGGGATCCTGCCTGAGTTGGGCCCATCAGACTGAGAAGAGAGCATCCTGCCTCCAGGTTCCTCCTCCTGTTGTATATCTGTGGGTGGTGGGTGCAGGGTCTGCCCCGGGAACAGGGAGACCTGGTGTTTTGGGGGTGGGTCTCACGCCCAGGCTATCCCAGAGAGAGGCTGAGGAGGCCCACTGTGGATGCTGGGTGGGATAAGCCCTTTTAAGGATTACACACAGGATAGAGGGGGAATGGGGACAGGGGCAAGCCAGCATCTGGTTCCTTCCGCTCATCAGTCACTTCAGGGTAGGGGCAGTCCTCTGACTCAGGCCAGGGCTTATGCAGAGATAGAGAGAAGACAGAAAGGGTGAACGGAGAAGGTAGTGAAGGGAGCCAGCTGTTAGTTTAGGTCAGTCATTTGTTTGTGGAAACATCTCCGGACATCCATCTCCTCTTACTTGATTGTTTTTTTTTTTTGTTTTGTTTTTTGTTTTGTTTGTTGTTGGAAGAGTAACTGAACTTTTCTGTCCAGTGGCATCTTCATGAATGAATCCAAAGTGGACAAAAGCCAAAGTATTTGGTGGCAAAGACACCATGCTTGTCCCTTGTCCCTTGCTTATCCAGCTGGTGTTGCCATTGCAGGAACCATCTTGCTCCATGTACACACTTGGAACCTACTACGTTAGGATCTGGCCAACCCCACCCTCAAAAAACCAGTCCCCAGCTGGCCAGAGCAGACACTGGGAATAGGACTGTCTCAAAAATCTGAGGCTCGCCGGTGGGTGTTCAGGTTCCACACGCCTGAATTTCATCTAAGAATGAGCTTTAGACAAGACCCCTATGTAATTCTGTGCCACAGGCAAGCCAGGATTAGGTTAGGTTGCTGAGAAGCCCAGGGATTGACAGCTAAGGAAGCGCTCTGGACTGGTTATGTTGGTATTGCTGTGGTACAATGTCCCACACAAAGAACTTAAAGGAGGGATGGTTTTTCTTGGCTCATGGTTTCAGAAGGGTCCATCCATGGCAGCTTGGCTCCATGTTCTTGGGCAGAACATCGTGATGGCAGGGATTTTCTGGGGAAAAGGCTGCTTACCTCATGATGGACATGAAACAGAGAGAGAAAAGAAGATGGCCCAACCACTAGTCACTTTCTTCTATCAATTATGTCTCATGTCCTAAGAGATCAGAACAACGCTATCAGCTGGGGACCAAGTGTTTAACACATGAGCCAGTGTGGATGTTTCTTACTAAAATCCTATCAGCTTGCTCTCAGAGCTGGTCCAGTACCTGGGTGAGATGAAGGAGGATGCTTCCTGGCTCTCACTGACTGTCTTGCCCTCAGCAGCAGCCATTGGCCATGCTTTGGTATGAGTGCATCGTTTAAAGGGACTCAGTGACGCCCATTCATACTGCTCTGCACTCACACCCCACATCTCCAGAACCTTTCATCGTCTAGCAACCATCGTTCTGTTTCCTCTCCCTGTGAAGTTGACCTCTGTAAGCATCTCCTATGAGTGGACTCACATAGTGTTTAGACTGCAGTGTCTCAGCACGATGTTCTAAAGGCTCGTCCGTGTTGTAGTATGTGGCAGAGTTTCCTTTACAGGCTGTGTAGTGTTCAGTGGCATGCACATGTATATTTTGTGGTTTGTCTGTGCATTTGTCTGTTAATGGACATCTAGCTTGCGTCTAGATTTTGACTATTGGGAGTGATGCTATAGTGAATGTACGTGACTCTCTGAGATTCCGCTCCCCATTCTTTTGGGTGCATGCCTAGATGAAGAACTGCTGGATCATATGATGATCCTATTTTTAATTTTTTGAGGAGCTTGTTTTCCACAGGGCTGCACCAACGTCCTTGCCAAGACTTATTTAGTTGTTGATAGTACCCATGAATGTGAGGTGATGTTGATACATTTTAAATAAAGACACTATCAGCTTTGCTGTATAAAAATGATTCCAAAAGCTCTGGGTCAACACAGTCACCATCTGCTTAGCTTCCCGGTTCTCTGGGTTGGCAATGTGGGCTGAGCACAGCTGAGTGGTTTCTTCCGGCCTTGGCCAGGCTCTGGGTGTCTAAGGCTGCCTCTGGGCTGGCTTATCTGGGATTCCTCCAGCCTGGATGGCTTATTGGTATTTTCTGTCACCCATCTCTCATCCCATAGGCTGTCTCAGCTTGTTCCCAGGAGGGCTGGGCGGAGCTCCAGAAGGACGAGCTGAAGCTCGCTCAGAGGCAGAACACCAGGACTTCCTCTAGATGTTGTCTGTCAAAGTGTCCTGGGAGGACAAGCCAGACAATCCAGAGAAAGTGGGGGAATTCTCACCACGTCTTGGGCAGGTCCCCATAGGATTGTGAGTGTGGGATAGTCATTAGCAACAGCAACAGCAACAGCAGCAGCAACAACAACAACAACAACAACAACAACAACAACAACAACAGCAACAACAACAGCAGCAGCAGCAACAACAGCAGCAGCAACAGCAGCAACAACAACAGCAGCAACTACTACTTCTTCTTATGATTATTTTGCAAACTCTCTAGAATATTGTTTCATCAAGTTTTCAAAGAAGACAGCAGTTTGCTCGGCTGGGCTCCTCCCACTCGTGAGTCTCAGAGGTGGCGATTCACACCTGCAAAATGAGCCTATTCTGAGAACTGTAGAATCAAGGCCATCAGCATGACCTCACCTTGAAACTCCCCCCACCCCCTGACATCCATGAATAGTTCCAGAGAAGTGATTCTTTCATGCATGAGCCATAGAAGCTCAGGCTTTAAGTCCCCAGTCATGTGTCACACACGGCAGACTGAAGGCTGGTTCTGTTCATGGATTCTTATCCTGTCATCATGCGTTTGGTTATCTGTACCTTTTAAAAGAGGCCATTACTGACTCTCTCCCAAAGCCACAATGGCCAAGGAGCCCCCCCCCCCCCCCCCAATAGGGCTCCACGGTCTGTTCAGACTCAGAAAGCAAAAGCCAACTGGGAACTAACGGCTTCCACAGCTTAGCACTTTTCTATCTGGAGAGATACAGAGTTTGGTTAGATCTAAACAGACAGAGCTGCTGCTGGAAGTACATGGGAGGAAGATATGCAAGCTGTCTCCCGAGATGGTGAGTCAGCTCTGGTGGCCCAGCTTGGAGAAAGTTTGCTATTTTATTATTTTGATTCTAGTTAAAATAATGCTACATAACAGAGCACATCGAAGCTGTGGTCAGTGGCTAGAAGCATCATGCTTCTTTCCCTCCGTGTCTTGGGGTGGCTGGGGACTCAGCTGACCTTGGCTGGGCCATTGTGTGATTCCAGTAAAATGGACTTGGACTATGCTTTAGTCAGCTTTACCTGACAACTCGACACAATTTAGAGTCACCTGAGAAGGGGATCTCAATTGAGGGTTTGCCTAGATCAGACTGGATTATGAGCATATCTGTAGGGCATTGTCTTGATTGTTAACTGATGTAGGAGGGTCCAGTCCACTTTGGGCGTCACAATCCCTAGGCAAGTGGCCTGTATAGGAAAGTTAGCTGAGCGTGAGCCAGAGAGTGAAACAGGAAGCAGAATTGCTCCATAGTCTCTCCGTCAAGTTCCTGCTTGAATTCTTGGCCTGGCCTTAGTGATGAACTGTGACCTGTGAGCTGGAATAAACTTTTCGCTCCCTTATGTTACCTTTGGTATCAGTGTTTTTTTTCTTTTTTCTTTTTTCTTTTTTTCTTTTTTATCATAGTAACCAAGAAAACTAGAACATCCCAGCTCTGCTCCACAAAACTACAATGCCTGAAGTATTTACCATTGGCTCTTCACTGAAATAAGGTGCTGGTATGTTGTGTATTGTGATCTTAGGACAGAATTAAGAGTAGGGTAAGAGGACCCAGGTTTTACAAGTATGCCTTTGGGGTGCGGTGGAGGAGGCAGTCTCTCACCCAGAACTAGAGGATGAGTCTGAGGAGCGAGGCAGAGGCAAGGGGAGAGATGACTGACAGAAAAACATGAACAGAGATGGCATGGGGCTTCTGACATGTTCTGCCTGGAACCTCGGGTGAGGTGGAAGCTAAGGGAAGAGGCTGTGGGATAGTGCTGGCTGCAGGCTGGGGTTACTGCCTCTCAGGAAGCTGATATTTATAGCAGTGGCATGTGCTATGCCGGCTGCTAAGGGCCTGAAAGCATTTCCTTCTCAATTCCTCTTAGGCCTAGACTCTATCTACATTTTACAGGTTTGAAGCTATATGTAGCTGCAAGGAGCTGACATGAACAGAGGTGGAGATGTTCTAGAAGGAGATTCAAGCATACCTGCCACCCACCGTGGGTACTGGTTAGAACATCGGAGTGTACCAGGACTAACCTTATGCTCTCTATGGTATGTGTTTCGGGCATGTCTCAGTCCCAGATGTTCCTGTGGCCACACTAGCTGTCACCTGCTCTGACAGCTCCAGCTTCTTCCTCTTCACCGCTTGTCTGTCTCCACTTGTAATAAAGCCATCAGTGCGTTCTGAAACGCAACTCTTACAAATCTCCACAAAACACAGTAGGGCAGCTATGCTCACATGCTTATCGTGATGCAAGAACATCATTTATCCCTTTAGCACATGACACAAACTCTCTAAGAGGTCACACAGCCACAGAATCCTGCTCAACACAAGCTCAGCATCCTGTTTCTTTTCTTTCATCCAGGGAAAGAATCCAGCATCTCCACGACTTTCCACACAAACCTAACCACAGTCTTCTGTCGGCCAACATTTTCCCAACTTTGCCTTTAACCTGGACTTCAAGGCAATTCAACAAATGTTCATTGAGAATGCACAGAGTTTCAAAGTGCAGGATGAATCCACAGTCTGGGTGCCCTGAGGAGCTCAGATGGAGATGAGTAAGATTGCTGACTTCAGCATCCCTTGGATAGGCAGTGCAGAGTGGGCAGACTCCAGGTGAACTGGACTAGGTCTTTCCTACCTGAGATGGGGCCACACCCGAGTGTGGCTATGTAGCTAAGACCTTAGCATCTCAGACTATTGGAATGGCTGAAGCTTGAGGCAAGAAATAAAGTCAGGATTTTGTCAAGCTACGATCAGAGAACATGGTTTGAGAAATGGGTATAGTGTCAGGTCTCCGAAGTGTTCTAGAAGGGCAGTGCATTCTTGGACTCTGGCTACCCATGGTCTCTAGGAACAGTTGAGAAAACAAGCTGTCTACCAAAGAATTAAACTCTCAGAGGCTCAGTCCTCAAAGCAAGAATGGATGAGGGAACCTGAGGCAGAAGTTCCTGACTCTGGCAAGATGGTATGGATATATTGGGACTTTTGGGATTCACCAGGTTTTGAAAAGACCACTGTCGGAAACTTGTGGCTGAGTAGTTTCCTTCCTTCCTTCCTTCCTTCCTTCCTTCCTTCCTTCCTTCCTTCCTTCCTTCCTTCCTTCCTTCCTTCCTTCCTTCCTTCCTTCCTTCCAAGATTGATCTATTGTATGTATATGAGTGCTCTATCTGTATGTATACCTGCATGCCAGAAGAGGGCATCAGATCCCATTACAGATGGTTGTGAGCTATCATGTGATTGCTAGAAATTGAACTCAACCCCTGGAAGTACAGACAGTGCTTTTAACCACCCAGCTACCTCTCCAGCCCCATAGCTGAGTTTTCTGGTCTATCTCACACCAACTGGTGCTAGCCAGATTCCTAGTCAGGACTAGGCACAGGAGTCACTTAGTGTGACAGGTTTATTCTCTTGGAAAAGTACCTAGTCCTGCAGCCTAGCTACAGAGCTGTCTCTCTGCAAGGGCTGGCAGTCACACACTGTTCCCAAAAGGGATACCTCGTGCCTGAGAAAGCTTGCCTTTCCATGGAGATTTCTAGAGTTTACTAAATAGATGTGTGTGTGTGTGTGTGTGTGTGTGTGTGTGTGTGTGAGAGAGAGAGAGAGAGAAAACACGTATGCATTCCAGCCCCTACCCTGTGAATAGCACACACATAACACATAACACTGCTTCATCAGGATCAGTTTGCAAACTTATTTCTTTAGGATGAAGAGAGAAGAAAATTATTATTAACATATCAATGGCTCCTCCATGCTGAGAAGGAGATTACCAGGAGCACACACAGGCACCCAGGGAGGGACAGACTGCATCTTAACCATGCCCCGTCCCCATCCGTGTGTCTCTTTCTTCCTCGCCCCACCCCCACTTCCTTTTATTTTATTTTATTTTTTTTTCATTCCTCTAAGCTTATTTCTCTTGAAATTTCCACCTTGTGGCTGTGTACTGCTGACTTCACATTTGCTGCAGTGTGAACTCCACATCTGTGAACGGATGACAGGAAAGATTAATGGCCCTGCTCCCTTCTCCTTGACTGTGGGCCCAGCTAATGAATAAATAAATAAATAAACAAACAGAGCTCCAATCCCCTAAATAGAGACCCAGAGCCGGGGAGAAAACCGCGTTTTGCTGAATCCATTCTTTGAGGAAAAACCCAACCTCTAATGATCTCTGATTTACATAGTCGGCAGTTTTTCACTAAACATTTTTACAAAGACACAAAAGTTTGGGGTGGAGGGATTACCCCCATGCTTGTGCCAGACAGAGGCAGGGGGTTCTGACAAGGCCTGACAGTGACTGGTACAGAGCTGGGCCGGTCGTGAGTGAACAGATTTCCCACCCACACTGTCTTAGGCCAGGGACCCTTGTGCAGTTTGTCGGTGAAAGGGACAGTCCTCTGTGGTCTGAGTGGTCTTTCTTGGGAGCAAGGGTTGCTGATCATCTGCCAGTTTTAAAGGTCTTCAGCTATGAGCAGAGGGAACTAATTCCTTCCTGTAGTCCTTCTCATCCCCAGTTCCTGTGTAAGAGAATCTCAGACTTGAGCATCTTCAAATTGAACGCGTGTACAGACGAGCAGGTCATTTCACTAGGGTCAGGATTCTCTGTCAGGAGGTTCCTGATGGGGCTGTGTTCATCAGTAGCAACAAGTTCCCGGGTGAAGTGAGTGGTTCAGGGTCCATGCTTAGAACCGGGAGCTGGGCCAGCCACTGTAGCTTCAGTGCCAAACCCGCCTCTGGGACTCCTGTGTGAAGCTCCCTACCAGCTCCAGCCAATGACATGGTATGGATCTGCTTGTGCCACGTCCCTCAGCCTAACATGACATGAGCATGCTTTCCAGATCAGGCTCAGAGAGTCTGCACATACTGAATGCGTTTAGAAGTCACCTTTCACCTACTTACCTCACCTTTAACCAAGCCCACTTTTCGGATTGGAAGATGCTTTAGTGGCGTGGCCTGATAGAGGAGCAGAAAATCCAGTCAGCAAAATGTCTTCAGGCCCAAGGTAGGCTGCCAAAGTCTGGGGTTCAAAGAAGTATCTTCCGGAGGCACCTCATAACGTGTGCTTCTCTGTAGAACCAGGACCTTGAAGTCCAGAAGGCATAGATACCACTTGTCAATCTGAGCCTTCCTGCCCCTGGTAGGCAGCTCACTTTACTCTCATTGACAAGGAAACAGGGGTGAGGCCAATCCAGCAGAAACTGGAATAGGGAGTTCTCGGTGCTGGACAGCTCCCTGTGTCGGTGGACCCTCTGGCTCAGGCAGATTTGGCCCAAGGAAGCCAAGCAATGTTCAGGTGGGCAGACTTGAATTTGGCCATTTGGTGGTGAAGGAGTATGTACGTCAGGGACTGAAGCCCTGGCTGTCTGCCCTTTCTCATCACCCAGGCAAGATGGCAGACTCCTTCTTATGTTTGCTTCCTAGGTGTAAGTCAGCCTTTGAAAACCCAGAGCCAAGCTGGCTGATTCGGTACAGCTCACCTTACTCCCTGGGTCATCCTTAAAGCTCCCGAGTATTCTATAGACCCCACTCACTTGCCAGAGCCTCTCGTTACTCACCTATAAAATAGGGACTGACTACAACACCTCCCTTACAGAATGGGGGGTGATGAGCAACAGCATCCAGGCCAGGCTCATCACCATCATAAAGACTTCGTACCCTGACCTGCGGTCGCCTTTGAGTAGCCTCGCCTTCCCTGGGGCCCTGCTATGTTTCATCTGATCATTTGATTTGATTACCTCCTGGTTGTTCCAACACTGGGCTCCCTGGGGCTTTAGTGTCTACTGTCTCTGTACCTTATGTTGACCTTTGTTAAGGAAAGCAAGGCCTTGACCTTGAAGTCACCCAGAGGAGCACCCAGAGGTCCCTGCTTCGTACAGCTCTGGGGGTTGGTGCAGTGATGGAGCCAACTCAGACCATGCTTTCTAAGGCTGATGTTGCTCCTGGCGTGCCATGACCCATAGACATCCATCGCTATGCAAGGAGATAGCAGACATCCCTCTGCAAGCATGTGAGATATTGCCAGAGAGAATTTCTGCTGCTTTTTCTGGGAAGGCAGAAGTACACATCATTTATACCTCAGGGAAAGACCCTTTGCAGTGCTTGGTGAATGTATCAGCATCTGGTGGCTGCTGCAACAAAAGGCCACAGATAAGCTATCTTCTGACTGTTCTGGAAGGTTGAAGTTCAAAGCCAGTGTCACTGGGGCTCCATACAGAGACCTGATGGGACAATCTGTGGGTTGGTTACCTCTCTTTCTGTCCCCTGTTGCTAGCTGCCTGTGTTATTTGAAGTTGCATCTCTCTGACCCTTGCATTCATGACCGTAATGTCTTCCTTCTACTTGTATCAAAATTTCTTCTCACAATGGTATTGGTGAGAGAGAATTTTCAGGTCTATTTAGATATCTCAGGAGGATCCTCACATAGAAAACGTCTTTGATCTTGGCTTCAGTGTCTTTTTATAGAGGATGAGGCTCTGGTGGCCATTTCTGGAGGGAAGCTTTGTCCATCTCAGTATAAAAGTAACTAGAGGATAATCCCCAGGATGGCTGGAGAAGAAACACTCCCAGTTGCCTTGACCCAGTGGGTAAAAAGTTAATGTTCATCTCTGTTGTGTGACTTTTCCTGGGGAGACATTACCCCAGGTAGAGAGGGTGCCCACACCCCAAGGGAAGGATTCTATTACCATACACATATTGGTGAAGTAGTAGTTTATCATGGTTATTTACACTATTATGGGCAACTTGAAGGCAGCCACACCCCTGAATCCCACCTCAGCTAATTGTTTCCCATCTCTATCTCTTATCTATCTATCTATCTATCTATCTATCTATCTATCTATCTATCTATCTATCTATCTATCAATCATCTCTCTCCCTCTCTCTCTCTCCCTCTCCCTCTCCCTCTCTCTCTCTCTCAGAGAGACTTGTGAACCCCTTGAGTCTCCCTCCTTTAAGGAGGGAGTGTTAGTAAGTTCTCAGAGGGTCTCATGTGGGCCATTAACACTATTCTATTCCAAGATGGTGAAGGCCATGCCAAACCCCAAGGAACAGCGCAGTTCTCCTGCATGAACTTCTAAAGGGCCCTCGACAGATCCAGTGTCATTTGTCTATAGCAGCGAACTCTTTAGCAGCCCACTTCACACCAACATTTTCCTATTCTTGCCTGACCTTGCAGTCTAACCACCGATTCCTGGGATCCTCTCCTAAGTTAACTACATGGCTTCTAATTCTTCTCTCAGGGCTTGCTTCTGGGGGCCCCCGTGTGAGAAAGCCACCTAGCACCAACTGTCTTCATCATATCACTATCCTTCAAGTTCTGAACTCTAGGTGTGTGCTCTAGACACCTATGTGGATCTGTGGAGGCAGTGTGTTGTGTCAGCAACCAGACCTTCAGGAGATACACCTTCCCCTGAACCAGTGAGTCCCATAGCCCCTCAAAGCAGATATGTAATATAAATATAGAAATACAACCTGCTGAGTCTATTTAGCCTTGCTCCTATGTGTATGTGTGTAAGGCTGGGATTGGATAACCAACTAGGGGGTCCTTCCTGGGGAAGACCGAGTCTTTTTCTTGAGGCACTCATTAATTTTCTGTAGCTTTTTGTGAGATTCCAACTGGTGTTGTCACCGTGCAAGTCTTGTTTGGGCAGCCATATTGTTGATATGTCACAGGTACAACCTCTTTGTCATATGTAGAAGACATAATCTTGTACCAGTGTCCTGATCCTCTGGCTCTTAGAATCTTCCCTCTTCTGTGATGTTCCTCGAGCTTTATATACGGAGCTTGCATTGTAGCTAAATCACCCCACAGCAAGTTTTTCTCTATATTGTTTTGGGAGTCTCTTGGACTCCTCTGGCCAACAACTTGAAGGGAGATTTAGCATATCTGGGTTTTCTTTGCATGCACTTGGGTTTTTATTAGAGAGCCCATGTCTCTTGAGGGGAGCATTATTATCCCAAGTGGTGTAGCTTTATTTAAACCACACACACACACACACACACACACACACACACACACACACACACACATACACACACACACACACACACCTGTATACATATGATTATGTATTATTTTAGGTAAACATAAACTAGTATAATTCCTTATGGCTTTCATAAACATCCTTAGTATTATTTACTCCTGTTCCTCTATATTGTCCTTCCTCCTCTTCCTCAGTGTAAGCCCTTCTCTCTCTCTTTCTACCCCTCCCCCATCATAGCACCTGTGTCTTACCATTCTCCTATCCAGAGCTTTTTTATTTTATTTATTTTTATTTACATGTTTATTTACATGTGTGTCTGTTCCTGCGTATACATGTCTGTGTGTGCAGGTGAGTAGACTGAGAGGGTATAAGATCCCCTGGAGCTGGAGTTATAAGCAGTTGTATGAGCTGTCTGATGTGAGTGTTGGGAACCAAATTCAGGTCTTCTATCAGAGCAGAAAAAGCCTTTAAAGTGCCAAGCCATTTCTCCAGCTTCCTCTTTTTAGATTATGTATATTAGAGATCCGCCCAAGCCAGACCTCTAAGCAAGCCTGTAAGAGCTCCCTCAGAGCTGTCACTCCTCAGCAAGCAGTAGGTTGTTCTGCCCTGGCCTCCCCTTCCTCCTCTGCTGCTCCACATGGCTTGACTACTTGACTACTTGCTCTCCAACCTTTTGGATCCTCAGCGCAGCACCAACCGACTTTCTCCAATATGTCTGCCCATGATGGTGAGATGCCATTTCCTTTGCCTGGAACAAACAGATTTATGCACATATAAATTTTCAACCATTTGTGGAGGCCCAAGGGCAAAGTTGCTGGCTTTTCCTTGTGTCTCCCATTGAACCTTCTGTCCACCACAGGACAGACAACTATGCAAAGTGTGCATTATCTGTAGACGCCATACATTTATTGGCATCTGTCCTTTGGCTTCTAGAGAAGATCTACTTAGAATTCCCACTTTATATCTAAAGTTTGTCCTAAGCCCTCCCAACCTTTCTGCCCCCTCCTTTTAGGACTTATAGGTTAAGTGACACCCTTGCTTGAACTGTAAGCACTCCAGTGTCTGATGAACTCTTGGGGACTAACATGAAACTCAGCCACTTCTCTAAGCCTCCTGATCATCCCATCATGTGTAAATATGTTGAGAGTAGAATTCAAGAGAGGATCAGGGAAATATCTCCTTCAGTTGCCACCGAGTCTCTCTATCCCCAGGGCTTCATCCTGTATCATTAGCATTCTCTTCCATTTCTCTTTAGCTTTCCCTTTCCTCTCTTCCTCTTCTTCAACTCCATACTCTCCTTCTTCTCAGCACTAAAGACTGTCTTCCAGGTCATATACAGAGAATTCCTGCTATTTCTCCTTTCTGAGCATGTGGCATATGGTGGCATGTCTACCAAGACAATCGCTGAAGTCTGCTCACCTGTCACTTCTGGTTTCTTGTCTATCACCATCAAGGCCCTAGAAATCACTAGAGGACAAGATGGATGGAACGACTCCCTGTCTGTGTTGCGGGGACAGCTATGAGGAAAGTCTCCAGCTTCTTAGTACATGTCACTTGTTCCTTCTCTCTTTTCTTCATATCGACCAGTCACTCATTCTTGCCACTGTAGAGCCCCAGCTGCTGAGGACTAGGGAAGTCTCTAGAACCTGTGGCTGTTCCTCACTGAGAGCTGGCTATCAGGGAGGCAGATCAGAAAACTAAGAGGAAAGGGTGTTTGGGAGCAGAAAGATGTCCATGGCTCACTGTAACATTGGGTTGGGGAAGTCTTGCCAGATGAAGCTCGCCTAGCAGCTACCAGTCCATAACACGTAGGAGCTCATCTTCTCACCTCCTGTCCTAGTCTGAGTCTGTTGCTGTGATAAAATACTGACCCAAAGCAACTTGGGGAGGAAAGGGTTTACATAGCTTTCTGTTGGAGGTTTGGTCTAGTGCTGCTATGTATTCAGTTTCTAAGTGTAGGCTCTCCTAATTTGGTTGCAGTCCCTTTGAGGAAAACATTCTCACATACACTAAATGTATGTCATGTAAACTTTGCTTAACAATCTTCTCATACTGGTTAAATAAAAATGGCTGACAGCCAGTTACTGGGGAGAATAGAAGTAGGCAGGGCTTCTGTTATAGGGCTGGGGGTCACAGGTAGGGACCACGAGGAGGAGAAAGAAGATAGAGAGAGCTGGAGGTTACCATTAGATGGGACGGATCAGAAGCATGTGGCAGAGAGAAGTGTCCCCTGAGGACAGACTGAAGAACAAAAGCAGCCTGGGCCAGACTCCAACAGCAAGTAACTTGGGGAGTGCAGTTCGGAAACAGCTAGTATAGCGGAGACAATAGTTTTCAGGGGCAATTTCAGCCTAGTAATTGTGCTAAAGCTGATTAAATAAACAGATAGGCCTCTGTCTTGATTATTGGGGGTTGGTTGGGTTATATTAAGAACTAATAGAGTTATTAAAAACCTTACAACTACAGCTTTCATCTTCCAATCACAGACACCACCAAGGGAAGCCCAGGCAGGAATTCGGGCAGGAGCAGAGGGAAGAGCACTGCTTTCTGGCTTCCTTTCTCCCTGCCTTGCTCAGCTACTTTTCTTAGACACATCCAAAGCTCACCTGCTCAGGTGTGGTACTGCCCACAGTGGACTGGGCCCTCCCACATCAACTGTCAATCAGGATAACGTCTCACGGGCCAATCTGATGGAGACCATTCACAACTGAGATTCTCTCTTCTCAGATATGTATAGGTTTGTGTCAAGTCGACGAAAACCAACCAGCACATCCCCTCCACTTGTCACATGTGACTTTTCCCCATGGTCACACTTTTAATCTTCCTCTCCAGCATCTTTGTCCTAGGTCAGGTGGCCAGTGCTTATGTTTCTGTTTTGGAGATGGGGATACTGAAGTGTAATGATCTCAAGGCAGAGGGATATAAACGCCAACAGCTCTACACCATATGTTTTAGAAAAGCTGCAGTAAGGTACAAGGCAGTGGCTGGCCCGGGTACCTGAGAGAAGGATGGTGCACCATGCTGACCATTGCTGTGTGAGTGCATCAAAACCTGTGTATTCCAGGTATCATTACAACAGAGGACAGAGCCCAGCTCTTTCCACTCCTGTGGTCTTTCCAGCACACCACACAGCTCACTTGATGTCTAGCCATATCAGAGGAAGGTTGAGGGAGTTGCCTCAGGTGAGATTAGGAGACTATCTGTTTTCTTACCTAAAACTCCCCCATCACAAAGAGGTCCTCCCCCATTACTTTTGAAGACTATACCTCGTGTATCCCAGACTGCCTTGCGCTCATCAGGTAGTTGAGGCTGGCCTCAAACTCCTGCTCCTGTGTCTACCTCCTGAGGGCCAAGATTCCATGTTTGCTGTACTTCACTGTTTGCTTTAACATCTTCCTCTCCTTCTGTTTCATCTGTGACGGGCTGGGAGAAGACATATTTCATTCCCCCTAGTTGCCGTGATGGTGGGTGATACATATCTACAGAGTTTGTTTTCTGTGTGGCA
The DNA here is from genome assembly GCF_000001635.26 of Mus musculus. Classification (NCBI taxonomy): domain Eukaryota; kingdom Metazoa; phylum Chordata; class Mammalia; order Rodentia; family Muridae; genus Mus; species Mus musculus. Next base: position 158,929,230 of record NC_000068.7, read on the forward strand.
GGGAAGTAGTGTAGGTCTAATTTGGGGGCCTGCGGAGAATGTCAATGTGGACATGGGCAGAGGTCGAATGATTCTATCGATTCACTTGTTCTTTGTGCCATCTTAAAAGTGTGTCATCAAGTGACAGGCAAGCTGATTGTGTCTGTTAAGATCCACCTGCTGGAGTTCCTGCCCCAGCTTCTCTCAGTAGTGACTGGGACTGGAACAGGAAAGCTTCATTCTCTACCTTAACAGATATGCACACACCCACGCCCTCACACCTACACACTAATACTCATTTCTAGGTGCCAAATGCACATAGGCTTTGGGGACAGATCAACCCCTTAGTTCTAGGCCTTTATGCAGAATCTGGGGGTTTTGGGGGCAGGTGGGTGGGTGGAGTGAGGATCTGAGCTGTCACTTTGCATTGCAAAGCCTCTATCCATAATGCATAAAGGGGCCTCTGCGAGTGGCCACAGCCTCCTGTCGTCCTGAGGCTCAGGGAAATTAGACAGCTTCAGAGCCCCTTATGAAAATGCAATGTATTACCGCTGCTTTTTTGACTAGTGAATTATGCATTCGAGAGCGACAAATTCCTCGATGCGGCCTTTATTAGGCGCCCAGAGTCAGGTGGGTGACAGTGAGGCCTGCCAAGCTCTGACAGCATGCTTGATAACTTTTTCTGACTGTGCTTCCCGGAGGTGGTGTTGATATTATGTATTTTCCCCCTCTCTCATTTTATCAAAACATTGATGCTGGAGATTATTGCTCTATTTATGCATTTGGAACCTCTTCCTGGGTCAAAGGGCAACATCATTTGAAATGACAAAGGCAACCGTGGGGAGCTCTCTCTCTCTCTCTCTCTCTCTCTCTCTAAAGCCTATCTATCTGTCTCATGTGTCTGCAACTCTGGCATTCTCTGTTTTTTAAAGACCTATCTATTTGGAGTAGCCTGCTTCTTCCTGAACTTCAGGCCTTTAGGTGCAAAGCAATGTGGGCCATCTCCTGCCACTCTGTCTGCAAGGAGGGACCTGTGACAAAGCCCAGGATATAAAAACTCATCTTCCCTGGGGTGGGAGTTGGGGACTCATGGAAGACTCTTTCCTGAGCACCTCACTTCTTAGGTAGGCAAAGAGCACAGGCTATGGTCTAATTCTGGCAGGGCTGGGTAAGCCTTCTTTGACCACTTCTAAGGATTGACAGCCCCCCACCCCCCCACCCCTTGTAGGGGGCATGGACTTTCTTTCCCAAGATGTTTCTTGCGCAGCTACCTGGGGGACCTTTCTAATGAGACCTCTGACCACATCACTTTCCTGCTTAAAAACCTTCCATGGCTCCCCATTGCTTACTGGCAGAATTTACATTTCTGAACCTGACCCAGAAGGCGCTTGAGGATCTTGACCTAATGATCTTTCTAGCATCCCCATCAGATACCCGTAGCTGCACTCCCTCTGGTCTACTCACACTTTGGAGGAGTAATTTTGTAACTCCCAGAGCATGCTGGGAATTTCTGGTTTTGCCACCCCTTTTGCATGCAAGCCTTCTGCTGGTCTCCTTCACAGACTCCTGTCTGTCTTTCAATGGCTCAGCTTCCCTGTGTACGTTAAGCTCTTCCTTGATTCCTCAGGCAGATTTATGCCAGTGTGTGTTAGTATTCTACAATACTGTAATAAAGCAACAGAGAGAAACGCATCAGAAGGAGGAAAGGTAGATTTTTGGCTCATGGTTTTGGTTCACAACTGCTTGGCCTGTGGCTCTAGGTTTGAGTGGAGGCCAAGTAGTCTAACAGGGAATATTCAGTACATCAAGACTGCTCACTTATGGGGGTCAGGAAGCAGAGAGTGAGAGACCGGAAGGGGCCAGGGACGTGGCCCTTCAAAGTGTTTTAACTTTCTTCAACTAGGCCCCATCTCCTAATCGTTGATTAAGCTGTGAATTCTTTAATGCATGGATAGAGTTATCAGCTGATGTGCTGAGCATCTCCCAGTAACACCACCAGCGAGGGCCCAAGCCTTCATTACACATATGTATGTGCCTTTGTGCAAATGGGACGTTTCACATTCAAATCGATGCCCAAATCCATTGCGCTTGTGGATTTAAAAGGTTAAAAATTGCAGTTCATTTGCATGGGTGCACCCGTGCATCAGGCGTGCGTGGGTCACAGTGCTTATGGAAGGTCAGGGGACAGCTCTCTGGAGTTGGTTCTCTCCTGCTATTTTGTGGGGTCCAGGGATTAAACTCAGGTCATCAGACTCGCACACAAGCGCCTCTCCCCACCGAGCCATCCTGCTGGCCCATCAATGTGGCCTTATTGTCCTTGCCACTATCTGTTTTAACATACTACCTAGCTCACTGTTGGCGACAAGGGAGTGAGTGTTGGTTGTGTACGATGCTTCGTTACCTAATGTTGGATTATCAAGTACTGATTTTCTGTTCTAGCCAGACACTGATGGAGCCTGACACTTGTTAGCAGTGTCCCTTTGGACAAGCTAACCTCATGGCTCTCAGCTTTTCATTTGTAAAGTGTGCATAATGGTAACACTGACTTTATGGAAAGTTAATGACAACTAAATGGGATGATACGTGTTCAGTGTGTCAGGGACTGCTCCTATGACCAGAGGATGGAACACAGAAAGCATGTCGCAAGCAATGGCTATGGTGGTGGTGGTGATGATGATGATAGTAGCATGTGACACTCTTGGTTACAATGCATTATCATATGCTAATATTATGTAAATGTACTTATAATAATATAAGTATTGCTAGGATTTTTCACATTACTTGCTCTCCTTGAACTGCCTGGGCCTCTAACTTTCCCTGGCTGCTCTGCCCTACACTTGGCAGATGGGATGTGGATCATTTTAATTAGGTTTTATTGGGCTGTTATATGGGTCATAATTGTGGCCATTATTCATTTTCATGGGGGCTGCTGACATAGCCTTGATTTAGACATGCTGATATCTTGATGAGATGAGTCCCCATGTCAAAGAGGTTTCTGTTAGGGGCTGTGACAGTAGGGTCCTTCTGAGACACCCCCCCCCCACATGTCCTAGAGAAATGATGCCAGGGTGTCCATCGAGAAAGGTACATCAGTGGCTCTTCTGTGTAGGCACATTCCTATGAAGGTAGAACCATCTATCCCAGTTGGCCATGTGCTCAATTCTTGCCCTGAAATTCTCATCATCCCAGACAGTGTCCTTCACATAGCAGGCACTGAAAAAATATTGTCTGGATGAAGCCACCCTTCCATGTGTTCAAGAAGCCCTTGAAAATAAGTATGGCTGAGCACACAGGGTGGATACTGGCTCATGGGCCCAGCTAATAATTCATAAGGTAGGGCCTTTAGGAGTGATTGATGTCTTCTTCCCTGAGAGATTGGCTTACTTCTCTAGGAATACATTAGTTACTAAGATGGTGGGTGCCGAGAGTTGGGGAGGTGGCTCACTTCATAAGGTGCTTGGAATGCAAGCACGAAGACTTCAGTCTAAGTCCCTAGCTCCCACATTAAAGCTGGGCCCGGTTGCATGCATCTGTAACTATGGTGCTTTTGGGGGGGAGAGAGAAGCTTGTTGGAGATTGTTGGCCAGCCAGTAGCTCATTAGAGAACCAGCAAGCTCCAGGTTCAACGAGAGACCTTGTCTCAAAAGATAAGGTAGGATAGGGAGATGACCCAGTGGGTGAAGTTCTTGCTGTGCAAAGTGCGAGGACTTACGTTTGGATACCCAGGACCCATGTGAGGCTGGGCATAGTTGTATCTATAATTCCAGCTCACCTACAATCTGGCAAGAGGAGAAGCAGAGACAGGAGAATCCATGGATGCTCATGGTCCATCTAGCATGGTGTCCACAACGGGGAACAAGTGACGGCCTCAAACAAAGTAGAAGGCAAAGATGGACAGCTGAGCTTGACCTTTGACCTCCACACATGTGCCCTGGCATGAGTACACTCATATGTTCAAACACTCATGCATGTTCAGGCACTTACACATGCACAGGCACAAACACACAGGTGCACAAACACACAGGCACACACACTCACATACAAGCACACTCACATACAAGCACACACACATGTACAGGCACACACACAGGCACACACACACACACACTCACACACAGGTACACACACAGGCACACACACATGCACAGGCACAAACATGCCAGGGTGTCCATTGAGAAAGGTACATCACACACATCGAGAAAAGTACAAGCACACACATACTCACACACAGGCACACACACAGGCATGCAAAAATACAAAAAATGAAAAGGTAGAAAGTTGTAGTGGAAGACATTCAGCATAAAACTCTGGTCTTTGCATATGTGCATGCATGTTCACATGCATCTACACTCCATATGCACACACACAACACACAGAGAGAGGAGTTGTTATAAAGACAGTGTATACCTTCCCCATGTCTTCCTGGCCCAAACACTTCTCATCTTGCCTGTTACCACCTTTCCACTTCTCTGAATAGAAATAAGACTCTCACCTGGAAGCTGAGCAGATGCTGGTGTCCTTCAAAACCAAACCTCTTTATAAGATAAACCAGTCTCAGGTATTCTGTTATAGCAACAGGAAGTAGACTCAAAGCTCCCCTTTTCCCAGCTATCTGAATCAGCATGCTCTTAGGGTCAGCCCGGATATATTAATGCTTAGTAGCAGCATACACACACACACACACACACACACACACACACACACACACACACATACACACACCTTTGGCAGGGAGAGGTATTTCTCCAACCTCTTGATTGAGGCTTGATCCCATGACTCTCCCTGGACAATAGACATTAGCCAACTTCCATTGAGAAGCAGCTCCTGTGTGATCTGCCTCACACTTCCCTTCATGTTCACTGGTGACTCGCTTTCAGGCAGAGCTGGTCCACAGGGACCTCAGCGAGTAGGCAAGGAGAAGACTTGAACCCAACTGATGGCTGAAGCCACATTCATCAACCTTTCAATTTGAAGCAGAAGCCCCCCCCACTCCTCTGGATCCCAGCCTCATTGAGCTGAGCCTGGTCTACCTGCAGACCAGGAGCATGAGACCCAGGGCTTGTGACTGGGAGTCTTCAAGTAGGTGTGTCATGCTGTATCCATGGAGCATAGCTGACAGACAGAGCTAGGGGCAGCTCCACCATTGTGGGTTTCATACACTGCGGCATCTGCATGGAATGGTTGGGATAAAGATGTCATCATTGCAAAGAGATTGAAAAAAAGTTGGGGGCTTTTGAGTAGAGGTGAGAAACCTCCAGATTGGTGCCTCTCCATCGGAGGCGATTTTGATTCCAGAGGGGGTCTTTGGAGACATTGTTTTGGTTGTCATAACTAGAGGGGAGGGTGCTGACATGTACGGAGAAGAGGCCAGGGATTCTGCTCAGCACATTAGCACGAACTAGACAGTCCCTACAAAGATGTGGTCCAGAATTTTAGTCTTGCTGTGGTTGCAAACCCTGTCCTGGACTACATGCATCTCTGTCATCCCTTCATTTCTCCTCTTCCTCTCCCCTTCCTACCCTTTCTCCTTCTTTTCTTTCCTCCTAAACAAGATGGATATATGGCTAGCCCTCAAGGAATTTATATTGAGTAGTGGAATCTCTGGCAGGCTAGGTGTAACCAGTGAGATAATGATGATAAATGCTTGTAGCCTGCAGCAGGGGAGAGCATCAGAGGGGCCACCTTTAGGTGGGGAAGAGCCTGAGGCAGGAGAATCCAGCCGACTGTCAGTGGAAGAGAGTTTCTGACTTTCAGGAGTCACAGGTGCAGAGGCACCAGGGTGGGGGAACAGACTAATGTGTTCTAAGAAGCAGAGGGGGGGCCTGTCTGATGAGGTAAAGATGGGGTACAAGGTACTGGGAGGTTTCTGTCATGTAGAAGGTACTGGGAGATTTCTGTCATGCCCAGTTGGCTGGGGAGGTCCTTGACAATACCTGAGCCCAGGTCTTAGGGTCATGAGACTGAACTTAAAGCCAAGAAGTCACCTTCAAAGCGACAGACTTTGGGAGGTGTTCATTTAGATGCATGAATTCATGGAAGATTTCAGTTAGAATGTCCCCTAGGAAAAGTGGAGTGTGACCTCATCATATCACATGCCCCTGCTCAGGTGGCCATAGTGAAGCAAAGTGGTCTACCCTCTACCTTCAACCCTATTGCTTCCACACCAGCATCCTGCGCAAGTCCTTGGTAGCACTGAACCCACACTGGGGCCATTCTCATTATGTGGCCACCTGACTATTGCTGTGTTTACTTGACCACCTTGGAGGGGTCTGCTGCATAGAAGGTGCTTAGTAAAGCCATGCTCAATGAGCAACCTAGTGAAGGAGTGGAACACAGTAAAACGATGTCCCATAATGTCTTGGTGAGCAATGCATTAGCCCTTGCTTGAAGCTTAATTCTTGTGAATTGTAAACTTGTAAGTACCTTGTAAACCTGACAGTATCATAGGATGAATTGTCTTTCTTCCACAAATTCATTGTTGATGTTCTCACCTTAGGGGCTCTAATGGTAATCTTATTTTTGGAGATAGAGTCTTTGTGAGTTGGAAGGGGGTCTTTTAGGTGGGTCCTAATCCAGATGGCTCGTGGTCTCATAGAAAATGTTAAATTTAATCCCATGTGCATATTTGCAAATATATACTGTCTCTCTCTCTCTCTCTCTCTCTCTCTCTTACACACACACACACACACACACACACACACACACAGAGAGAGAGAGAGAGAGAGAGAGAGAGAGAGAGAGAGCACAAGAATACCATGAAACAATTAGGGTAGAGATTGGGGTGATGCCTCTATGACAAAGCATGTTGCCCATTGTTGGAAACACCTGATGCTCAGGGAGTGATGCTTCCTAGCATCCTTAGTAGAAACTATGCTGGCTAGTTTTATGTCCACTGGACACAAGCTAGAGTCATTGGTCAGGAAGGAGCCTCAATTGAGAAAATACCTCCATAAGATCCAGCTGTAAGTCATTTCCTTAATTAGTGATTGATGGCTGAGGGCCCAGCCCATTGAGTATAGCCCATCACTGGGCCCTGGGTTCTATAAGAAAGCAGGTTGAACAAATCAGGAGGAGCAAACCAGTAAGCAGTACTCCTCAATGACTTCAGCTCCTACTTTTAGATTCCTGCCATGTTTGGGTTTCTGTCCTGACTTCCTTCCTTGGGTTCCTGTCCTGATGATATAAAATGTGGCAGTGTAAGCCAGCTAAGCCCTCTTTTCCTCAACTTACTTTTTGGTCATAGTATTTTATCATAGAAATAGGACCCCTAACTAAGACAAGTTGGTACCAGGAGTGGGGTATTGCCGTGGCAGACCCGATCATGTTGTTTTTGGGAGAACTGTAAAAGGATTTTGGAACTTTGGCTAGAAAAGCCATTGAGTGTTGAGAGCTCAGTGGGCTGTTCTGTAGGAGCTTGGAAGATATGAATGTTGAGAGCAGTACAGTCTATGGAGGCCTGGCTTGTGAAGCTTTGGAGGGAAGCAAAAACTCTACCAGGCCTTTCATGTGAAGAATCTGCAGCTCTGGTCAGCTAGGGCTGAGGAATGGGCTGAGATTTAGAAGAGACTGAAGTTTTCTGGGAAATGTTTCCTCAGGGTCAACACAAAGAAACTGTGTTCCAAGGTTGTACCTCCTATTGGCAGTCAAACTTGGAAAGAGTCATCTTGGTGGTACTGGTTTTAAAGTTATGAAGTAGGCCATGGAGAGAAGCTGAGGCTCGGCACTGTGTGGCAGGGCTTGAGTCCCTGAAGAGAGGTCAGGAGAGGCTATTGGTGAAAGTGCAGCCCATCTGCAGCAAAAGGCCCTAGCATTTGGAGATGACAGTATCATGAGAAAACTACCAAGGATGGCATCAGGTATAAAGTGGAGCCAGACTGAGCCTGGAGCCAGAGAAGTGACCCATGACTTTGGAGGAGAGCCCAGAAGACTGTGAGTGAATCTCAGATAATTGGACATTGGGTTATTTCTACTTTTGGAGTTTGGTTTTTTATTTGATCAGATCGTGACTGTGCACTGGTTCTTCCCTCTTTAAGTGAAAAATGTATTGAATTTATTTTTGATTTGTATAGGATTCCACAGTTAAGAGACTTCGGATTTTAAAGGGACTGAGTTTTTAGTCTGTAGAACTTTAAATATTTGAAATATTTTATTATGTGAGATCTTGGGGGATGAATAAGAAAGGAAATACTGCAGCTTAATAGTGATTTGTTTGTGTGTCAAGCTGACAGGGAATCCATTGTGCTGGCTAGTTTTATGTCAACTTGACACAAGCAAAAGTCACTGAAAGGAGGGAGCCTCAGTTGAGAAAATGCTCTCATAATACCCAGCTATAAGCCATTTTCTTAATTAGTGATTGATGGGGGAGGGCCCAGCTCACTGTGAATGGTGCCATCTTTGGAATGGTTGTTCTGGGGTCTATAAGAGAGCAGGCTGAAGCCATGAAGAGCAAGCCAGTAAGCAGCACTCCTCCATGGCTTCTGCATCAGCTCCTGGCCCCAGGTTCCTTCTCTCCTTGAGTTCCTGTCCTGACTTTCTTCAGTGATGACCTAAGATGTAGAACTGTAAGCAAAATAAACCCTTTCCTCCCCATCTTGCTTTTTGGTCATGTGTTTCATCACAACAGTAGAAACCCAAACTAAGACAGAAACTACTCTTGCAGACACCTTGATTGTGACCTGGGATGGAGGGAGGTGAGTTTCTATTATTTGAGCCATGTTATTTGCCAGCATTAAGGCAATCCAGACAGGTGGAGACAATGAGCCTGTTTTGGGGGCTTGTGAAGGAAGTTGTCCAGGGCCTGCATTTGATAGGTAGTAGACTAAAGGGGCCTGAGCTGGGTCTGGGGGAGGGAGGGTTGGACTAAAGCCCATATGCTAATTCTCATTCCCCTTCCCCCTCTAGCAAGGCTATAGCAGCAATTGCCAACCAGTGCTGTGTTGGCCTAGGGCCCTTACCTCCATCCTTTCATGGTGTGTGTGTGTGTGTGTGTGTGTGTGTGTGTGTGTGTAAAATGAGGCTATGAAGCAGCAGAGTCTGGGAGCCATCAAGACCTACTCCCTTGGAAGAGACAGGAAAGTAGCAGGTTGGCTACACTTCTTCAGCTGAGCCTCCATCCCTAATTACTGCCCAGACCAAGCCCCTGGGCAGTTTTGGCCCAGCCCATCTGCAGCTTCTGAGAGGCCCAGGATCCAAGCCAAGTGTTGGCATGCAGGTCCTGTGGCCAGTGAGCAGAAAGAGGACTTTAATTAAAGCACTAATTATGCTGGCTCTCTACTGGAACGTTCATAGCCTAGCCTGGTATGGAGCAGGATTCCCTCTTCATGTGGATCGTTAGACCATTCTGTGTCCCCAGGGTGTGTACTGTGTGTCCATGGGCTTGTAGGTATGGATTGTATGAATGTGGGTGAGTTTCTACATGTATGCCTTGCCTTTCTTTCTATGTGCAGGTCGGTTATGTGGTAGGACCACAGTCACGATTATATGAGAAGAAGTGAATAAATAAAGTGTTTATGTTTGTGTGCAAGCTTTTCGCCTATGCCTGGAGCCCTGGCGGTTATACAGGTGTACGTGTTGTGTGTATCCTGGCCATGGTGCAAGTGTGTGTGAGCAGTGTGTATCGACAGCATTGGGCTTCTGGAAGATCTTATCAAATCGTGGAAGACTGTGGAGGCTTTTGGGGGAGGATGGAGAGAGGCCAGTCTCTGGGGAGAGGATGCTGTCAGCGAAGGGTGTGGCCCTGCCCCCAAGTCTCACTTCCTTATGTTGGATTAATGAGGGAGCCTCCTGTAGTAAGGCAGTTCAGCGATGGAGCAGGCTGTTCAGTTGGTGCACAGGGAGATGGTTCCACAGGGATGGATGCATCGCCTACAGAGAAGCACGATGCTCCCTGCTGTGCACTAGGCTTCTTTGAGGATGCAGAGTTAGAGGTGAGAGCTGGGTGGGGAGGAGTGTGTATCTTTACATTTATGCAGGAAGAGGAACTCCAAGCAGTGTTTCTTGGGGGAGTTGAGCAAGATTGTATGGGGATGGGGCAGGACAAAAATAAAATAAGTTTTCTTTTAGCTGCAAAACAGAATTCTTAGGTTATAAATTCCAGGTGAGTTCAGGGCTCTGGGCTGACAAACAGGGACTGTGTGATGTTTGTTCTCAGAGGCACGGTGGTCTGTTGGGATGCTGGAGTGATGAATACAGGGAGTTTTGAGAAGGCTCAGTATGGACAGATTGAAGGGCCTGGGATGTGTCCCTGGGGCTGTAGAGAAAGGATTGTGAGCTCTTCATGTGTAAGGAGAGGAAAGAGACTGCATTGGTCTGGGGAGTCCTCAGAAAGTGCATACGGACAGACAGCCCTCTGAGTGGCTAGTTGGAACAGGACAGAGTGACACAGGAAACATCAATAATCCGTGTCATCACTCAGAACACCAATAGAAGTAACTTAGAAGATGGAGGATTTGCTTTGGAGTACGACTTTTGTGAGTATATCATGGCAGGCATTGTAGTTTGGCCTGTGGTGGAAGAAGTTTGTGGCTTGTTCTCATCTGCAGGCAACATTCAGAGGGAAGGAGGGAGGGAGGGAAGGAGAGAGAGAGAGAGAGGGAGGGAGAGAGAGCACAAGTGAGAGAGACAGAGAGACTGGGTCTGTCATGGGCTTTGAAACATCCAAACCCACACCCAGTGACACATTTCCTCCACAGGGCCACACCCCTGAATCCTTCCCAAGCAGTTCCACTAACCGGGGAATCAAGCATTCAAACATGAACCTATAGGAGACATTCTCGTCAAACCACCACAATAAGCTTAAACTTGCATTGTCCTTTCTCTTACCATTATTTAGACAATTTCTTAAGGCACAGGAGCCAGAAAGAGCAGTGTTTCCTGAGTACTCTTGTCTAAGATCCTTTCTTGAGAGTTCCTGAAAAATCCCCTTCCCCCCTTTTTGGAGGGGGGAGGGATTATCCAACAGGCAGTGGTAGGAACTGTGGCTAATAAACAGCTTGCATCCCCCAAATACTCCTGGAGACCCTATCCCTCAGCTGCTTTGATTGTGAAGCAGGTGAGGTGTTTCATGATTTTTGCCACGTGGAGGACAAGAGGTCTTTGGCCAAAATGGCTTCTTGAGTTACCTTGACCTACCGGAGAAACTCCTGGTCAGGAGCTTGAAATGTGTGTTGACATTTTCTCCTCTTTAAAGAGCACCTTCCATGAATTCATTAGTTTCTAAAAACACAAAGAATTCTAATGATGATAATAATATTCTGGGATAGCAGTATCCCAGATGGCAATGTCTGAAAACTAAAACCAGAGAGCATCTCAAGGTGAATAGGTGATGAAAGATGGTTCCCTTTGGTGGTCCGAGACTGCAAGGCATTCCTCAGTGCTCTTATAGCTCCAGCATGGTGCATGTTCAAGGATGGGGTGTGTACCTAGTATAGCTGTGTATCAGAATTTGTGCTCATTATAGTTTGATTTCTGTTGTTGCAATAAAACATTGACCAAAAAGCAACTTTGGGATGAAGGGGTTTGTCTTAGAGTTTTGTTGCTGTGAAGAGACACCATGACCAAGGCAACTCTTACAAAGGAAAACATTTAACTGGGGCTGACTTACAGTTTCAGAGATTTAGCCCATTATCTTATGGCAGGAAGCATGGCAACATCCATGCAGACATGCTGGAGAAGAAGCTGAGAGTTCTACATCTTGATCCAAAGCCAGCTAGGAGGAAACTCTGATTCCACACTGAGCAGAGTTTAGGAATATGAGACCTCAAAGCCTACCCTCACAGTGACATACTTCCTACAGCAAGGCCACACCTACTTGAACAAGGCGATGCCTTCTAATAGGTCCTATGGACTGAACATTCAAACATGCATCTATGGGGGCCAAACCTATTCAAACCATTACAGGGTTTAATTGGCTTATGTATTAGTCAGGGCTCTCTAGAGTCTCAGAACTTGTGGAATGTCTCTATATTTTAATGGAATTTATTATAATGACTTACAGTCTGTAGTCCAACTAACTCAACAATGGGTGACTGTGAATGGAAGCCCAAAAATCTAGTAGTTTCTCAGTCTCATGAGACTAGTTGTTTCAGCTGGTCTTCTGTATAAGCTGGAGTCCTGAAGAAGCAGGTTCCAACACATGTGCTGGCAAGAAAATGCAAGCAGTCAAAGAAGAGTGAGTCTTCCTTCTTCCAATGTCCTTATATAAGCCTCCAGCAGAAGATGTGGCCTAGATTAAAGGTGTGTGCCACTACTCCTGTATTTGGAACTTGCTTTGTCCCAGGTTGGCCTTGAACTCAGAGATCTCCTTGCCTCAGTCTCCTGGGATTAAAGGTGTGTAATGCCTTGCCTGGGACTAAGCTTTTCAAGGCCACTGTGCTTCAAGAGCTCCATGTCAAGATCCAGGTTAGAAGTCTTAGTCTTCCAGCCTCAAGATCTGGGCCACAGGTGTGCCCTCCATTTCTAGATTGTAGTTCATTCCAGATGTAGTCAAGTTGACAACCAGGACTAGCCACCACAGTTTACATTTCCAGGTAACAGCCCGTTACTGAGAGAAGTCAGGACCTGTAGCAGAAACTGTGGAGCAAGGCTTCGTACTGGCTTGCTGGCTCATTCCCCACCTTCTTCTCAGCTACCTTTCTTATACATCCTCAGGTCCCCTGATCATATCAGGGAACTGCTTACAGTGGACTAGACCATCCCACATCAATTAACAACCAAGGTGATGCCACAGGCCTATCTGATCTTGGCAACCCCTCAGTTGAGACACACTCTTCTCAGGTGACAGTTGTGTTAACAATAAAAACTAACCAGAGCACCTATCACCCCACCCAGCTTTTGGGACAAGTGGGTGGCTGGGAGGGTACTTCCAGTTTGAAGAGAAGACAACCATAGCCTCAGGTGTCCCACAGGCTGAGGGAGACCACACAGATTTTAAGTGCCACATTAGCACCTAAGCAGCTCTGGCCACATGACCAAGAGCTCAGCCATGAGGTCAAAGAAGAATGTGGGGTAGAGGAGAGGGGGATGGAGACCTTTCAGGGCACTCCAGGTCAGTGGGGATGGGAGGGAGACAGAAGCCCAGTTGGTGCTCTAATGCCCCAGCCACATGGCCTCCCTGCATTCTGATTCTCACTGATGGAGTTTCACCCTCAATCCATTTGAGGCTTCCTCTCAGGTTGCATAGGGCAGGCTGGAAGTGCTACAGGTTAGTGTCCTGGGAGACAATGACCCAGAGTTGGAGATAAGTTCCCTAGAGACTCAGCACCTTGCTCCTCCAGTGTGATAACCTAAGGTTTGTTAAGCTGTCTCCTAGAGGTTACCAGTGGAGGGAGCCCTATTGCCTACAAGAGTCCATGGCTCATGGAAACTTCCTGCACTGGCACTCTTCCTTGTCCCCCCTGCCCAGCAATTGTGCTCTTTCTGAAAACACCCTCCAGATAAGCTACTTGCTTTGAGATCTTGATCTTAGGACCTACCCTGTGTGGCTTCTGGCCCAGGACAGGCATTCCATGGCTATCTTCCAATTATAGGAATCAGCTGATAGAGCTTATACAAGGAAGTAGTTATGGGAAGCCCGTGGCTGGAACAGTGTGGTGATGCTTACAGTGGATCACTTCAGTGGAGGTTTTGGGGGTGCAGCCCCTGAAGTGTACACATACAGACACACACACACACACACACACACACACACACACACACACACACACATGTACACCAAGTACACATACTGTGCACACACACACATATACACCCTCACACCCCATATGAACACACATACACACCACACACAGAGATACATATCACATACAGATATATACACACATATGCATACATACTATAAACATGCACATCATATATACACCTATAACACATACTGTACACCATGCACACACACACACACCATGCACATACATACACATTATACATATAGACAGATACAAACCACATACAGACATGAACACACATGCATATGCACACACACATATTTACCACACACATCATGTGACACATATCATGCACACACCTATCACATGTGCACACCCATTCATATGCACACCATGCATGCACACATACCATGCATACACATACACTCATAGAGACAAACACACACCATATGCACACATGTGTACACACATGCATATGCATGCACACACACATACCACACACAGAGACAGATACATATTACTCACACAGTACATACACATGCACATGATCACACAAAATCATATACACACCATATATAGACCAATCACATAAGCATACATATACATACATACAAACACACATACACACACATATACATATACATACACAATGCATATAACCTATACAGTTTCTGGGCACTGAGCCATGTGCAGGCTCCATAAGTCCTTCCCAGGCCCGGGAATAGGTGGCTCCCCAGGTGTAAGTCTGGAATCCAGGTGGATAGTAGGAGTGTCAGGTGACTAAGAACACAGCAGGTAGAGCTCATATAAAACAGTGTACCAGGGTCAGGTACACCTGTGTCTGAATCATAGCTCTGCCCCAAGTACTGTGTGATTTTGAGGAAGTCGCTGCTCTTCTCTGAACCTCCTCAGCCTCTGAGACTCTGGTTTCTTTGGGATCTGTGTCTGATCCGTGGCCTCTGTGATGGGTGAGATGAGTTCAAGTTACTGAAGTTTTAGGTGCTGGGGGAGAGTGTCACGTCTCTCATCCTTGGAGCATGAACTAGCTTTCTTCTTTCCCTCTATCAGGTGCGGATATACTGGACCACAGAGCAGACTTTAGCTGCCTCTGGAGAAAGCACCAGCTTCACTTCCAGCTGGTTCCAGGAAGGCATCATCGTTGCATCGGATTATCTGTTCATCCCTCACACCATCAGCCCCACCACTGATCTTGGGTTTGTGAAGCTACACAGGGCTGCCTGTGACTTACTGTCTTCGTTAGAGTTTTACTGCTGTCAACACACACCATGACTAAGGCAACTCTTATAAGGACAACATTTAATTGGCACTGACTTACAGGTTCAGAGGTTCAGTCCAGTATCATTAAGGTGGGAGTATGGCAGCATCCAGGCAGGCGTAGTGCAGGAGCAGCTGAGAGTTCTACATCTTCATCTGTAGGCCTCTAGGAGAAGACAGGCTTCTAGGCAGCTAGGATGAAGGTCTTAAAGCTCACACCCACAGTGACACACCTACTCCAACAATCGTGCCACTCCCTGAGTCAAGCATATACAAACCATCACACTTACCTTCCCTAGAAACCTGCTAGGCTAAGAGACTGTTGTCATGGTCCACATGGGACACAGGGCTTTGATTAAGCACAGAGGGTTTGATATCTCCAAATGGTATGAGAAACACTGGAAAAACAAAACAAAACAAAACAAAGCAAAACAACACAACACAACACAACACAACAACAACATTCAGCGCAGAATATCAAGAAGCAGTTGGAGGAATTGCTTGTTTTGGGCTGTGTGGACAGCTCCTTACACGCAGGCTCATTCTGTCCTCGTGGAAATTTGCCTATTTTGATTGCCCCATTAGTTACATCTTCTCTGAAAACCGATGTTCCCATTTCACAGCTGAAAAACAGGACCACACAGATGTTACATGTCTGCCTTCTAGATGAGTTAGAATGCCTTTGCTGCAGATAATGAAAGTTCTCATTAAAACTGCCTTAATCAATGAGGTAATTTATTAGCTTGGATACTGAGATGTCTGGACACGAAGGTGGTTCTGGGCCCAGTTGATTCAGGGCCGTTCTATCTTCTGCCCAACATCCACCCGTGTATCAAGGCTGCTCTGTCGCCTTTGAGTTCTTCCCACTTCTAGAAGCTGTTCTTGGGAGGTTATTTGTCACCTGTGTGGCAGACACTGCCATGTGCTCTTACAAACTCATGGACAGTGGTTGAGACCCAGGGAGTGGGCCAGGTCTTCTCAGTTTGGCTCCACTCCCTCCTTTATGCTCCTGACCACAGTATAGGCTTTAGCTGCCTCTTGGGGGGAGCTTAAATTCCAGCTGATTCCAGGAAGATGTCTTTGTCTTATGCTGGGTCCCACTTGTGATGTTTAATCTTGGCTGTCACCTCGACTGGACTGACAGATGCCTGGGTGAGAAAAGTACACTTCTGGCTGTATTTGTGGCCCTGGAGAAGGCTGACATGTGGAAGAACCACTGAGAAAGTTCTGCTCTGCATATGAATAGCACTATCCAGTAGGCTGGGGCACTCGATGGAACAAAAGAAGAAGCAGAGAAAGTTCCAGGACACATATGAGTGCCCCTCTAAGTGGCTGTCATGGCTGTCACCAGCTGTTCAGCTTAAACTCTAGCCTCTTCAGCCTTTTGCTATGGATTTATATCGAGGGCTCTGGGGGGCATTCCAGGACTCTTTTTTGGTTTGTCTGGTTTTGATTTTCTGCTACAGTCCCTCTATGCAGCTGTAGATGTCCTGGAACTCACTATCTAGGTTAGGCTGGCCTTGAACTCACCGATTCCTGTTTGCCTCTGCTGAGAGTAAAGGCCATGACAGTCAACTTTCAGATCTCCAGTCTCCACGTGGGCTCTGTTGTTGGCCTTCCTTGTTCTGAGATTATATCTTCTAGGGTTGAGAATTCACTGCCTCTCCAGTGAGTGGACAGCCACTGTTTGAATAGCTAGCTTCCAATGGTGTAATATAAGAAAAAAAAAAAACCCTACGTTCATAATCCTCTGTGAGTTTTTCTACTGTTTTTGTTTATCTAGAAAAGCCTGAACTAATACACCACCCTCTCTCCTAGTCCAGGGAGCGCCCATCTTGGTTCTGTGAGAAGACTAGGATTTTGGGACACTTTAGGACTGATTCCCAGTGACCTTGTGCTTGATTGAAAAGGGTCTGGGTAGGATGTTGGGCATCTTTGCCATTCATTCATAATTGTACCCACTGCAGAAATGTTTTGGGGAGTACAAGAGAAAGATTCTGAGATTTCCTAAATTAAATTAGTAAGAGGTGGAGGTTGGAGGTAGGCTTGGTGGATGGATGGTGACAGGTAGGAACATATTGAAAGCCTGACTCTGACCTCAGCTCCTTGGATACCAGGTGCCCGTGCAGTCACTGTATGAAAAAGCCTTCTCAGTTGTCCAGCCTAGCCATCTCTTGAGTGCCACGAGCGCCCGCTCAGTGGGCAGAGTCCCAGTTGCTTTCCAGCTTTGCTGGTGGCCACAGGGAAACCAAGACTCAAGCCCTGGTCCTTCCTTTTTCCTATTCTAAGTCTCACAATGATTCAATAAGCCTTTTCATTTCAACTCTCGGTTTACTGGGATTCACCAAGGCTTTCTAAGGGGGTAACAGATAAAATATGGGTTTGGAGCAGACCTATATGTAATGTTTTAATTTGTCTTTCTGCTACTGTGATACAATATACTGACAAAAGCAAGGGAGGAGAGGTTTATTCCAGCTCACAGTTCAAGGGTACTGTCCATCATGGTGGGGAAGCCAAGGAGGCAGGAGCCTGAAGCAACTGGTCATAGTGTATCCACAATTAGGAAACACACACACACACACACACACACACACACACACACACACACACACACAGATAGAGAGACACAGACAGACAGACACACAGAGACACACAGAGAGTCAGAGAGACACAGAGAGACACAGAGACACAGAGAAACAAAGAGAGTCACACAGAGAGACAGAGAGACACACAGAGAGACAGAGAAAGACAGAGAGAGAGACACAGACAGACACACAGAGAGAGACACAGAGAGACAGAGAGACAGAGAGAGACAGAGAGAGATACAGAGAGACACACAGAGAGACAGAGAGAGACAGAGAGACAAAGAGAGACAGAGACACACCGAGAGACAAAGAGAGACAGTCACACAGAGAGAGACAGAGAGAGAGACAGAGAGAGGCAGAGAGAGACAAAGAGAGACAGAGAGATACACAGAGAGACAGAGAGAGGCAGAGAGAGAGACAGAGAGAGGCAGAGAGAGACAGAGAGAGAGACAGAGAGAGGTGATCATGCTCAGCCCACTTCCTCCTTTTTATACAGTCCAGGCTCCCAGCCCAGAAGACAGTACAGTAGGCTCGTCTTTCCACATCATTGAACCTAGTTAAGATACTCTCCTCCCAGCCCCAGGATTGCCCTGAAACCATTTCTCAGGTCATTCTAGATCCCATGAAGTTGGCAACTGAGATTTTTCCATCACATCTAATGTTGCTGCTGTAACAGGTAAACACTGTTGTCTCAGAAACTCGGCATGCTGAAGTTTATTTTCTGTTCACACAAGTTCAGTTGGTTGCTGAGTCAGGGGAGGTTCTTCTTCACAAAACCATTCAGGGATCTAGGATGACAAATCCACTGTGCCTCTCAAGATCCCCTGGATGTCATAAGCCAGAGCTTTAAGGGCACGGCTTGGAAAGGCTAGTGGGGAACTCCTGTGGGTGTGGTCTACCTCCTTCTCTTCTCCACTAAGCGAAGCGTGCACAGCTGCATGGCTATGTATAACCTCAAAGGGGAGTAGAAACTGGGCAGGAAGAAGAAATGGGATTTTAAAGGCACAATGGTTTCTTCCATGCTTTATTTTTGAGTCTGGAATCTGCTACACAATTTATAAAATGTAAAATCCCTTATTATGACTGGACCTCCATCTCCTAGTTAGAGATGAGGCTGCTGACAATCTCTAGGTCAGTAATTAGCGGTCCTGGATAGTTTTATGCTAACTTGACAGAAGGTAAGGACATATGAGAGGATGGAACTCCATTCCTCCATAAGATTGTAATTAGTGATAGTTGGGGAGGGCTGGGTCCAGGGTTCTATAAAAAAGCAGGCTGAGCAAACCATGAGGAGCAAGCCGGTAAACAGCATCCATCCATGGCCTCTGCATCAGCTCTTGCCTCTAGGTTCCCACCAGGTTTGAGTTCAATGGGCTATGACTCAGTTATATTTAAGCCAAATAAACCCTTTCCTCCCCAAGTTGCTTTTGGTCATAGTATTATGTCACAGCAATAGTTACCCTGAACTCTTTTTTTTCT
The DNA here is from genome assembly GCF_000001635.26 of Mus musculus. Lineage (NCBI taxonomy): Eukaryota > Metazoa > Chordata > Mammalia > Rodentia > Muridae > Mus > Mus musculus. Next base: position 158,948,209 of record NC_000068.7, read on the forward strand.
TGGGTATTTATTTCATTTACATTTTCAATGCTATCCCAAAAGTCCCCCCCACCCTCCCCCCACTCCCCCTCCCACTCCCACTTCTTGGCCCTGGCGTTCCCCTGTACTGAGGCATATAAAGTTTGCACGACCAATGGGCCTCTCTTTCCACTGATGGCCGACTAGGCCATCTTCTGATTCATATGCAGCTAGAGACACGAGCTCCGGGGAGGGGGGGGTACTGGTTAGTTCATATTGTTGTTCCACCTATAGGATTGCAGATCCCTTCAGCTCCTTGGGTACTTTCTCTAGCTCCTCCATTGGGGGCCCTGTGATCCATAATGGAGTACTACTCAGCTATTAAAAAGAATGAATTTATGAAATTCCTAGGCAAATGGATGGACCTGGAGGGCATCATCCTGAGTGAGGTAACCCAATCACAAAAGAACTCGCACAATATGCACTCACTGATAAGTGGATATTAGCCCAGAAACTTAGAATACTCAAGATATAAGATACAATTTGCTAAACACATGAAACTCAAGAAGAACGAAAACCAAAGTGTGGACACTTTGCCCCTTCTTAGAATTGGGAACAAAACACCCATGGAAGGAGGTACAGAGACAAAGTTTGGAGCTGAGACGAAAGGATGGACCATCTAGAGAATGCCATATCCGGGGATCCATCCTATAATCAGCTTCCAAATGCTGACACCATTGCATACACTAGCAAGGACCCAGATATGGCTGTCTCTTGTGAGACTATGCTGGGGCCTGGAAAACACAGAAGTGGATGCTCACAGTCAGCAATTGGATGGATCACAGGGCCCTGAACTCTTTGTAAGGAGGATGTTTGATTCTTTCTTCATTGGGGCACTGGCCTCTACTGACAGTTGTCTACCTTCTGGTCATGTCCTTTGGGAAGGGCATCCTTGAGAACAAACTCCATCAGAACAGGGCTGTGCAGCTATTAGCTGGTGGGTATCTGTAGGTATCTGGTACCCAGCCTGGAGCCAGTGCTCAGCAGGCTTTCAGTGAATATAGGTAACGAAGGCGCTGTGAGTTTATTTCAATGCCTATGTGCTGAGAGTTACTCCTTTAAAAGATTTTGCTCAATAAATATCCCTACCTCCATGTTCCATCAGGATGTGGTGGGGGAGGGGAGAGAGAGGAAGGCACAGGAGGGAGGGAGGGCATCTTCCTCCCAGCCCTCCTAAGCCTGGACTATAAATAGTTCCATTTGGAAACTGACTGCAGATTCCTCCAGCAAAGTCAGCATCCCCAGGACCTCTTCTCCTAGATGGGGACCAGGAGTTCTTCCTCATTAATCACAGCTCTTTAATTAACAGCTCTGAGCCGGGAACAAAAGGTGCTCACTGGGACAACGCCAGTGGGCCCTGAACTCTGGCCACCTGCTTTTATTTGGTGGACCCTCTGCCTTAGGGAGCATGCCTTGTTGTGAGGGTGGGGGGGGGGAGTAGGTTTGGGGGGCAAGCAGCTGGCAGGCTGGCTGCCTGTCTCAGCTTTGGACATCACCTCATGGCGCTGACTGGACTCAGAGCAATGTTTTTGGCAGTTCTGACGTCCTCAGGCCAAAGCTGACTAATTGGTCTGAGGCCAGGCGGCCGTCATAACTCCCCAGGTGTCTCTGTGGGCAGTTTCTAACCGTCAGTCTAGGGAGGGAAGGCTCAGTGGAAGGCACCTGGGCTTGAGCAAAAGCCTGGAGAGGGACCCAGAGATGAACATGGACCATACCCGAGGCTCAGGGATTCTCAGAGCCCTTATCTTCTTGAAGCAGTATCTGTATTGGGAAAGAATCCTACAGTTTTTGACCCTTCTTGGGGCTTCTGATGCTACTCAAGGAATGCTGGGTCAAAAGAGCAGGACCCCATCCAGGGGCTGGGGAGACAGCCTGACAAACAGGGGCTGAGGCAAAGCCTGACTCCGGGCACTAGGCCTCTGGATCCTGCTAAGTTCCTAGAATAGCAATTACCTCTGATTTTCTCTAGCCCTGCTTCTTTCCCCTTCCCTTCTGTTCTTTTGTTCCAAGCACAGACGAAGGACTTGAAACAGCAGACTTGGTCTTTGCAGAGTCTCATTAGCGTGGTGTTCTTGTAGTTTGAGTCACTCCTCTTCTGACAGAGGGACACTGCATAGTTACCCATAAACCCCCAAATTCAGATTTGGGATAGCCTAGTTTTTCTCTACAAGCTATTCTTACCTGTTTGGAGTCAGCCTCTTGAAAAGACCAAACTTGGGATCAGCAGGAAGGATGCTGGGATTGATTAGTGATGTCTGTCAAGAGTTCAGGAGTGGTAAATAAAACAGATTTGATTAATTTGATGAAGTAGAAAACTGTCATTTAAAATGCTACCCTTGTGTCCCCAGTTTAGGAAGAATCTGGTATACATTAAATGCTCAAATTCTGCCTTTTTTTTTTTCTGGTTATAATTGTATTACCTTTGTCTAGCTCACTATTCACTGGCCCCTTTTCTCCTTAGAGGTATTTTGTTGATGGATATTTTTGTCTCCTTTTTAGGAGTGATGATGTCAGACTCTAAGTTTTCTGAGGGAAGTATCACTAGGACCCAGGAAGTGATGAGCCTTGGTCAAATGGATGGCAGCAAATGCCTGTTTTCTGGGCACCACTGTGTCCTGACAGTATGGTGGCTGGCGGACTCTCCTTTCTGAGCCTTGGTCAAATTTTATAGAGCACAGTAATAATTCTAATTCTCTCCTGTAGAGTCCCGAGGATCACATGAGCAAATGGACTTAAGAAGCTTAGAAAATGTAAGCACTGAGATGGTTCTGAGTTTCAAGGCTTATGTTTTATCTTCCCCTTTTTCAGCCAACCCTGTTGGGGCCAGAGCATACTCTCTCACACCCTCCTTCCTTGGCCCTACTCCTTCTCGCTGAAGTTTTATATTTCTTCCAGCCCCAAATCTCTAATTTCCCAACTTTGCCACCCACCACCCATCAATCACTAGATTCTTAGCACCTTCTGAACCCAACCAAGGTGCATGTACTTCCAAAACGAGATGTGATGACCCTCAGCTGCCTCTGTCCGTGGTGCTGATCCACCTCCCTCTTATACACAGGTTGCAGGATCAGAGGTCATTCCTAGGAGTCATCTGGATAATGAGCACTTGATCCCCAAACAATGTTTTTCTCAATCTGTTTGAACACTTACACTTATCTGTGATGATCCCTAGGGCATCTAGACATGGGGATTAAATACCCTGGGTATAGAACCTGGGACTGTGAGAGCACAGAGCTAGAGACAGCCATTACTGCCTGGGATGAAAGATGGCCTGCCCGTGGGCCCAGGGAGATGCCTCGCAATGCTTCCTAGCAATCGGTGCCAGCAAGTGTTCCAGGGCCACTGCTAAATGCTGGCTGTAAATCTCGCTTAAAGGGCCATGAGGAGCAGCTTCTGGCTGTGAGCATCCCTGCCATTATTCTTTACTAGGCCCTTTTAACCGAGTTGGGAACAGGGCAATATTTTGTTCAACTGTAGCCATCTAAAAGGATCTCAGCACAGTTTAATGGCCGGGGTATGGGCAGCATGCCCCTTCTGGGGGATAGAGGGCCATCTGAGGCCAGATCACGGGCCATTTGGGTGCATGGAGTCTGGGGTATTTCCAGTAGGGTCTCAACCCAAGTCCATCATATCCTTGCCTGGGTTGTCTACCAATAACCTCACTGACACACACCTACACATGTACTACGTACATTTTTTAAAGGAACAAAAGTTAAAGTAAGATTGAGCACACTGGCCTTAAATAAAATGTATTATTCAAGTTAATCTTACCCTTTAAAAAACCTTTTAAAACACAACTACTAGAATATTCTAGAAGAACTGACTGACTCATATTTGCACTACTGAAGATCTGGTGATGAGCTCCATGCAACCATGAGAAAGCCAACGGTCTGGTCCCTGACAGATATGCTGGGCTCCAGGCAGAGAAACTGAGGCAGAGCACCTCAGTCAGTTTGTACAGACATGTCTGTCTGGGGCAGCATGGAAAAGGGAACGGGATGTTGCATGATGCTCACACAGGGACAATGAGTGTCTGGTCGCAAGCTTGTACAAGGTGCTAGCTGAAGGCTTTCTTCCTACCTTCTTAATTTACATCCTGACTTTGTCCTAGCCTATGAGTTGTGGGGTTATTTTAATGGGGAACTTCTCCAACTCTGTCCAGCTAGGCCCTATGGGTGTGGCTTACCTTCCCCACCTCTCAGAAAGAACACTTTTGCTTACTGACTAGACAGCTAACTTTGCAGCCATCAGCAGGCCGAGGACTTACTATAAGCCTGACCCTGACTTGTATTTCATTTACATTCTTATTTAACCTTCATGTTCTTATTTCAATCTGTTGCTGTGACAAATCCTATAACCAAAGGCAACTTAGGGGAGGAAAGAGTTTATTTGGCTTACACTTCAGGTCACAGTTCATCACTGAGGGAAGTTAAGGCAGGAACCTGAGCAGGAACCATGAGGAGACTGCTGCTTGCTGTATTTACTTCTGACTTGGTTTCAGACCAATTGGTAGCTAGCGTTGTAAAGTAGCTCAAGCCCGTTTGACGAGGGAACAGTGGCACCCACAGTGGGCTGGGTTCTCCTCATCAAGAAACAATCAAAACACTCTTGCACAGGCAAATCTGGTCTGAGCAATTCCCCATCTGAGACCCTCTTCTCAGATGACTCTAGGCTGTGTCACATTGATAGTTAAAGCTAACAAGGACACACCAGAAAAAGCCTAGTAGATATCTGGTGGCTGTTCACACCATAGAAACACGTTTTCTCCATTAGGCACTTGGGTTTCTGCTTCTATTAATCACTTCCCATATCTAAGGTACACCTAGCACAGAATAGTCAATAGGTTGTTTCATCTGACATCACTAACAGACTGGTAGTGAGGGCCTAAAGCATTGTTAAGAAGGATTCAGAATTGTAGCAGGAATGGGCAGTCATATCGATTAATAATAATGTCTGCTGTGGACATTATTACATGTAGATGCTTGGTGTTTGCTAGTCTTGATCTAAGTTTAGTTCAGATACTGCTATCAGTGGCAAGACCAAGTACAAAGCACATCTTTGTTCTAGACCTCATTTTATGTTATATATACAGTAGCCCATGTGCTCATATGTAGAAGTTTTGTCTCATAGGAAGAAGGCAGTGTTACCACATCTGTGTTCCCAATCTGTGATTTGGGGTTTTAGGCTGTACTAAGAAAGGTTGTATGTAGAATGCTGTTGGTCTGTGCAGTCATACCTCATCTGAGCTTCACACTTTAAAGGGTCAGTGCTAGCAGAAGGCATCCAGAAGGAAGAGAGGTCACAGCTATGCATTAGGTAGAAGTTAATAGAGTGCAGTGGGGCTGAACTTGCCCATGAACTTGCAACGTCACGTTCTTCTTGATAATCAATCGGATCTCAGTAACTTGGGAAATGTTAAATCAGTACCTACAAATCCTGGGCACATAACAGTGAATGTGCGCATCTCTTGGCGAACCCTTCATATCCTTATTGGGCTCTCTCTAGCCTGCTCTGTATTTCAAGAGGATGAGCCTGCTAGAACATACATACCTGTGGTTTCCCTGGCCCTCCTGCTCCTGGCCAGCAGTAGAAAGGCTGAGGGAAGCTATGGTATTCACTGCCACCAAGAGCTCGCCTTGTAGATAGAAGCTGAGCCATTTTCATACAAGTATATAATAGATCTTGATTATATTTCCCTCATTGGCACTAATCCTCTTTGTTTCTTCCTTTATTTTTTTTTTGGTGGACCCATCAGTCAAATTTAGGTTTCTTACAGAACATGTTTGAGGGATTATTTGCAAGAGCATAGGTGACTAACCAGTGGCTACACCACTGAAGACAATGTCTGTCTTCATCAGCAACCATCAGTTGTCTTCGATCCTTAGGAAGGGATGAGGCTTTGTGAACACCTCCTCTTTCCTTTGATAGATCCAATCTCTCTCTCTGTCTTCCTCTCCCTCCCCCTCTCCCTCTCCCCCCCCCCTCTCTAGGTTTACTTTTATTTTTTAAAACTATTATGTTTATGAAATATTTCCCCATTTTTTAAAATGTTGTATTGGTTCTTTGTGAATTTCACACCATGCACCCCAAACCCACTTTTCTCCCTCTCCTCTCATAATCACCCTCCACCCTTGCAACCTCTCGCACAACAGAGAAAAAAAATCTTGTAGAAGTTGTAGGGTGTCAGAGTGTGTCCCACAGTCAGTTTTTGTCCACACTTTCTTGCTTTGTAAATGTTCCATGCAAAGACTTGTTGGTCTGGTACGAGGCCTCTGACTTCTGCTACTCTATCAATACTGAGGCCTCACTGGGACTCCTCTTGGATATCCTGTTGTAGCCCTGTGTCACGGAGACCATGTAAAAACGAGGCAGGACTGGCAATCCCACACTTATGCTCTCTGGGCCAGCTTGCCTGTACCTGTGCTCCCAAAATCAGCTCTACTGTGCTGCCCAGGTGAGGTACAGGGCCCCGTTCTTGGGAGTGCTGCAGCTGGTGAGGGGCAAGACCAGCTCTACTGCCTTGAGAGGTCATAGCATGGAAACATCTCTCCCTTAAGCATGTCACCACAGGGCAGGCAAGTGATGGGGCCAGCTCTCCCATGCTCATGCCTTCAGGGCAAGCTCATCCAGGCCCCTGCCACCAGGGTCACCTCTACTGTGCTCCAGGTCTCAGTTAATCACTAAGGCTGCATTTCCCCACCCACTGCGCAGTGTATCCGTGTTTTCTTGGAGCCCAGCACCCAACAGTGGCACAGGGTAAATGCAGTCTAGCTCCTATGTGTTCTGCCTGCCCCAGCGGCGTTTTCCACACCACAGCGGTGGGGTGGGATGCAAAGGCACAGTAGCCATGCCTAGGAAACAGTGCTCTGCAATGCTCCACCCATCTGTCTGAACCTTGGAGAGAATGATAGTGATGTCCATTTAGGGATGAGTATTCAATAATACTTGTTCTCAGAACCTTGACCAGCTGTGAATCTCTGCAGTAACCCAGACCCACTATGGGACGTTCCCCGTGCATCTCTTTGTTATGTATTGTAGAGAAAGAAACAATATCATGGTCATGGTAAGGAGAATACATGAAAAAAATCTGTCCATAGTGAAGAAGTGTTATCCCTAACCTATATAAATCTTCTTTAAATTAATAAGAAAAGGCCAAACACTCTAATATAAAAATGTCTAAAGACTGAGGAAAGATTTAAAAAAACCAGTCTGAATGTCCTACAGACGAAAAATGAATTTCACAAACAATCTAAGAAATGCAAATAAAATAAATCATTTGTTAGGGTGGATAGTGATTAAAAATTTTAAAAAACTGATTAATTTGAGGTAGGAAGGATGAAAGCTTTCATGACACGAGAGCTACATGGACATTTGTGAGCCTTTTCACAGTGTGAGAGAGCTTATTTATGTTTGAAATTCACATGTCAGTTAAATTGGTGCCTCCTGGCTTCCCTGCCTTTCTCAAGCATAAATTGAGGCTTCTACCTCTAGCATCCATCCGAGGTCCTAACTAGACAAATGCACACAGACACAAGCACAGGACTATTTACCACAGTAGTGTGGGAAAAAAACAAAACAAAACCAGAAATAAATGTCCTTGTCTCTGTGGTACACTGGTGTCTCAGAAAGAGCTCCTCAGATGATATGAGAAACAAGTCAGGCTATGGCAATGCCCTCTATGCTCAACATAGTCCTGTGGTACAGTGGGGACTACAAAATGTTGGGTAGCTGTCTTGGCCTGATGTGACATTGAGGGGTTCTTGTTTCTATAAGAAGCGTGCTTCATCTTGGTCAGACTAAAGAGTCAAGACTGCCTAGCCTAATAGCAGCCTGCTTGGTGTGGTTTGTTCAGCTTGCAACGTAGAGTAAGGAAGTACTCAAGACAAGTAGATTCTGGAGTCTTTCCCTTTGTCCACTGTGGAACCACCTGCTAAGTTCCCAAGGTTTCCATCTACCAATGTATTGAAAGAGGTCCTTGGTGGATCCTGGGAGACTGAGATAGCCATTCACCATTTCAAGATTGAGACTTTTGTCATCTCAGAGAAAGCAATTGCATTTTTATCTTTCTTTGCTTTGGATGGTCTTTTTTTACTCCTGACGTTACACCAACAGGTCTTTGAATTCAATGAACTCAACTTAACGTTCTATTAGCAAACAATACTCGTGTATTTCATGGATGAAACTGTCCATCATTTAAGTCCTTGGGGGAGGAGCTAAAGTGCAGGGAATGGCAGTCCTGCATGCAAAGTTTTTTTCTCAGGCAGACTCTGGTTCTGAGTTAGACATCATTGCGTAGCATGAGACCAAAGGAGAGAAGATGCTGGAAGGATTGGAAGGACAGACCTGAGAGCACAGGGATATGGCCATTAAGGAAGACTGGTGCACTGTTCTTGTTAACCCCTTCATGCCCTTGCTGTCTCCCCTAGCATTACATCATCAGTATTGACTAGGCTGATAAAGTTCTTTATCTACATTAACCACGACCAGTACCATTTTTAAGCATTATATTTCATTAACAGACACCTGTCCTGGTTTGGGACATGTGACCCCTGCACCTTTGAATGCTTCATCCCCCCTGGGCCACTGTGTCAGAAGAGAGAGAAAGTTGGTATTCAGGTGTGAGTGTGGGAGAGGAAGGGTGAGAGGGTGGGGTGGATGTTGGGGGACCCCGAGATATTTTCTTTCTTGTCTGTTTTTTCCACCCTATTCCTTTTCCCTCCATGTCAACACCAAACAAGACAGGACTAAAATTAATGGGGAAAGCAGCAATTAGCAAATTAGGTTAGCGGCGTGTTGCCGAGTGGCGCGGCTGCCAGGTGCGGGGTCTCTGGCAGGATATTTATTAGGGCCTGTCAGAGAAGTGACACTTTGATAAATGGAGTTGGGTAATCAGCCCTCTCCGACAGCAAGCATTGTGAGGCCTCAGCATGCGTCACTGAAGAAGCGAGCCTTTGTTAGAATTAAAAAAAAATTCACATGTAGAAAATGGCACAACAACAGCCTACTGTCACAGAGAGTAGCCTCGAACTTAAATCCTGGTGTCCAGGGTATGTCCTGAGGGGACAACCCCTTGGTTGGGGTTTCCTTTTGAATGTGCAGTTGGGAAAGCATGGTCAAAGGCAACCAGTGTGGAAAAGTCTCCCTGAGCTTTAGAAATGCCCTAGAGTTGAAATGGAAAAATAGGAGTAGATTTTAAAGAATAATCGGGTGGGTGGAGGGCAGCCTCCTCTGGGCTACGTAGTGATGGTGACCACGTGCTGAGGAGCCAGAGTGACTGGACTGGGATGGGGGATGGAGGTAGAGAAGCTCTGTAGGTTGCGATTCCTCACCTTTGGAATGGCATTTATCATAGGAATCCTCCCCATGGCAAACACATGTAGTGTGTCTCCTCTCAAGTGACTGGCTTCTCAGGTGGATGCAGTTTAATCTTGACTGTCAACCTGACAAGCTCTGAAATCATCTGGGAGGCAAACCTCTAGGCACATCCTGAGGGAGTTTCTAAATTGAGCTAATTGAGGTGGGAAACTCAAATTGTGGATGGCGTCATCCCATGGGCTGGGGGTGGGGGGTGGGGTCCCAAACCGAATAAAGAGAACTAAGCTGAGCGCTTAAGTTTTTCTCTCTTTGGTTCCAGGTGGTGGGCTAGACAGCCCACATCTAGAATGGATTAGACACCTAACAGCCATGCCTTCCCATCACAATGGACTACTACTGTGATGGACCATCTCCAACGGTGAGCCTGCCACCATGTATTCTCTATCACGATAAACTGCGTCTCCTTAGACCACAAGTTTCTTTCTGTCAAGTGTTTGGCCACAGCAATAAGATAAGCAACTAGGACAGAATGTAGTGTCAATCCTATCAACAATGTTATAACCTTGCACCTTACCGCTGTTCAGCCAAACCTAGTTCTTGTGGGAATAGTCCCTGTTGTGGTGAGGATCAGAAGTACAGGAATCTGTCATAAAAGGAACCTCATTATACTTACAGTGGTTGTTGCTGATGGAACTTTGACAAGGAAGTGATGGAGAATGGGCAAGATTCTTCAGGCGGCCATAGGTTCAGCTCTTGCCATCTTCTCATAAATATATATTTGGGTGGGGCGTCCTTCTTTATCAGAGGGTAAACAGTAACACATATGAAACAGTCAAGTTGACCTCAGTGAAGTTGAATTTCTGGTGATGATACTGGCACACTGGAGGGTTCAGGGACAATATAGTATGACAGTATTCTCCTGCTTAGGAAGGACTTCAGAGTCCTGTTGACCCTCTGGTAAAATGCAGATTATTTTCTACAAAAATGGAAACATGAGTTATGCTGAGTTACTGTTCTTTAGTCACTTGCACTACGGACTGTACGTGCAACCATGTTTACTTCAGGAACATGTCTTGACTTGCCCCAAATCAATGTAACTCTATTTAGTGTAAGATTTCCAAGATGGTATGACGTTCACTTCATATGAAATCTCCTACTACCTTGGCATTTACCAGCATGGATTCATCTTGTCCATTTTTAAACTTTTTGAAAGGGTGGCCATACACTATAAAGTTCTTGTTTCTGCCTTCTTTTCATTCATTATTTGTGAGGGCCATGCATACAGGGCAAGTATCATTCATCTTCTTTGTGGCCAAATATTTCACTCTGTGGGCACATTACCATTTCTTTAACTACTCTTCTGTGGGTGGGCTCGTTGGAAGTTGTGAGCAGCACTATTTGATAAAGGCTCTTCTTGCACTGTCTCCTCCTTCCTCGCCTCCTACTGCATCTTCTTCCCCCTCACTCTCTCTCCATCAACCACAAGGACCTCTGTCCCTTCCATAGCCACCAGGCAGGTACACACCTTAGCTCTGAATATGAATCACTTTCTTAGCCTGGTAGTCTCTACTCTAGTGATATGGTGGGATCCGATGGTTGTCTCTATAAATCTATGCAGCCTTTTTCAAGATTTCCCCCTCTGGATACTTTATCTCCAGCTAGCTGTTTAGTATTCAAATTTGTCAGTTTGTTCTCTTCCACCACCATCTCTTTTTTTCTCAGTGCAGTTACCACTGTGGATCATAACAGACATGTCACTTAGCCGTGGGCCATCCCTGATGCACACATCACCCAGTAACCCCAGGGATATGCCAATTGCCCTTGTCACATCTACTGTGCAAGCACAGAGCCTGCAGAAGGTGACCCATCTAGAAATATCTACAGAAGGAACACTTGTCTAAAATAGAGATATTATCAGTTTTGAGCATAGGGACCTCACCAAAAAGGAACTTAGCATAAATTCACCTGATATCTTCTGGGGACATGCACTAGATCTTGCTAAGGGCCTCATTCTTTTACAATTAGTTGCCAACTGACCAGTTAATAAGATCTGGAACTTTTCTTGGGATTGAATTTGAGCCTTTCCTTTTCTTAGAAAATCAATACATTATTTATCTTCTGTTCTCCCTAACATTCTCCTTGATTTATCAAAGATCTTTCCCGTGACTTTGAGATGAAATCAGTTGGATTCTGCTGGGTCCCGCCCACCTTGCTTGTGATAAAACTTCCAAGTGAGTTTTGCATGGTCATCAGCCTTTTCTGTGCACCTGCCAGGTGCAGAGCGCTGTCCTATGCCCAAGGACATGGGGCACAGTGGACACTTTCTTTGCTTTGGAGCTCAGGAGTTAGGTGTGAGGGGTGTGATCATAAAGTGTCAGTGGCCTGGTAAGACTGTGTGGGATGGGACCAGGGGGGTTCAGTGGACAGTGGACATGGTCAGGCGAGGCTAGGTGGGGTGGGTATGGAGAGCTTGCAGGCCTCTTTTTTAAATATTAATTTTTTGTTTTGTTTTGTTTTTTCGAGACAGGGTTTCTCTGTTTAGCCCTGGCTGTTCTGGAACTCACTCTGTAGACCAGGCTGGCCTCAAACTCAGAAATCCACCTGCCTCTGCCTCCCAAGTGCTGGGATTAAAGGTGTGCACCAACACTGCCCAGCTTAATGTTAATTTTTTTTATTAGATATTTTCTTCATTTACATTTCAAATGCTATCCCCTTTCCTAGTTTCCTCTCCGAAAGTCCCCTATACCCTCCCCCTATCCTGCTCCCCAACCCACCCACTCCCGTTTCCTGGCCCTGGCATTCCCCTGTACTGGGACATATAATCTTCGCAAGACCAAGGGTCTCTCCTGCCATTGATGGCCAACTAGGCCATCCTCTGCTACATATGCAACTAGAGATATAAGCTCTGGGGCTACTGATTAGTTCATATTGTTGTTCCTCCTGTAGGGTTGCAGACCTCTTTAGCTCCTTGGGTACTTTCTCTAGCTCCTTCATTGGGGGCCCTGTGTTCCATCCAATAGATGACTGTGAGCATCCACTTCTGTGTTTTCCAGGCACTGGCATAGCCTCACAAGAGATAGCTATATCAGGGTCCTGTCAGCAAAAACTTGCTGGCATATGCAATAGTGTCTGGCTTTGGTGGTTGTTTATGGGATGGATCTCCAGGTGGGGCAGTCTCTGGGTGGTCCTTCCTTCTGTCTCAGCTCCAAACTTTGTCTCTGTAACTCCTTCCATGGGTATTTTGTTCCCCATTCTAAGAAGGAACGAAGTATCCACACTTTGGTCTTCCTTATTCTTGAGTTTCATGTGTTTTGCAAATTATATGCTGGGTATTCTAAGTTTCTGGGCTAATATCCACTTATCAGTGAGTGTATATAAAGTGTGTTCTTTTGTGATTGGGTTACCTCACTCAGGATGATATCCTCCAGATACATCCATTTGCCTAAGAATTTCATAAATTCATTGTTTTTAATTGCTGAGTAGTACTCCATTGTGTAAATGTACCACATTCTCTGTATCCATTCCTCTGTTGAGGGGCATCTGGGTTCTTTCCAGCTTCTGGCTATTATAAATAAGGCTGCTACGAACATAGTGTAGCATGTGTCCTTATTACAAGTTGGAACATCTGGGTATATGCCCAGGAGAGGAATTGCTGGATCTTCTAGTAGTACTATGTTTAATTTTCTGAGGAACCGCCAGATTGATTTCCAGAGTGGTTGTACAAGCTTGCAATCCCACCAACAATGGAGGAGTGTTCCTCTTTCTCTACATCCTCGCCAGCATCTGCTGCCACCTGAATTTTTGATCTTAGCCATTCTGACTGGTGTGAGGTGGAATCTCAGGGTTGTTTTGATTTGCATTTTCCTGATGATTAAGGATGCTGAACACTTTTTCAGGTGCTTCTCAGCCATTCGGTATTCCTCAGGTGAGAATTCTTTGTTTAGCTCTGAGCCCCATTTTTAATGGGGTTATTTGATTTTCTGGAGTACAGCTTCTTGAGTTCTTTGTAAATATTGGATATTAGTCTGAGCTTGCAGACCTTGTTGGAAGGTTTCTTTGCTGTGGTTTAGGAAGCCAACAAATATTCACTGAGCTTCTGTTATGTGGGAGGTGCTGTGCTGAGCTTGTTAGCCACAGACAATATCTTCATGTCCTCTTAAACTCATAGATTTAAGGCTTGGTCCTCAATACAACTGTATCCAGAGATGGAGCCCTGTTGCATTGGGAGGGGTCTGACAGCACTAGTAGATTAATGCATGGGGTGTCTAGAGAGGTGGACTACTTGTCAGGAGTAGTTGCTCTGAGGAATGTCCTGGAAGGACTTGTTGGTTGCAGATCCCCACTCTCTGCTGCTGGCACTGTGCTGCAAGGAGCATTGCTCACCATGCACCCCACACTCCCCACTTTATGGAGACAGTCATGGAGAGCAAGAAAGGCCATTGTAGGCACCAACAGAAGTTCCAAGGTGATTTCCACTTTATCTGATTCTCTCTCTCTCTCTCTCTCTCTCTCTCTCTCTCTCTCTCTCTCTCTCTCTCTCTCCTCCCTTCCTCCTTCCTTCCTCTCTTTTTCCCCCCTCTCCTATCCCAGGCTAGCCTTACACTTCTTACACTTGTTGCAACCCTCCTGCCTTTACCTATCAACCTACCAAGTGCTACTTGGGTATACCCCACCATACCCAACTTTTTGAGATTTCTTAATTACTGATTTGAAGTCTATTTTTTCAAAGACAGGATCTCACTCTGTAGTTCTGTCTGACTTGGAGCTCACTCTGTTGACCAGGCTGGCCTTGAAATCACAGAGATTCACCTGCCTCTGCCTCCCAAGTGCCGGGACTAAAGGTATGCACCACCATGTCTGCCCTCAATTCCAAGTGCTTATCTATCCGTCATCTATTCTGGCTTCTGCTTCTTTATGATTTAAGCATGGTATAGTGTGCTACATTCCAGTTTCTTTGGCATTATCTTATTTGCTGGCAGTCAACTATCCAGAGTAGTCTTTATATACTTTTCTGTGTGTGCCGTTGGATGACAACACTTGTTCTTTTACTAACAATTTTATTTGAGTCTTAGTTGCATTTCCTCTTTTTTTTTATTACTCTAGTTATGTTCTCAATTTCACTTGCCTTTAAAAATAATTCTTAGTTTGATGCTTTTTTCCATTCACTTTTCTGTTGTTTTACTTATTTATGCTCAAATTATAAAGGCCACATATGACAAAATCATAATTCACATCACTCATGCAAGAACTGAAGCATTTCTCTGTAAGCTCCGAGATGAGAGCTAGGGGACCATTTCCAACAGCTCCCAAGACACTCCTAGAGTCGGTGGCCAGCACACTGGACAAGAGAAACAGAGAGAAAGCATGGGAGTCAGAAAGAGAGGAGTCAAATGATCTGTGTTTAAAGATGACATGACTTTCTGTGGGGGAAACCAGAAGGTTGCTCCAGAAGCCTATAAAATCCAATTACCAAGCCCATTACAAGTCAGGATACAAAACAAACAACACAGAAATCAATCCCATCTCTATGTACTAACAACTAACTCTGTAAAAAGGAAAATTAAGAATATAACACCACTTATGATGATACATCACAAAGAATCAAATACTATGGTATAAACTTAACCAAACAGGTAATCGAAGCAGCAAAGAAAGAATTGAGAGGAGACACAAAGATCCAGGAGGACTTGCCACGTTCACAGACTGCCAGCTTCATCACTGCTTAAATGCAATCTGTAGGTTCCATGTCATACTTATCAAAATCCCCAAGCATTAAAATAATGTGTAACGGTGAGACTGTCCATCCTCCCTGGGGCAGGATTTCTGACTGCATACTTGCTGGGTGGTTCTTGTGAGAAGATGGTGTGATGGGACTGGCAAACACTCTGACTCTGGACTCCCTGGATTCTAATGCTGGAACACTACTCACTAAGCTATAGCTGCATGCAAGTTTCTCATCCCGGTGAGCTTCAGTTTCCTCATCTGGGAAGATGCAACCCTTGGTTCACACAGTTATCAGATTGGACAGGATCACGTCTGGCACATAAGAGGCCTCCAATAAATAAATATCATGTGCGAATTCCTACAGAGTTCCAAGACTCTTGGAACTCTAGCTTCACATGCACACCATTCTCACCAAGGTCTCCATGGGACCCACACTCAGATGAGCAAGGCAGCTCTAAGCTGTATGAGGGTGAAGGGTATAAATATCACCTCTGCTACCACAAGCCAGTCCACCATGACCATCTCCACCTCTGCTCTGCAACCACCCCTACCTCACCTCTACCACTGCCTAACCTCTGCTTTTATTACCACCTCCCTCTCAACTTCCTCTCTACCCCCGCATCCTGCTTAATCCTCACTTCCACCACCTCCTCCTCCCCTATGACCTTATCCCCTTCTAAACTGCAGTTCACAGTGATTTAGTTCCCTGTATAATCGCCAATGTCTACAACAATGCCTGATGTACATATTTTGTAATTATATACAATTGCTGTCATCCCTTTAAACAGTGGCAGCGAATGCTTAAAATATGCTTGTGTGTATCATCTCAGTTTCTTCCTACAGAAGTTTATGATTTTACAGGAGGGGCTGAGAAATCCTGTGGACTACTTGTGAAGTCTGTGAGCTAACTGTTTTCTCACCCATCCCCCCCCCCCTTTCTGTTTTTCTTTCTCTTCCTGGGATCAACCCCTGTGCATGCTATACATGTTATGCTCTACCAATGAGCTATAATCCAAGGCCCCCTTTGTCCTATTTTTAAAAAAGATTTATTTTATTTATATAAGTACACTATAGCTGTCTTCAGACACACCAGAAGAGAGCATGAGATCCCATTACAGATGATTGTGAGCAACCATGTAGTTGCTGAGAATTGAACTCAGGACCTCTGGAAAAGCAGTCAGTGCTCTTAAACTGAGCCATCTCTCCACTCCCCCCCCTTCCCATTTTAAGGGTTGTTAATGAAACAAAGAAGAATATGAGAACATCTGGCTTGTAAGGCCTAGAATAGTAACCTCTTCTATAAAGTGTTAGTCAGGTTAGGCTAAGTTGTGCTGCAGCGACAACCTTCCTCCTCCATGGCTCAGCCTAGCAAAGGTTCATCTCTTGGTGAATTAACAGCCGCTGTGGGTCTGAGCCATCCTATGGCATCTGTCTTCTGGGTACTTAACCAACAAGACTCTTTGCATTCTGCAGTTCTTCTACCAGAACACTGGGTCTCTTGGCAGTGTGTCAGAGAAAGAGAGAGGGTAGAGAATGCCAAGGAAGACTTTTTCCATCCATAGGCAGAGGGGAAATTTAGTATGTGCCCATGTGATCCATTAAGCAGACCTTCCCACAAGGCTCTGCCTATCTGCAAAGGGCTGAAGAAGGAGAGGGTGGGATATGTGGGAAGAGAGGGAATGGAGATGCTTAGAGATCAATACCATATTTGACCTTTGACGTTAAGGAAGAGCCAAACAGAAGTCTTCTTGGGCTAGTATAAGTTTTCCAAAGCCTATAAGCTTATCTACAACAGCTTTCTTTTCTCCTAAGTTCCTTGTCCCAGCAACAACCTTATTAAACATCTCGTTACTTTGAAGTGGCTCAGACAGAATGTACCCGTGGTTGTTGGCGTGTCTCCCAGAAAAGTCTGTTTAGCTCTCCCTGCCTCCCCAGCCTCTGGCTCTGGCCCCAGTGGGAGCGGGAGGTGCCACAGTCTGAGTAACTCATGGCTCCTTTGCCTCCCCACAGTGATGAATGACACCCATCCATCCTGGACCCTGCTGATGGCCCAGCTCGTCCATCATGGCTCAGAGCTCCCAGCTGATGTATTAGTGGCTGAAGAATGGATTGCTCAGAGCTCAATCTACTTGGGAAAGAAACTGAGCCAAATAGTGGATTCAATCGAATTACTTGTTCACTCTGGCCAGAGCTGAGAGCCACTCTGGCAGCCCCTCTTGGGCTTCTGCAGAAATATGACTTGCACTCCCTGAGCCACTGGGTCATTCCCAACTAACTGGGAAGGGCATAACTTTAAAGAAAAAGAAAAGATTCATGGAGGAGATATGGGCCAATTGGCTTCAGAATGGGAAACTAGACAAGCCAGGTGAGCCCCCTAGTGGGTCAAGACAAGGGTGGATCAAGCCATACTTGGGGCATGTGACTAGGCTTGGCTTTGTGTCTTATTTATTTATTTATTTATTTATTTATTTATTATTCACTTTACATCCTGCTCACTGCCCCTCCTCCTGGTTACTCTCTCCTACAATCCTTCCTCTATCCCCCCTCTCTTTCTCCTCTGAGTAGGTGGGGGCCCCCTGGGTACCCCTTTGTGTCCTATTTCTGATGCTCATTGTGAGTTCTTGGGCAAGCCACTTAAGCTCTAGATACCTCAGCTTCAGCTTTACTCAAGTGACTGTTGTTAGGATTAAATGAGATATTAGATGCCCTTTTTTGGTAGGTTGTAGGCTCTGTTGGGGCTGGCATATAGCTGGGAGCAAGAGGTCATGAGGGGAGGGGCGAGCCTTTGGAAATTACCATACCCAACCCATGGTTCTTGATGTTCTCTCTGTTTCCATTTTCACCACAATGCCAGCAGCCTCTGTCCTATGCCCTTGGGTGCCACGAGCTATTTTGCTATGTTTTCCTCCTGGTGGTCATCAAAACCCTCTGAAGCCATGACCCAAAGTAAGTATTTCCTCCTGTAAGCTGTTTCTTTCAGATGCTGTGGGCACAATGATGCACCAGATTGCATGTTTATTCAACCAACATTTAGTGACGACCACTGAATGTTAAGAAGCATCCTTGGAAGATGAGTGTGAGGGCCCAGATCTTGAGCCACAGCCTGGTTCTTCTCAGACCTTAAGGTTCCAAATGAAGGCTTCAGAGAGTACTTTAAATAAATCACACACGTTTTTCAGCCTTGGAGAGTGAGTGGTGTACCAGTTTGGGGGGGGGTTATAGAGCCCTATAACCACACATTTATCTATTTTTGTTTCCTTCCTTGCCCTTAAGTAACTAACTATAAACTTATTTTTATATTGACTATGTCGTAAATTAGGTTTCTACAAGACAGTGTTTCTCCAGCCATTGATGTGAAAGGACCAGTTTTCCTCTTTGTGTGCATGTGTCATGGCTAGCTTTTGTGAACTTGATACAAAGCTTGACATGCCTGAGGAAAAAGGAATCTCAGCTAAGGAATTGTCTCCAGATTAAACTCTAGGAGAGTCTGGAAGGCATTTGCTTGATTGCTGATTGATGTAGAAGGTCTCAGACTACTGTGGGCAAAGGAGGGCCTGGGTTATCTAAGAAAGGCAGGGTAGCTGAAGCCAGAGGAAGCAACATGGCAAACGGTGTTCCTCTGTGGCTTCCACTTCAGTTCCTGCCTGGAGTTCCTGCCCTGGCTTCTCTTGATGATGGAGTATCAAGTAGAAGCTAAAATGAATCCTCTCTTCTCCAGGTTGGTTTTATTTTATCACAGCAACAGAAAACAAGCTAGGACAGTATGTGTTTTCATTTTTCAGTTTATCATAGACTGATACTTTGATAAACTAGAGTAAAAAATCAATGACTAGAAATGTTAATTATGCTGGTTAAATCATTATACATTGTATACATGTATCAAATTGTCTCACTATACCCTCTCCACATGCATAACTATTTCATGTCTACTAATTGATATACAAAATGCAGGCCTGCTTTCTATTGTTAGAGCCAGTGGCTGTACTGTCAGTCCATCAAAATGTTATTAAGGCTTCTAACTGATTTGTTCTCAGTTTCTGCCATTAGATGTCATAGATCATAATGAGTCTATGGTCATACCTGTCTGTCAACTGCATTTTGAGTAGTATTACAATAGGACACACTCAGATTCCCAAGGATCACAGATAGGAAGAGAGAAGAGCCAGAGAAAGATATTTTGTTTGTTTGTTTGAGAAGAAAGATACTTGAGTCATTTTGTGTGTGGGGGGGTGTGGGGGGGTGTGGGTGTGCGTGCATGCGCACGCATATGTCTGTGTCTGTGAGTGTATTGAGCAGAAGGAGTGGGGACTGTGGGAGGGGTAGAAATCCAGGAAATGAGTGAACTGATGGAACATGCTGGAGAAGCCACCATAGACAGAATTTCAGGGATGAGAATTGAGGTTGACGTCAGTCAGGGGGAACCAATGAGAGAGACTTATGTTAGCCAGAAGAGCACTGCTTTCCCCAGGAAGTCACCAGACTTCTTTTCATCTCAGTTCTACAACTCCAAGAAACACCTAGGAATAAACTTAACCAAAGGGATGGGTGTGAGTCCTGTTTCGGCTCTTCCTGTATCTTTTCTTTCATGAATCCAGCCACCCCTCATCTATGAGCATCTTGTTCAGTCCATGTAGATTTGGAGAAGGGACATTACCCTCAACTCCCAAACGTGAGCAGGTTACCCTGACTGGAAAGTCAGAGTGCTTCCTGGGACTTTTGTAAGATATATCCTGATAAATGACACTGGTATCATTGCAATATGACCTCTAATGTCAAAGTAGAGTAGGGTGGCCATGTACAACCTTCGTCACTATGATGAGTAATATTGTTTATCAACTTGATTGTATCTGGAATCAAATCAAAGCCATTACCTAGTCTTACAGTAACTTGTTAAGCTGGGTTCAGTGGATATCCCTGGGAGGCCTGCTCCATTCTGAAGGGAAGCAGAAGACATGCTTCTGGGTGGGTTTGCCTGCTTTCTATTTTTGCCTGTGAGTGCATCTACCCTGTTGCTGTTCCCATGGCTGCCTCTATCCTTCACTGATATTGGAATCCAAATTCCGCTGCCTTACAGTATGAACTGGAGACCCATGGCTTTTCAGGAGTCTTAATGCCCTTCAGAGTCAGTTTGGGAGTGTGTAGCCATCCAGCCTTGAGACAATGCCATGTTCGTGTTCATAACCTCTCCAGCATGCAGCCAGGCATCACTGGGCTTCCCAGTCTGACTCATATAAGTCAATCTAATATGGCGGCCACCTTGTCACACATCTTCATTCTATTTAGGAGCCTATGGGAGCCATTATCATTTAAACCATCTGAGTGAAATATCTTCATTCTATTCTGTTCCTCCAGAAAACCCTGACTAATAGTCCCCTTTAAGGAAAGGTAGCTTACCTAGTGACACCACTGAGGTATGACAGGCAAGTTGAAAGCCAGAGAGACAGACGAGGCTCTGATGACAGTGTTAGTCCAGTTCAGCTGTGAGTCTCCTACTCTACCCTTTTCGTCTCCCAGTTATAGGAGCCAACATGCTATTTGACTTTAGTTTTTTGAATTATGTTTCTGTCTTTGGCAACCACAGCAGTAAGATGGAAACTCCCATAGTTTAGGAATGGCTAACCATGTGGCGGGAGCCACCAGTTTCCTTCTTCAGTATCCTATATGGATATGCATGTCAGTAAGTCACACTCTTCCCCAGTAAGATGAAACTTGGCTTCAGAATCCCTATAACCCTGCAGTGGCCTTCTGCATACATGGAGGTCAGTTAGCCTCTTACTACCACTTTCAGGGCCTTCCATAGGCAGATACCCATCATACTCTATGGTCTCATGCTAAAAATGCTACCATTTCATTGTCCCTTAAGCATCTGAGCCTCTCCAGCTGCTGGGATGCTTCCTCCTGCCACAGGGCTTTTGCACATGCTCATAGTGCCTCTTTTCCTTCCTCTCTTCAATCCTCACTTATCTTCCATTCTCAACCCAGCTGCCATTTTCCTTTGAAGACCTTATTAGTTTCTCTGTGGAACTGATCATGGTAAAAGAGCCAGTAACACAGAGCACGCACATTGCCTAATCCCTACAATGAGTCTTCTCCCACATCGCCTCTTTTAAATCCTCTCCTCAGCCACACGAGGTTGGTGCTATTGGTCTGCTTTATACGAGGTATAATTTCCAGCACCAGGTTTCTGTCTTCTGTAGAGTTTCTTAGTCCTGGAATCGGGTCTATTAGTGTTTTTATGTTGCTTTTTCGAGTCAAAGCCTCACATTGTAGCCTAACTTGCCCTCTAATTAGCGGTGATGCCCATTCTTCAGTCTCCTGGGCCCTGAGGTGGTTCGCATAAGCCACACTCCCAACTTTTCTGTGGGTTTCTAATTACCTTCCTTGACTCTTCGTATTACTCATCTTTAACACAGTATTGCCTTCTAATTGTTGTTGTTGTAGTAGATAGTCTCTTTCTCTCTGCTTCCCACCCCCATTTCTCTCCTCCTTTCACCCTACTCAGTCACAGCATCTTTTTCTCTGTAGCCCAGGCTGGATTTGAACTTATGATTCTTCTTCTTGGCCTCTTCTGTACCAAGATTGCAGGCATGCATCACCCTGCCCCACTTTTAAAACAAGTTTGTTCTCCCCATAGTACGTGAGACTGACTCACCTGCTATATACGTGTCTGTTCCTTGCTATCTCTATACCAGTTCGAGGCCTGATGCAGTGTTAGGGTTTGAATTCTCTATGAAATCCATATAGAAATTTTTGTTGTAAGAGGTGGAAGCTTTGAGAGATGAGGCTGTGAGGTCTTCGCTTACTACAGTGACAAGTGCCCTTACCATGGGACGGGGTAGTTGCCTTGGGGGTGAGCTCCCGAGCCAGCCTGATTCATTCTTGCTCTCTAGTTTCCATGTGCCTGTTTGCCCTCTGCTGTGTTAGGACCTAGCACAAGGCCACTGGCACCGTGCCACGAAACTCCTAGAACTGTAAGGAATGACTTTCCTTTGTTAATAAATTATCCAGTTTCAGGTGTTCCAACACAGCAGCAAGAGTTGGACCAAGACACTTAGAGTTATTGTTCAAGAAATATTTCCAAGGACAGCTTGGCCACTTTGTTTTGGGATGACCTTCACTATCAGTGATGGTTCCCTGACATTCCTAGACCCCTGAAAGTATCTTCAGTTTGTGTGGAGTTCTAGGATAGAACTGGATTTCAGCCCAGGGCATGGTACCCAGGCAGCCTTTCCATTGGTGATCAGAAGGACTGGTATGCAGAAGGATGAGGATGGCGAGAGGGAGTGAGGCTAAGTAGAAGTCACAGGGGTGGGGGCAGATGATCAGCACAGCTTGCTAGAGTGAAGCTAGGGCCATAGAGGCTAAGCCCTAGTGGCCGATTTCTTGGATGGTTAGAGCTCAGTTTTAATAGTAGCCTTGGCTGTGACAGAGATTGAATTTACTTCCTTAGAGCCTGTGACCTGGGTCAGGGTTGGGTGAGGAACGAGGAACAGTTGAATGCATTATTCCACATGCTTAAATACTGCCTGCCTGTATGTATGTGTGTGTAAAAGTATGTGTGTATCTTTGTGTGTGCATGCAAGTGCATGTATATTTGTGTGTGTGTGTGCGCGCGCGCATGCGTGCTATCATGGAATAATTTTATGTAGTCCAAGCATTAGTGTGAACCAAGTGATATTGCTGCAAGACGAGCTACTTCACGGGGCTTAACAAACTAGGAAGCTACATGTGGCTCCAGTTCCTCTCAATGGTTAAGTGCCCATGGGTGCTAGCGAATCAATGCTGCATCTGGCACAGACTTTGCACACATGTTTGTGACATGTGTCCAAGTCCCCAAGTGACTGTGTGTGTGTGTGCATGGTGTGTGTATATGATGCAGAGGATTGCCTGGGGCATGTCAGGACTCATCTATTACACTTGAATAGTGACTCAGAGCTGCCAACACTTGATTAGGTGGCCTTGAGTCTTCTAAGTGAGTAGACGGGCATGAACTCACTAGGCAAGGCCTGATCTTTACTTTAGCCCAGGTACCAGTATGTCTGCAGATGACACTGTGTACCCACCCTACCCTTCAGTTCTGTGAACTCAGGAGACAACTGCTTCAGGCTCTTTCCAGGGCTACCTTTGATCAGGTCTGGAATGATTCTCATACAACCCTTGCACCTGCCAGTGCAAGGACAGCCTAAAATGCTTGTGCATAGAAGCCAACAGGCAGTGTTATTTACTTCTGGGAGACAGGGAGAAGTAGACTGCTGGAATCTCAGCAGCCTTGGAATGGTCCATCAGGTACAGGCAGACAGACAAGATTCACCCATGGTTATAAACCTGACTAGCTGTGTGGCCTTGCTAAAACTCACTTATTTTTCTCTTTGTAAATTTACCTAGACTAATGTCTGATCCATGCTAGAGACCACTCTGCTATGGAGTAAATAAGGGGCATTTCCTCTTCATTACAAATGTCAACTCCAGAAGTTACTTTGTTGTTTAACAGTATTTGAACACTTACACATGAAGTGTGGTTTTTCTTGTTCTTTGAATTTGTGTATTTGTCCTTTGAAAATGTGGCTTGTTTTCGATTTAGCAAAATAAACTCATGCAGTGGGGGCAAGCCCCCCCCCCCCCCCAGTTTGGGACCCTTCATGAGGTAGTAAGTGCCCAAGCTGACTAGTTACATTGTATCAAGAAATAGGACTTGCTTTAACTCAGGGTAAAGTTTGTTACTGTATGACTTCTTTGATCATCCTGCCTGATATGTTCTTAAATGCTGATGCATTCCACTGATTGCTTCTTATCCATCTATGAAGAATGGACCTGTTCCCATTTCCCAAATGACAAAGTAGTGTGGGGACGTGTGGGTTTATTCATAGTCAGTGTGATCAGCCTTTTGATCAGAAAAGTGATATGTGACACTGCTGCAGTGACAATTGGGGTTCCCTCTTAAGGTTTCTAGTCTTGCGGACAAAATAATTTAAGAAAGGACTCAAAGGAAAGCCAAGGGTAGTTTTGTTAGAGTTTTAAAAGACTCAAAAGCAGGCAGCTGTAAATCTTGGCAGCTGCCCAGAGAAGGTGGACAGAGCAGAAGGAGAGAGAGAGAGAGGGGAGAGAGAGGGAGAGAGAGAGAGAATACTTTGGTTTGCATTAGGACCACATGGAGGTTGACCACATGACAACCACTTAGAAAAGCAGCCATTTAGTGGGAAGAAAGAGAAAGGCCAGGGAAAGTATGCTTAGAAAACAAACAGAAGTAAGAAAGTAAACGTTGGGCTTTTTGAGCAGTTTGGAGAGGCTGTCTGACTGAGGAGGCAGTATGGCTGGGATACTCTGTAAGCCACTGAGTTGGGGGTGGAAATTCTGGGAAGGGAAAGTACATTATCTCATTAAAGGATAATTATTCCTTCTATCTCTGTAGCATGGCTGAAGGCAAACCCACCTTCCTGAGGGGTCTCTTGGCCAGGAGATTGACCTGCCCAGATAGATGACCTCTTAAGAGGAGAGACAATGACTTGTCTCCACCAAGACAGCATCCAATCTTTTAGCTCAGAAGCAGCAGCTTTCTCTGAATGGGCTGTTGATGCCTACATACCAGGACTTTTTCTAGGAGGATGATTTGTGAGAATCACAGCTTACTCTCAGGGACACTTTTTGCCAAGTGTTTGAGTGCTTCTTCAGTGAGGAAGAGCAAGTAGAATCTACTATATGGAGAAAAATCCCTGTGTTCTGACTTCATCCAGATAACAAAACCCTGAAGTCAGTGAAGGAGATATAAGATATAACCCCACCCCCAACCAGGGACATTCTCCTAAAAGGTTATTTTCATGAAGTTAGAAAAAGAACTACTTGGGGAAAGAGGATCCAGGTGGGGGTTGAGGGAGTAGGGAGGAAGGAGTCAGGAAGGATCAGACTAAAAGCACATATGAAATAGATACCATAGGAATCTATTACTCGTATGCTAATTAAAAAGAAACCGGGCAAAAACTTAGAGAAATCAGAGAGACGAAAGATGAAAATAATTAAACGGCTCTTCTGCCACCCAAGGATAGTCAACATTTGTATTCAGGCTTCTAAATATTCTCTCTCTGTATTCTTTAAAAGCGATGATCACACACTTGAACTGTTTTCATAATCTTTAGGGCCACTTCACACAGCATAAACGTTCTTCCCTTGGAACTGAATTATGGGTCCCATCATTGTTTTAAATGGCCTAAGAGTGTTCCCTCCTATGATGCCTCTATTTGCTTATGAATATTTCTTAGTAATAATGAGCCCAGTATCTGTGGACCTCTAGGCTGTTTGCAAGCTTTTGCTGCTACCGTGCAGTGAAGACATTCGGGGGAAGATGCATCTTCTGGCACTTGCCTAATTACTTCCTCAGAATAATTCTTTGAAGTGGAATTGCTCGTCAGAAGAAATGTACTTTTCAAAGGCCTTTGTTACATATTGCCAAATTGCTGTCCAGAAGCGCTGCATTAATTTGCAGCTCTAGAGGTAATGCATAGGAACGTCCTCTGCTTGAATTCCACGTCAATACAGGGTATTGTCAATCTCCTAAATCTTTGCTAATTCTAGCAGTGAAAAATGGCCCTTCCTCGTTTCAGTGTACATTTTTTTTTATTCCTCTGAATGTAGAAACTTTTTAAAAAATATATTTTTTAAAAAGTATATTGTTAAATTTTTTTCTTGGTGACCTTGTTGTTATTTCTGGAATGCAGAGAATGCAATCCTTCCTTCCTTCCTTCCTTCCTTCCTTCCTTCCTTCCTTCCTTCCTTCCTCCCTTCCTTCCTTCCTTCCTTTCTTATTTTCTTTCTTTCTTTCTTTCTTTCTTTCTTTCTTCACTCATACATGCATACATGTAACAAATGAGCCTACTATGTGTAGAAGTGACAGCAGAGAACAAGACTAACAATCTCTTCCAGAGCTTGCAGGCTGATGTGTGTGTTTGTGGGGGACTTGGAGCCTCACCTTAGCAGCTACGTGAATAAGAATTTGAGTCAGTGACCCAGTTGAAGTCAGTATAGGCCAAGCTATATGGCAGTGTAAGGCAAGGAGGGGAAATCATTAATGCTAATTCTCTTTATGCAAATTTTGATATTTTGTTCACTATGGATTTTTGCATTCATTATGACACTAAGATATTGCACCATAATATTCGCTCTGATTGTTGAGTCTTCTTGATAGACCTTGAAGTTCCACCACCGAGATGTAGGCCTGCTTGTTTCTTGCTCATAATTTTCTCTCTTGATGTGTTTCTGGTTCCTAAGATTTCTGTGAACACACAGCTGAGACCCCACAACCTGCTCTCAGGGTCTGCAGATTTATAAATAAATACTGTTCTGGCCTCACAACCAGAAAGATTTCAAGTCATTCCATTGACCATTATTTTGAGAAATTGCTTTGTGTCAGGCAGTGGGTCAGACACCAGGGCTATGAATAAGTACTCAGACACTGTTCTGGGGCTGAGACTCAGAGGCCGATGAAAAAAAATACCCTGTAATTACCCATCAGCCGGCTCTGTCTGTACAAGCATGTGGCAAGCCATTGTACCTCCTTGTGTACCCATCTTGGTCACCATTTTGAGGAGAATAATTACTACATTTTTAACAGTCTTGATTTGATGTTGGAAATCTCAACATAACTATAATAATTACACACTCTGTAAGTTTCCCCCATAAGCCAAGCATGGCACTAGGTTCATGTAAATGTTGGGGCCAATATGGAGGTCACTTTACATATTTACATCAGAAAGAAGCTATTTACAGAGGTGATAGAAGAGTGAAGAAGCTAATTAGAAAAGCTGCAGCAATCCAGGGTTTGGGTCACAATGGGAAGAGACTACATACAGTCTCCAGGGTTGGACAGTGACTACAATCCTCAGAGCTGGACAGCAACTACTAGGGCTGGACAGACTCAGGGGAGGGGTGGAGCTTTTCTAATCTGGAGTAGATGATGGAATTTCATATGGCCTGGTGCATGGGAGGTACCGCCCTGGTGGAGGGTAAGCTATTGCTAGAAATATTGCTCAGGTAGAGAGGAAGGGTGTGATACCAAAATCATTTAGAGTTTTCCCTCCTGTTGTTTCCAATCTCCCACCAGAGCCTCCCATTGTTCTACCCTTGTTAGATGCTAGTTGACCTTGGAGTCGAATCAGAGGTCAGCTCTCTGTATCTTAAATAGCAGAGTTGGGGAGAGAAAAGAAGAGATTTGTGTGAGGCACAAGGAATCTAGCAGAGGTGGGAGTTTTGTTTCCAGGAGACATAGCAAGTTACCCACTGAACTGGATTTGATGTCAAATTTGTTTGGTACCAAGTTAATACTTCTCTCATATCACAGGCTTCCTCTCTCTCTCCTGAATCCCACTGCCTCCGTGGGCTCCTCACTGCTCATGTGCATCATGTGCATCATGTGCATCACTCTCCCTTCCTTCCTATGCCCTAGGCTTCCAGCTGCAGCAGGTCAGTGGTTCTTACCCTTCCTTAGCCCCAGAGAGGCCATGCTGCTCACTACTGAATTCTTATGAGTAGCATTTCTGGAGGTAGGCAGTGCTGACAGCTACCCAAGTCCATGGTCATAGTCTGACCGTGACTTCTCATCTGAACGCTTGGAATTTGAGTTTTAGGTTCTAAGAGCTCCTGTTTTACTCGCCCTCCTTCTCATCTCCATCGCTGTCACTGGCTTGCCCTTTAAGCTCCATTCTGACCTCCTTCATAGCTACACACTTATCTTCAGTCGAGTAGCTCTTCCTGGACCTCCTCCTTCCTTGGCTAATCCAGCCATCAAGGTCATACATGATTCTTAGTACTTCTCAACAACATGTCCTGGTCAGCCCTCCTCATCTGTGAGGTCAGAAGCAATGTACATTG
This sequence comes from Mus musculus, assembly GCF_000001635.26. Classification (NCBI taxonomy): domain Eukaryota; kingdom Metazoa; phylum Chordata; class Mammalia; order Rodentia; family Muridae; genus Mus; species Mus musculus. Next base: position 158,976,124 of record NC_000068.7, read on the forward strand.
ATGACTTCTATGTTGGTCCCCTGAATTCAGTCGAAAACGTCTCTAGTGGCTATAGCTAAGTTCACAATGTTCACTTGCACCCAGAGTGCTGTGGGAGAAAAAGGTCTTGGTGCCTGCAATCAGATGAGTTCAGTTTTAGACTGATGTTAATTAGCTTATAGGTGGACTACCCAGAGACAGAGTGAAAATATAAGGGTGAGAAGATAAGGGTCAAGGGTTGGGGTGACTTCATAGAGGTGGTGATGGTAATGGATGTCTGGAAGGAGTGAGACCTGAACTTGTCCTTTTCATAGTGTATGTGACACCTTTATGAGCTTTGCAGTCTTTTGAGGACTCTAGCTCAGTGGCTTCTCAAGGGTTGGCCCAGTGGCTTCATAAGGGTTAACACACTCTCTGTCCTAGGTCCACTGTTAGTTACTCAGTCGCAGCAGATATTGCATGGAGCTGGATCCTGGTTGCTCCAGCTTCAGAGTATGTTTACTGCCAGCTGTGCATTATGAAGGACTAATTGTGAGCCCCTTGCACCTGCTGGTTCCCCTTGTGGCTGGAGCTCAGGAAGGAAGGCAGAGTTATTAATAAGCTTGTTGCTCATTAAAACCAAATAGTGAGGACACTGGCAAAGGGGCTCGGGGTCCAGGTGTGGTGGCAAAGAAGGCTGGCTAGCATTTCTGGAAGCATTAGTTACCATTTTAGCACCTGCCTCCCTTCCTGACTTGTGCTATGACATTCCGTGGTACAAGAGCTATCACCCTGAGGAACACACACAAGTCCCTGTGAGCTCATGACCAGGCAGAGTCACCTCAATGGAGGCATTTCTGAATCCACACTGGGTTCTGACTGGGATGAGCTGAAATACTGGCTGGTTATATATGGCTATTAGGCCTAGAAAAGAGGGGACAAGCCCGGTTGGACCCCAGGCTACCTGGACTTAGCAGATATATCTGGGAGATGGAATGGAAGTCACTGGAAGATCACAGAATGACAGACCACTGCAGCTTGAAGAGCTCTGGGTAGTGCCCCACTTTGAGTTCAGGTGCAGTGCTGGGAGTATGGCAAGAAACTGAGGCACCTGGAACACACGCTTTTTAAATATTTATTTGTTTTTGTGTTTTGAGATACAGTCTCAGGTAGTCCCGGCTGGCCTCAAACTCACTGTGAAGCCAAATACAACCTTGAACTTCTTACCCTCCTGCCTCTGCTTTCCATGTGCTAGGATGGCTGGCATATGCCACTACACCCAGACTTGGCGTATAGGGCTTTAGGTGACCTTCACTCTCAAACTTGTGCAAGTTCAGGAATAGCATATAAGTGGGGGCCTCACCCTGGTGCAGGACAGCAGGGTGGTGGTTGTTCTTAAAGGGCCGCATGGGAACCTCTTGATAGCTTTTCTCAGAGTCTAGGGCAGGTCACTGGACTGCGCCCCCCATCTTTGCTCTTCAGGACTTGACCTAGAGGCCCATCTTCCAAGGTCACTTGGGAAAGGACAGTGATGACAGCTGCCATCAACGTGGCAGTTTGTTATTCTCACTTAATTGTCAAAACACACATTGAAGAGAGATGACAGGAACCACCCTTGTGGTGGTACGTGTGGAAAATGTTGGGCTGGGACATCTGCTTTGTGTCCAGGTGCTTTTTGTTCTCTGGCACAGTGACCTCAGTCTAGCTGATCAGTGCCACACAGCTTGGTTTCCTTGTCTGGAAATAGCTTAGGTTCTCTGATTTGTTCTCACCTTCAAAATTCTTCTAGATTTTTGCAGGACACCTTCTTATCATCTAAGTGTCAGGTCAAATTTCAACTCCTTAGAGAGGTTTTCTTCCCAGGCAAGCTTACTTATAGGAGCCTCTTATTTTCTTACCATTGTAATATTCAGCTCCTGACTTCATAGCTCTCATAATGCTCTTTGCCTATCTTAACTTCCTTAGCATCTGTCTACATCATCGGAGGATAAATTCCACATAAGCAAGGATATTGCCTATCTTGTTCATTACTGAATCCACAATGCCTAGAATAGGTAATTGCTGAAAGAAAGCCCCAGTGAATGGGTGATTAAATAGTGGTATTAGGAAGCTAGTGAGACAGCTCAGCAGGTAAACGTACTTGCTGCCAAGACTGATGAGCTAGGTTTGATCCCTGGGACCCACATGGTAGAAGGAGAGAGGAGGTGACTCTTACAAGTTGTCCTCTAAATTTTACACACACACACACACACACACACACACACACACACACTATGGTATGCTTGCACTCAGCTCTGTAAATAAAAGTGAAATAGAGTAAAGTAATTTTATTATACTCAACTTACTGTATTGTTAGGACTATAAATTAAGAAAGCAGTCCACAAAGAGGAATTGGCACATCTTAAAACACTCGCTTCTTGAGTCCAGTGGGGAGAGACTTGTCCATGTCCACCAGCTGGAAAACAGTAGCCCCAGCTCCTGGCCCTATTCTGTTACCTTGGATGCATTAGAGCCTCCCACGTACATTTATTATAGGACAAAAATGATGAACTAAAAACTTCAGCTTCTCTGGAAAAGAAGGTGTCCTGGAGCAGGAGAGAAGGTACATTATGAGCACTGGTCCTTTCTATAACTGTAGTTAGTGACATCAAGTTGCTAGGAACAGGAGAGATAACGAGCCCATCTGGAATGCTGGAGGCTACATTCTGGAGCTAAAATAAGTGCATCATAGACCTATGCAATTGTGTGACTTTTTCTGGGGAGAAAGGAACAAATATATATCCCCCCCCCCAGATAGAGGATAGAGTACCAATGACAGACCAGGAAAATTATTCAACTCAAGCAATGTGTTGGGGTTCCTTACAGGAGTATGGGTGATGGATCCCTAGTGCCCCTGACTCAGCTCCACTGAGAGCCTCTTCCTTCTGATATTTAAACCTTGGGAGGAACTTGTGAGTCTTCTAAGTTTCCTGAACTTCCTGAGCCCCTTAAGTTGTCTGAGCCTTCTGAGTTGTATAAGCATCCCTGTTCCTTCTAGAAAAGAATCTTTAAATGCAGAGGAAACAACTACATAGTACACAGATTACCTCTACCTTCTGAAACTACTAAAAACCCATCACAGATCTATGGTATTTAGTGACATTTTTATAGGAGACATGACCAAATGTCTATTCCCTCAGATAAAGCACCAGATAGACTAAAAGGATAATTTGACTCAAGGGTAATGTGGTGGACCAATGAATGTCTCCAGGTCTTGTGAATGTTCACTTTTTTGGATAAAGGAATTTTGCAAATTTGGTTAAGAATGTTGAGATGAGGTAAAATTTTAGGGTCACTTGGGTGAACCTAAAACCAAACCATTTTCCCATAAGAGATGGAGGGAGATTGGAGATAGAGGAGGGAGAGAGATGATATGGAAGTAGAAGGAGAGGTTGCAGTCATTTGTCCACAAAGTCCCAGGTAATAGGGCTGTGTATGTAGCAGGTCTTGGATCCTCAGGGAAGTCACACTGGATCATAGATTTGAACCATAGAAACAGGGAGACAATGAACCACGTGGATAGCTGCAGGAAGACTTTCTGAATAAAGTAAGTGGCATGTACAAGGGTCCCAAATTGAGACTATGTGGTGCATTTCAGGCAAAGTTCCTGGAAGTTAGAGGTCAGAGAGAAGGCAAGAAAATAAACTCAGGAGGAGAGGACTGAGGCCAAATCATACTGGGCCTTGCAGGTCACAGGAAAGACAGATTTTATTTCAAATATATTGTAAAGCCAATGAGTAGATGTAAATGAGAGAAGCAATGTACTCTATTTTATATCTTAAAAAAGAGTATATGCTTGCTGTAGAGAAAATAGAAAGGGCCAAGAAAAGACCATTGTGAACACAGGTTAGGGAGGGTGGCATCCTTGACTGGGTGGTGAGAGATGGTAGTAAGGACAAGGTCAGTGACAAGATCCATACTGAAGTAACGACCTTGGGGTCATCCGAGGGATTAGATGTGGGGAGTGAATGAGAGAACAATGGAGCCTCTACTGAGATGTCAGTCTGAGGGAGCTGAGGAGGTCTGAAAGGAAGCCCAGTGTGGCTCCAGAGGGCTGCCTGGTGAAGAAGGACAGAGACTCTACCTTGGACAGTGCTGCTCTTCTGTTAGCCTTTGCTCACAGTAAAGGAGGCACAAAGTGTTCCATTCCACAAGAGTTTTGGGTTGTGTAGAATAAAGTGTGTGAAAGAGCAGCAGTGTGGATTAGCAAGCAAATGCACACAGATGAACAAGAACAAGGCAGATTATTGCAATATTGCACTGCTGGTTTCCCACCTTGAGATTTTACACCTCATACTTAACATTTCCTAGGAAAAATAAGTGGCACATATTCTTGGCATCCAGTAGGTTTGCAGGCCATAGCTGCCCACTGATGGCCTCAGGCCATAGACTATGAACCCCTGTTTGTGTTCCTGATGCTGCTCTTCAGCCGAGGACTGTTTGGAATGCTGGCTTTTCTGCTAGTGTCTCACTAAGAATGAGTCTACAGGGTGCTTACAGTAACCCCAGATCACCTCTAACTCCAAGTCTGTCTGTTGTGGTCATTGTCCACCTGCGTTGGTTTGTTTTATGTCAACTTGACACAGCTAAGTCCTTTTGGAATAAGGACTTGCTTCCAATAGATTGGCCCATGTCTGGTATTTTCTTGATGGATGGGTTGATGTGGAAAGGTCCAGGTCACAGGTAATGATACCACCCCTGGGCAGGTGGATCTGGTGTTTTAAGAGAGTAGGTTGAGCGGCCAGTAAGCAGCATTCCTCCATGGCTTCTGCTTCAGTTCCCAATGTCAGGTTCTTGCCTTGAGTTTCTTCCCTGACTTTCCTCAGTAATGGAGTGTGCTGTTGAAGTATTAGCCAACGACAACTCGTCCAAGTTGCTTTTGGTTCTGATATTTTATCATAGCTATAGAAATCTTATTTAAAACAGAAATTGGTACCAGGTTCATGGGATATTGTTAAGACAGACCTTGTCAGGGTTTTGGGAAATATTTGGAAGGTCTTTGGATCCATGGGTTAGAAACTCCGTTGAGTATTCAGAGCTTGAAAAGGCAGAGGGTCAGAGGCTCTCACTGAACATGGAGCTTGTTATTTTAGATAGACTTGCTGTCTGGAAAGCCCCAGGGATCCTCTGATCTCTGCCTTCCCACAGCTTTGACTACAGGATCCCAGTTTTTATATGGGTATTGGGGCTCCTCATGTTTGTGCTGCAGGGATTTCTGTTGTGCCATCTCAACATCCCCTCAGATGGCTTCTCTTGACTTGTTATCTCTTGGACTACAGCGTCTAACCTGTTACCACTATCCATGAGTTGAGTTCCCAGCTGCCCCTAGATATTCTAGGTCTGCAGTTACTAATGTTATATTATAGGTGATGACTTTATTCAAGCTCACTGTGTTGAATCGCGAAGGTGGAGCAGGCAGGGACTCAGTAGAGTGCCGTATGGGGGCTGGCAGGATGCCATTGCTCAGGATGCACTGGCCACTGGGAGGCTGGTGTGTTCTGGGAATGATGAGCGAAGTCCATGGTCAGGGGTGAGACTCAGCAGATCTGGAGATGAGATTGGATGCCAGGCTGAGATGTTCTCACTTTGCTCTGTTGGCGTTTGGGAGTCATTTGGGCTTAAGGAACAGCATGATAAGGTATTTCTTCTCAAGGTCACCTCCTGGGGTGCTGGGGCTTGCGAGCTGGACATGAGTGAATCTGGGGACCAGGCACCAGCTGCATTAAAAGTCCCTAGGTCAGCGGCTTCCTCTCTCTTGTGGCCTCTTTCCTAGACTGGATGGCCGATGGAAAGAGATCTGCTTCTTTGCACTTTTTGTTTGCTTTTAGGACCTGGTCAACTTGATATTGTGTGCTTGCTTGTGGTTGTATGTATATTCTTAGGGAGCAGGGGGGTGGGAGATGAAGTCACTGTCACTGTGTGTCTACATGTCCCTGGATTTCAATACGGCCACTTCATTAACCCCTTACATAGCTCTGAGTAATTGATGCTGTGTTTGCTTTTCATGGGTAATAGGAAAGTCAGAGAAAGCTCATAGCTTTTAAGTGACAGAGCCTGGATTTGAACCTGCATCTGTTGGCTGAGTCCAGCAATCTTGGCATGTTGGCTTTCCCACAACGCTGTGCACTTGACCTTGGGCAGACTGTGTGTCTGGAAAGTTCAGCGGATCATTTGGTAAAGGCAGGGATTCTCATCTTGCTGGTAGCCCCTCTCTCCCTTCTATCGTGATCTTGTCTCCCACAAAGATTAATTGCTGGTTGCCCATGTTGTGGTGTTCTTCTATTTCCCTGTTCCGGCCTACATGGGAGCAGAGGGGAGTGGTGCAGCCATGCTGATCCAGTCGATACCAGCACAGCTGGCAGCCTACACAGCACCCTCATCAGAAAGCGATTCATCAGCCAGCAGCCACACTGCCATCCTGTCCAGCTGCCAAGCTGGCACCTCTGGGCCTCCTCAGGTGTGACAGGACCCCAGCTCAGAGCCCCTAGGCTGATCCTGCTGTCTGTCTCTTGGAAGATTTTTTTTATTATTGCTGTTGTTGCTTTTGTTATTTTGTTTGTTTATTTTTTTTTAAGGGAAGGCAGGTGGTGGAAGCTGCGCCTTGCTGATCCACTCCTAGGAGGCTTTAGAGAAAAGCAGGTGAGAGGCAGGTGTCCCTAGGTGGAAGGAAGACACAGTTTGAACACAGCCTTTGCTCTGTGCACTCTCAGTACTCTATAGGAGTAGGATTCTTCACAAGTCATCCTCTTCAGCCTCCCCCAGCCCCCAGTAATTTCCCAGAGTCTGGAATATCCCTCATATATTCTCAGAGAGCTGAGACTAGGAGGGGCCAGCAGCCTTGCCAGAGCCCAGTGTTTGGCTTCCTATGCAAGGAGAGATGCAAAGGAGCCTGCCTATATTCTAAAAGCTAACCCCGACCCTACTCAAAAGGCCAGCTCCTCCACAGACCTAAATGGGGTTAACTGAACTTCTAGACTGGTTCTTTGACTTGGCCATGTGCTAGAACTGTCCCTTCAAATGTGGGTTTCTGGGTCCTAATTCCAGAGTTTTCAAACTTTTGGGTTTAGAGCAAAGTCTCAAAATTCACACCTCTGACATGTTTCCAGGTAGTATCCATGCTTCTGACCGAGGGACTACACTTCAGAACCCACCAGTTTGAGGCAAGGACGATGCCCTTCTTAGTCACTTCTGGAATTTACAGAGATATAATACTGTTATCTTTGGCTTGTTAATTCCTATTAATTTTCTGATAGTCTCCTGCCTGCGTAGTCCTAGACTTAAAATTAGAGGCAAAGATCAGTCCCTTCTGGTGACTGACAAGAGCCCTTTCATCGTGACTCAGCAGGTTTGGTGTAGATCAGGGCCAGCTATGTTGGGGTTTCTATGTTTCATAGATAGCTATGCTTGCAGGTGTGTCCTGTTCTAATTGTTCTCTGGCTGCCACCGTATGTGTGTGTGTGTGTGTGTGTGTGTGTGTGTGTGTGTGTGTGTGCAAATTGAGATGATGAATTAAAAAGAATTGGCTTTCAGAGGTAAATATCCTCTGTTTTACTAGAGGAAAAGTCTTGACTGCAGTGGAGCCCAGAAGAGTCTGTCCAGGAAGGGAGTCTTGGGAGTAATTCAGCAGCAGTGTTCTTACATTAGCTAGCTGTTACTACAATAAAGACTTGAATAAACGAATGCCCAGATGTTTGTTTTGGTTCATAGTCTTGGAAGTCATGATCCTCTGACCTACCTGGTTTTGAGCCTACCTGGTAAGGCAGCATCTATGGTAGCAGCATGGAGCTGATTGGTCAGTTAGGAAGCAAAGTGAGGAAGAGGAAAGAGGTAGATCTCACAACTCCATTCAAGGGCATACTTCTAAATTTCTAAAGATCACCAACTAGGCCCAATCTCTTAAAATTTCATGCCCTCCTGTGGCACCACCCTAGGGATTAAACCATTAGAGAACTAGCCACTACTGGCTAAGGATAAAGGACTTTCTCTTCCAGGTGCCTAACCCCTTATGCTACCAGAAGTAAAACCGTTTTATGGATTTTGTCCTTCACATTTTATCCATGCCAGGAGCTGCCATAAAATGGAAGGTCCCAGGTAGCTGGCTTTGATCGAGACTCTAGACTTATTACAGAAGTTTTGTAGACAAGATATTTAACTTCACTGTTATCTCTCATCCTCAAAGGGTTAGACTCTCATCAGTTGGACTAAGGAGTCTACTTCACTGTTGGCTGTCTTGCAATGGCAAGTCTCCCAAATTTCCAGAGTCTCAGACAGATGCAAGGATAGACTCTACCTCCTGGGGGTTGAACTTATTTAAAGATGAATTGGTTTATTCTGAAGTTTCAAATTGAGCTCCAGTGAGATGCATGAGCTACAGAGTCTTCTACTTCTCACTCCTTACCCATCACCATCTGTAAGTCTTATTTTTGGTGCTATGCAAGGACTCTGTTCAGGTTTAGCTTCTATCCTTTGGAATTCTGGGGGATACTCATTTATCCCTTTGAATGGTAGGCTCGCTTATTAGGGTGGGCCCTGAAATTAAAAAAAAAAAAAGAGCTATGTTCCTCCTAGAGCTAATGCCAGAAAGGACTTGGCAAGAAGAACACCAATTTGTCTTCTTCTAGACTGTTTCTTGCATTGTGTGACCCTTGACCCCTGCTGCAGCCTGTGCTTGCATATGTCACCAACTGGGATGGCAAGAGTAGCTATCTCCCAACCCTTCAAATCACTGTACTTGGCTGGAGCTTTGGTGTCCCCAGCAGCTGGATTTGAGCCTCTCATTCTTTTATTTGACCTTCCTAATGGTAGAGAGAGTCCTTATAATGGGAAAGCCAGATAGGATGAATAGATGGTCCTTGATAAGGCTATTTATTTAGCAGAAAACATATTTTTTTACTTTAATAGAAATAAATTTATTTATTTATTTATTTATTTATTTATTTATTTATTTATTATTTGTGTGTGTGTGTGTGTGTGTGTGTGTGTGTGTGTGTGTGTGTGTGTGTGTGTATGCTGTGTCTGTGAAGGTGCCCATAGGGGTTAGAAGAGGAAGTCGAATGCCCTGGTGTTGGGGTTGCAGGTAGGTTGTGAGCCACCTAGTATGCTGAGAACAGAACTTTGGTCTTCTGGAAGAACAGCAAGTGATCTTAACTGCTGAGTTTTCTCTCCATCTCCTTAAACACAATTTATTTCTTAGGTAAGGCATGGCCAGTTAAGTACACACTTTTGCTTTCCGTAAGTCTCCGAAGAGGACACTCTAAGACAAGGTAGAAGAAAGAAGTCACATTTTGAGATCTTTGTGACAATAGAAGGTAGAGGATTGGGCTTTCTAAGTGTAGACCCCCCAGTGAATGCTTCAGTGTGTCCCAGACTTGCTCTGGCCACAGCCTTAGGCGACAGTAGCCTCACCATCATTTTCTGCAAATCTTGCGGGCTTCTCTTTGCACCTATGCATGATGTCAAATGAGGGGCCCCCACCAAGGCGCCTGCTGCTTGCTGCCAGGCACTCCTGATGACTTCAGCTAATTTCCGAGTCTGGAAACATTGTTGACAATGTGATTTCTGAAACGTGAAAGGCGTTATCTCGTTGTACCATCTGCGGCGTGTCTGTCTGAGCCCGGGCTTCCGCTGCCACTCTGCCCCCTCGCAGCAACTCTCGCTGCTCCGTCATCATCTCCCACAGCTAATTGCTCCAAACTGACAGGGAGGCTTTTTCCATTTAAAGATACGGGTAAATGGAACTTTCTTGCTGAGCTTTCCAAGTTAAGCCTGCCTTTCAGAACGGCAATGTGATCTTTTCATTGGGAGAGGTGGTTTGGCTTCAGCACTGGGTCAGGGACAGCTCCCGGGACAGAAGGAACTGGTCAGTGTAGAGTGTAGGGTAGAAGACCTCTGCAATTCTAGGTTACAGGAAGCCTGGTGTAGTGGATGGCCTTCCTACCTATGGATGGGGACAGCCTCAGAAAGAGCCTGAAGTGCCACTTACGATCTTACTCTCTGGAGTCACACACTCTTCCTTTTGCAGTATTGGTCATAGAGGTCAGATTGATTCAGTGTGGGAGGGAACTATATAAGGGTCTGAAAACCATGAGTCAAGGATCCTTGAGGTCACTTTAGAAGTTGGATGTGACAATGCATAGTCACATAATAATGACTTCTGTTGGCTGTCACAAGTTGTCAGAGAGCACTGATTCTAAGCAAACCCTTTTGTCTGTGAGACACATTCTGTTATTTTTGCCTGCTCCCCCACATGTGCCTTCCATTGGCCTCTACCTCAGCCCTCCACAGTGTGTTTCCTGCCCTGGCCTTCTCCTCGAGTCCCTGAATCATAGTTTGATCTTACACCAACATAACCTCCTTGAACACATCATGCTCATTCATACTTCAACGATGCTATTCCTGCTGCTGCTGGTTCAGCCCCTGACCTTCCTCCTCTGTCTTTCCAAACAAACTGTGGAAGGCTGAGCTTGATGCTAGTGGAAGGGACATGTGTGTGTGTGTGTGTGTGTGTGTGTGTGTGTGTGTGTACGAGAGAGAGAGAGAGAGAGCACAAAGATAAAAGAACAAGTGCTTGTGATTAGTGCTCTACTAACTTGTTGCTGATGAAACAAATCATCACGGGCTTTAACCTTCACTGGATAGACAAGGAAGGTTTCTTCCCTTTATCCTTCACTTCCCTTCCTTGCTCAGACTACTTGCTCCAAGCTTTGCTGACTTCTGTAGAAGATGTTTTCCAAAGGTGATCAGGCCAACATTTTTCCCATCCCACATGCTCTTTGTATTGTTCTATTGACATCATTTTAGTAAGAGGTGGGGATGTGTTCCTTCATTTAAAACTTGTGTGAAGCCATGTTACTATGTTAATAAACAGGTAGGATGCCACGTGGTTTCTAAAGCTAGGCCATAAAAGGAAGCAGATATCTTGAGCATCCTCCTGAACTGTAATGCACTCATTAGCATTTTTGTAGGAAGCTGAATTAGTCTTGCAGAGAGACCACTTGGAAAGGAACTTAGGGCTCCAGTTAAAAGCCAATATTGCCTATCAAACAAAGAGTATCCAAGGTAACTGTAGGCCCCTGGCCTTTGAGTCTCCTGGTGATGCCACAGAGCAGAGGCAAGTAGTCAACTGAGAACCTCTGTTATTTCTGACAGAAAGAAACAGATGATACATGGCCACAGGCATGGGCTAATACTCTGTTTTGAAGTTGTCACGTGATTACGCATCCCCAGACCCTACCATGTTTCCCCGTAACATGCTGCTGTAGCCTCTATTTGTTTCAAAGCTTTCTTTCAAAATTTGCAATGACGTATTTGTGCACTGAGTTGACTCCCATCTCTTCCACCATGCTGTACAGTTCACAAAGCCATGTGCCATATCCATTTTGCTCACCAGTATCTTGTCAGAGTCTGGAGTGTAATGTGTGCTCAGAGAATGTATCAAACTGACACATTTGTCAATGATATTTCCCTTAAATGCTTCTAGAGCCTCCACACTGTAGAAAGAGCATATGCCCCCTTCCCTTCCTGACTCAATTTCCCTTTTCACCTTAGAAAAGGTCCTATCACCTCTCCCAGTGCTTAAGACACAAACAAATTTGGGTTTTCTTTTTCTTGACTCTTTCCATCTTTCCCACTTCTGTAAAGGGATTCCATGTCCTGGTCATTTTTCCTCTCAACACTTTCCCATTCCACTTTTATGACTGTCGCCACCCAGTGTTCTCTCTGGGTTCAGCATCATTTCTTTCCCTAAATACTACTGACCTTCATCTTGTACTCATGTCCAAATCAGGAAGTTGGCCTTTCCACATGTTGTCTGAGCCTGTTACACTAGAAGCAAAGTTTCACTCCTTATTGACCCAATCCTTAGTCCTCAAATTATGTGTGGAGATAGGCTGGGTATAAGTTGACAAAAAATTCTTCACTGCAGCCTACAGTTCTTCAGTGACCTGTCCTAGGCTAGCTTCCCTCACTCAGTCTCTTACTAATTCTTCCCTCTAAAACATGTCCTCTAAGCACAAGAACATCCTAGGTTCACTCATGGTTAATTAGATTTCAAGTACCATTTGAGCTAACATAGGCATCACCAACAGCCTCCTGCTCCATGTTATCTAAGACAGTTGATACACAGAGGACAGGTGGAAGAGTTTCCAGAAACAACCTCACCCTGGACTCAGTGTCTTTATCTCTACAAAAGACTGATCTCCATGCGTTTATCACAAGGCACCTTGAATGAAGTTATTCAGAACGGGGGTCCTTTGTCTAGTTGTTCCAAGGTCCCATGCAATACCAGGTTCATCCTCAGATCTTCATAAACCTTCAGTTCAGCTGACATCGAGACAGCCAAAGTTATTAGCATATCAGTCCAAGTGTAGACTTGATGGCTGGGTTTTCCTGGACATTTTTCTTTACCCATCTGTGAGCATCTCTATGGTGTTTTTCTAGCATAGCAATTCTAAGGCAAAGCTGGGGTCTCAAACAAAAGGTTCTGAAGGCACATGGTCTTTTATAATAGAACCACAGTGGCCATTTTCCTGGTCCATCCATCAAGTTAGTGAAAAATTCCCTTATTCCACAGTTCAAGGGCATGGTCCACGGATCCATCCACCTCTTCGATGGTGAGGGTAGCATGCTTGAAAATCACCATGCTACTTACTAAATTTGCTACTAAAACCCATGACACTGTCTGTGCCCCTGGTCCCCTGACAGTTTCAGACATCACTTCCTCTTAAGTTACAATCTCTAGAATCCCCTCCCCCGGGGGGGGGGCGTTCACAGCACTCAAGTGAGAGCTTGGACTCCTCTAGAAGCATGACGGTCTCCTCACATGGATGAGTATGGTAGGCCCTGGGATGGGAAGAGAGAGGTACTAGACAGACAGTGCAATCAGTGATGTGTTCCCATTTCCAGAACCAGCTCAGAGCATCTCTGTACTCTCACTCATGCTGGGTCTTCTGCCCATGGAGCATCTTAGGATTTGCTTCATCCTGTTCACACCCCCAGTGCTCATCCTGTGAACCACCTACCCCAGGGAGTCTTCTCTCTCTTTGACAGCCACGGTTGGCTTAGGTGTTTCTTCCTGTCACTTTCAAAGGTCTCTGTGCTCACTTTCCTTCTAGCTCTAATTATACTAGTTCATAGTTCACCCCCATGCTCCTTTTAGTCATTAGTCTTCCTCACCAAGCTCCGAGGATCTTTAGGATAAAACATTTGCCTCCATTGTCTGGTTTGGGCTCTGGCATTTTTTAGTAGTTCACTAATCACTCTTGGAATGAATGGATTAATCTGAGCACAGACCTGAGCTACCCCTGATATGAACTGCTCTGTCCCCCTGGTGAGAGCAGATGTCCCAGCTGCTATGTGCTGGGGCAGGATGAGGCTACACCGTCCACAGCTGCACTGGGGTGGGGTGAAGTATCTTCATGCTGTGTTGAGAGTCCAAACCAGCCTGCCATATGGAGGGCTGATGGCCCAGGCCCATAGGTCCTCTCAGACTCTTTTGGGCTTTTCTGTTGCTGAGGGGGCCACAGGGGACCATGGCAACATTTGGAAGAGAAGGTCATTTCAAGGGAAAGTGTCCACACCAGATGTTGAGCCTCTTGTGGATAAAATAACCAGTCCTCATTTGTGGTTTCTGACATTTGTTCATAGGAGGGCTTGGGGTCAGGGGGGCAGTGTGGGGTACTACCATGTGGAGTGTATAATGTGTTTTTAGATTGCTCCAGGAAACATAGTTGGAATGTGAGATCCTAGAGGGCAGACAGTCAGTTAAGGATCCAGGATCAGATTTTTTTTCCTCACATGGAGTTCAAACCTGAGACCTTTTGGAGGTGATAGGACACCTATTTTTATCCTAGAGATCTTCATATCTTGGTGAGGGAGACTAATGACAAAATGGAGCCTGAGGATGAACTTTTGGGGACAGGATAGGGAATGTGAAAGATACCCATCATCATGTTGTATTTGAAATGTCCTGACCTCTGATTTTGAGTCACCAACAGCGAATCTCTTCCTTTTTAACCCAATAGAATGAGATGCAAGCTCACAGGCACAGATTCCCCAAATCTCATGAACAGATAAAATCAGTATGGGTATATTTGCTTTGTACATAAAATGGGAGAAATAAGTCGAAAACAAAATATATGGGTAAGTCATTATGTTATGTTAATACTAACATTAATACTAACATAGACTAACATTAGTCTATGTTCCTTATAAAGCCTAATACTGAGTATATAGTTAATGTTGATATAATAATGTGATATAAGACTCAAAGTGGGAAACCCAGGAGCCACCCAAATAGAATGGGTAAGGAATGGGCCAGCTAGTGAACTCAGTGCAATGGGATTATTTCTTTCTTCTTCAATTATATTTGGGAATAGTAATGTCAATAAAATTAGATATCATTCTTTAGAATTATTAAAATAACATATTGGATGTTTGTAGGTTAGGTTAGGTGTAATTATGTCACTTGTTCCACATTTGTACTTCCAGCACGCTTCTCTGATTCTTTGCTTTTTTTTGACTTGATTGATTTGTGCCTGATGCTCTGTCTTCAAATTCCTGTTCTTGGTTATGAGTGATAGCACAGCTTATACTCTTAAAAAAATAAAATATTTGTATTTACACATATTTTTTGAGACTTTACACATGCATGCACACAACTCCTCCCAGGGCGTACCTTGCCTGCCACCATTATATGTTTAAACTCTTAATCCTCTTGCCTCAACCTCAAGTTTTGGCATTACAGGAGTATCCCACCATGCCTGTCTCCTTATGTTCTTCTTAAAAGTTTATGCATCTTTAAGCATGGTGGGATGCTTAGACTCTGTTAGCCCTGTATGGATGGATTCTTCTATTGTTCTACTGGACCTGTATAAAGGTTGTTTGCCATAGTTTGTAGTTTTCATTTGAATTGCCACCGTGATTGTAGGCTCATGGCTACTTCAGGTGGGTGCTGTGTGTTTCTCAGAGACTGGTTGTGGTAGCAGCTTAAGGCTTGTATTGGCTGGGGACAGAACAGCTAGAGTACGTGAGTCCCAGCCATCATGGTCATGTGTTCTGTTTTTAACTTCCGCTGTGTGTCTCAGGCTTAGCTGCTACTCCTGTGTAAATGATAGAGCTTTGAAACCTCATTTTAAACACTTTTTTTGTTTGTTTACTTTCCAGGTACAAGGATGGTCTGTTTTCATCCCACTGGGATACTTGTACCCCTTAATGGCTATTTTTAGTTTCACCACCTGGTAAACACAGCTTCAGTAACCTCTCCAAATTGTGAAAATTTCCTCCATTCCTGGTCCAGAGAGTTGAACACACTTGTGTGTGTGTGTGTGTATGATGTATATGCATATACAGACATATATGTATGTACATAGGTATCAATAATTCAAAAACACCTTTGTATACAATTTATATGGCTTCAGACAGAAAGGCAGAGAGGACAGTTTGAGAGCCAGTCCATTGGTGCCCATTTTGCATTATTTCCCTTACTCCTCACCAAACCCTGCAGTGAAAAACACACTCCCATTCCCATCCCTTTTTAAATGAGGACACCACACTCAAACAACTTGTGTAAAGTCATTTAATGAATAAACAGTAATAGATTCAATATCTAAACCCAGGAAACTTGAGAGTTTATGCTCTAACCACTACCAAACACTACAGAGCTTTCCAGAATCTTCAATATGCTCATGGTATGAGGAATGGTCATGAGATGACTGCAGGATTTCCCAGCTGATCTTAGATTATCCCTGTTAAGTTTATGACTCTCTAGAGTCATAATTTGGTAAATATTGCTGCAGTGAATGAGCAGGATAAAAGTTGAGGAGAAACCACTGAAGTAGGCTATGTCACAGCCAGTTTTTGTTGGGTAACCATGTAGTGACAAACAGTTCCTCAAATGTCAATGCTTTTAACAAGAATAAAAGTATGTTTCTCTCTTATATGTATTAGTGGACACAATTGGGCTTTGGCTCTCTGAATATGTCTCTGTACCCAGGCAGAAGTCACCCCAACCCAGGCCATGCTTTATTCTAGATGGAAGGAAGAGCATTACACATGATGGGAACATGAGATATGGATTAACGTCTTCATGAACCTGGCACATGCCATATGTTTCCACTTGCCATTGATCAAAACATGTCACACAGACAAGCCAGAATCAATGGAGTGAAAATGTATGCTCCATCTCAGATATCAGAAGAACAATTACCCCAATGTGGATATAGTTTACCCTAGAAAATGGCAGCCACCAGGAGTTCTCCAAAGGTGATTTTTAGCTGCAGAATAAGGGAAGCTGGAAGCTATGGTATGAAGGTTTAGGGAACGCACAGGGGTAGGAATGAGAAGAGAAATCTTGTGAGCTGGAATTTGACTGGCTTGACATGGCTTCCTGGGCCAGAAGTGTTCATCCAGCCTAGGACGTGGTGATAGAGGACAGTGCAGGGATGTGACACCCACACCTTCCATGTTAGAAATATATTGCTGGCTAGCTCATTCTCAGTTGCCTTGCACATCCAGGGAGCTCACCCAGCAATAACAAATTGTATCTATTTATATGGCTTCATTCAGTTACCTTCCCCCCTTCCAATAGCTCCCTAATCAACAGCTGATCATCCCACTCTATAGCCTGAATGTGATGTCATCTTTGGTATCATTCAAGAAATAGCACTTAGCAGTTGTTAAGTAGGGGAGTCCATTTTTAGAACACGGCCCTGCTTATCTTCTCCTCCCTTTCAAAGGTGATTAAGATTCATTTTTAATTAGATGAAAGCATCTTCCATTGATCTCTGCAACAAAGAAAAGGGAACGAAAAGGATGCTTGAATTAGTGAGAGAGCAGGCTAGCCCTTTCCTTACTGTCAACAGGGCAGCCAATATAGTACCTCCATGGGCATGTTCATGAATGGAAATAGTCAGATTTGTCTTGCTTTGATGGAGGTGGCAAACTCTGAAACCAGAGAATGTGGCTCCCCTGCATCAAGCACTAAGGCTTTGGGGCTCCCAGTTTTCAGACAGAAACATGAGACTAACTTTAAAGCAGCTCAGAACGAGGCTCTTCAGTTCTCTTAGGATGTGTGCTTCCTTTTCTCTATTACATTTTGCACCCACAAACTCTGCCAAGAGGAGTCATCTATGACACCTATGCCAACATCTGTTGTAACCAGATCTGTGTTCGTTTCCTATTGCTTTGGAATGGATGGGTTTATGCACTGTTCATTTACAGTAGCTTGGGTTTATTGTTTATAGGTCTAGGAGTCAGGGATCCGAAGTGTATCACATGAGATCACAGTAAACTGAGGTGTTGTCTGGACTGTACTCCTTCTGGATACTCTGTGGGGGACCCATTTCCAGATGAGGGATTCTTGGCTCGTGACCTCCTTCTGCCTTCAAGTCCAGCAATGATGGCCTTGTCAGTCTCTCATGACTCCATCTCCAGTTCTGAGTCCTTTGCCATCCTCATCCCCATTCAGGGAGCCTGTGGTGGCACTGGGTGTATCCTGATAACCGAGGATGACTGCTTTAATTCAAGGTTAGGATTAGAAATGACTTAAAGTGACTATTTCCATCAGAAACTTTGACTTTTATCTGGCCACGTTACCTAATATAGCCACACATTTTGAGGATTGGCAAATGTATATCAGGATGCCATTATTCTGCTACCCCCTTATCTCTTGTCAAGTATATGAATAGATTTGTGTGTGTGTGTGCATGTATTTATTTGTGTGTGCATATGTGTCTATGTGTGTGTGTGCATATGTCTCTCTCTCTCTCTCTCTCTCTCTCTGTGTGTGTGTGTGTGTGTGTGTGTGCGTGCATAGAGGGCTGTGGATGTGGCTGTGTTTGCGAGTGAGTATATGAGCATGTGTGTTCCTGTTTCCATCTCTCTAGCACTGGGATTACATACATGTATTATTGTACCCGTCAAGCTTCAAGTCCTGGTGGTTGCAAGCTTCCTGCATAAGCGATCTCCTCTTCCCACTTTTCTAAATTTTCTAAAAAATGCTCAAACTTTCTGTTATGTTTTGTCCAGCGTTGCTTTTCTTGAATCTCCTACCTGAACACTACTCAGTTCTAGGACCACCTTATCTGATTATTCATTTTAACAGTTTAATAGTATTTATTTATTTTTAAATTATTTATTTTTAAAATAGATTTATTTTAGTTCCTGGTCCCCCTTCCCCTCCTTGGTATACTTTTGTATTTTGTGCCCGAATTGATACTTTCCTATCACTTGCTCGGTATACACCCTTCAGGGGATGTTGTTACAGCAGGATTTGTTCTTACAGAAACCAGTTGATTTTGCAAAGTGATGTAATTTAGAGAGATGTTGAGCTAATCAATTTTTTAAATTATTGGTTATTTTATTCATTTACATTTCAAATGTTATCTCCTTTCCTGGTTTCCTTCAGAAACTCCCATCTCCTCCCTCCCCCTGCTTCTATGAGGGTGCTTCCTTACCCACCTACCCACTTCCACCTCACCGCCCTAGCATTCCTCTATGCTGGAGCATCAAGCCTTTACAGGACCAAGGGCCTTCCCTCCCATTGATGCCAGATAAGGTCATCTTCTGCTACATTTGCAACTGGAGCCATGGGTCTCTCCATGTGCATTTTTTAATTGGTGGTTTAGTCCCTGGGAACTCTGGGGGTGAGGGAAGGAGGTGTGGTTGGTTGATATTGTTGTTCCTCCTATGGGGTTGCTATCCCCTTCAGCTCCTTCAGTCCTTCCCCTAACTCCTCCATTGGGATTCCTGTGCGAAATCCAATGTTTGGCTGCATGCACTCACATCTGTATTGGTAAGGCTCTGGCAGAGCGTCTCAGGGAACAGCTATATTAGCAAACACTTCTTGGCATCAGCAGTAGTGACTGGGTTTGGGATGGATCCCCAGGTTGGGGCAGTCTCTGGGTGACCTTTCCTTTAGTCTCTGCTCCACGTTTTGTCCCTGTATTTCCATTAGACAGGAGCAATTCTGGGTTAAAATTTTTGAGAAGGTTGGGTGGCCCCATCCTGATAATCAAGTTTTGATTCAAAGAAGTGGCCTTGGGATCTTTTTAGTCTCTGAGACTTGACTATTATGGCATCTGAAGAGATGCTACTGGTCTGAGAGCACTGCAAGGGTTTCCCAGTCTTACATTCCCTTGGGAAGGCTGGAGAGGACAGAAAACCAGTAAACGTAACCTGCTCTTGTCATAGCTTAGCTGAGATTCTAGGGTTTTATGTACCTTGCTGGTAGCCTAGAGCCTCTCATGGGAGAACACCAGGTCATCTGAAACCAACTTTAATTACTGCCACCACTCAACTTATGTGTCAACGTGTCTAGGATGCCCAGAAACCTCATGCATATCATCATTAGGAGTGTCTAGGGGGAAGTTTGCAAGAAAGGTTAGCATTTGAGTCAGCAGACTACACAAATCAGGTGTACAAATCTCCCATTTGGATGAGCCACATTTGATCACAAAGGGTCTAAGAGGAACTAAAAGGCAAGGAAGGGAGACACATCTGCCACTTCTGTCCATGGCACTTCAGTCCCCTGAGATCTGCAGCATGGTCTCTGAATCCCATCACAGTCTCTCCTGGGTCTCATGATCAGTAGCTTGTTGGACTTTGAAGTCGTTATTATCATGTGAGCCAATATTTTATGTTACTTCTTCCCATGTCTCTGTGTCTCCCCATGTCTCTGTGTGTCTTATACACACATGTGTACACATACACACTTACGCACATGCGATGTGGGGGGAGAGACTACTTCTCTGGAGGACACTTGTTGCTTAAATTTTTCAAAGACCTACTTTTAATAAGGGTTCTTAAATGTTTTAACCTCCCTTCTAGCCCACCACCCACAAGAGATAGTAGAAAAGAAAGGTTATTATGATATGGGTGAAGTGGATATATTTAGAAATAGTTCCTTGGAGCAAATACACACTAGCAGTTCAGTTCAGTAGTGTAAGGATAGCGACCACGAATCATCTGCAGTGGCATGACCTAGCAGAAATATCCAGGCCTCAACCAAATCATTAAGATTCAGTAGGAGTGACCAAGATCACCAGGGATGCCAGGAGAAGGTCTTAGCTGTGCCTCTCTCAGTGAAGACACGAGATCAAGAAGTGTTGCAAAGGTCTTCCCAGCACTGTCTGTTGGGTTCTATTTATACTCTTCCCAACATCACATGTCCTCCTGCCTCTCTACCTGTCTTGTCTCAGAACGTGACTCTGTATCAGCTGACATCACCTTGCTAATTGGCTGGCATTCACAGAATCAGCAAGAAGCTGCCAGAACCTCATAAGAAGTTCTTTGGTGCATTTCGCTCTATGGAGTCACTACAAATGGAGCTCAGCTACCCAATGTAAGGCGAACTAATACACACATGTTATTAGAGAAGAATCCTTCATCACATCCTTTCATATGCTACTTTAGCAAGACATCCTTTCATTTATGTCCACTTCAGGAAAACACTCCTTCAAGTGTTTGACCCAACAAAACACCATCTGACCCACCTGACTTTCCAAAGAAACCATGTTTCCACTTTAGACCCTGGCTACTATTAAATTATTAATATTAACATTAAATTAAATATTTAATAAAATAATATAAATAGAACAATTTTATTAAATATTAACGATAATATTAAACACTCCTTGGTTTCAGAACTGACTTCAAAGCAAGCCCATTTTTCTCCCCTAACTTAGGTGTCTGGATCAGATTGGGCCAAACATTGTCCTTCTGAATGCTTGCCCTTCCTTCCTCTGCTTCTGAGCATATGCTAGGCTGAAACCAGGCAGGAGGTACACCATGGCAAGCCAACAGAATCATCTCCTTCTTGCCTTCTGCAGGCTCAACTGACAGAGAAGCACTGGGTCTCGTAAATCAAAGGAGCTCATGCACAAAGCGGAGCAATGGGCAGGGTGTGGTGCAGAAGGGCTAGCGTAGCAGGGGGCTGGTGGTTAAGGGATATTTTGTTTACTGTGAGGTATGGATGGTTAGAAATCAGCTGAGTGGTAGTGGACATGGGGAAAGCTTCCTACCATCAATAAATACAAAGACTTCTTGGTAGGAAGATTCTTAGAGTCCTGAGAAACAAGGAAGGATAGTTTGTGTTTGACAGAGGCCAAGTTATCTGCAGTTAGAATAGATGTCCCCTGATGGACACAGCACTCAGGGGCAGGCCAGCTCCTGAGAAATGCTTGTGGCTGAAGAGCCCAGCATGAGGTTGAAATTGACAGAATACTTGGCACCTGCTTTGCTCACTACCAGGAAGTTCCAGGTAATTTGGAGAGAAGGGCTTACTTTGCACAGGGTCTCAAGGGCTCTTAGTTGGCAAACCTGTAGTTAAGACAGTGAAGTTGGATGTCCTTAGAGTATATCTGGGGGGAGGGGGAAGGGAAGTAAGGGGGGAGGGGGAGGGGAAGCTGCAGTTGGGATGTATTGTATAAGAAAATAATAAATAAAAATAAAAAAGAAGCAGCACAGGTTCCTCTTCCAATCGCCCCCATTGCATGCCTGGCATCAGGGATACCAGCGGTGACCACACCCGAGCCTTGCTGTGCCTTCACTGAGACAGTGAGACCATGGGTAATGGGCTCATGATCCGAGCTAGCAATGTAGCTCTGTGACTGGGCTCTTGCCTGGCATATGCGAGGTTTTGGGTTCCATTCTCAATGCCACAAACAAAACAGCAACATATGCAAAAAAAGACTGTGCTTTATGGAGAGGTTGGCACTTGTCTGCTTTTTTGCATTTTCTGTGGATTATCCCCCTTTTTTTTCCCTTTAGGTAGGGTTTCATCGTGGAGCCCAGGCTGGCTTTGAACTCTCAGTCCCCCCCCCCCCCCCCCGCCACCTTAGCTTTTGGAGTTCTGGATCACAGATGTGTGACACCAGGGCCTCCTGGTTTATTTAACTGACAAGCCCTATGAGGTAAGCGTTAAGTTCAGAAAGGAGACGATGGAGTTGGGGCTGGTGCAAGGGTTTCCTCAAAGCTAAACAACTGAAGTATTAGAAGAGGCCAAGCTACACTTGTGGTCACAAACCCCTCATGGCACTGGCTGATATGTCTTTGAGGGCTCTGTGATTAGAGACTGACTTCAGGTCCTAACTGCACTAAGCCGCTTTCTGCCTGTGTAGACTTTTGAGGCATATATGTTTCATATGAGTGTAAACATAAAATAAGTGGCCTTGCGTGTGGCTTCTTGCCCTTAGTGTAGGTTTCTGTGCTCACCTATTGGACGGCAGCTGTCTGGCTTTTTTTTTTAGGGCTAAGTACCAGTTCATTGCGTAGATTTTCCACATTCTTCTTATTCACTCGTCAGTTGGAGACATATTTTTTGTCTTTCCCATTTGGCTCTTTCATTTGAACACTTGTTGGATTTTTCCTGATGACTGATGTCCTGTAACACTTTCCATTGTCATTGGTGGGCATATGTTTCTGAAGGAAATGTATGAATGTCTGTGTATATGTATGTGTGTGTGTGTGAATATATATATATATGTATATATATATATATTTGTATATATATATAATATCTTTTTAGTTGAAATAGGATTACATCACTTTCTCCCTTTTCCTTCCCTTCCTCCAGCCCCTCCCACCTACCTTTCCTCCAATCCCTTCCCATGCCACCCAGCTCTCAAGTTGATAGCCTTTCCCCCTTGATTAACATTTCCTTGGTATCATTATATATACAAATATATAAACTCAATTTGCTGAGTCTGTTCTTATCGGTGGTGCATATATGGCTTCAGGGCTGAGCACTTTGCATCGGACAGCCAATAAGGGTGCTTACTCTGGGAGAGGCTATTTCCCCTTTCTCAGCAGTCATCAGCTGCAACATAGTTCTTTGTCTATGGGTTGGATTCCAGGGAACTGTCCACCCCCCCACCCCCCACCCCCGCACGTATGCCCATTTGATATCTTCAGTGGAACAAATGTCTGTTAAACGCTTTTGCCAATTTCAGACTGGGTTTGTTTTTTTTTTAATTTTTCTATTGAAAGAGTTGTAGGTAACTGATTGTAGATAAATGCTTTGCAAATATTTCTTTTTCTGTTTTTGCATGTTCAAAGTAAGAATTCCTCATCTGTTCTCTTTTCCTGCCCCTTTCACGAGACACCAGAGGATGCCCAAGTGCATTCACCATTGGGCGAGCTGGGGTGGCGTGCTGGCTAGTGTGAAACTTGATATAACAGTCTGGAGTCATTTGGAAGGAGGGAATCTCAGCTGAGAAAGTATCCCTGCCTGCCAGATTAGCCTGTGGAAAATCTGGGGCTCATTTTCTTGATTGATGATTGATGTGACAGGATCCAGCTCACTGTGCCTGATGGTTCTGGAGTCTATAAGAAAGCAGGCTGAGGGAGCCATGGGGAAGCAAGCCAGTAAGCAGCTCCTTTCTGTGGCCCCTGCCTCAGCTCCTGCCTCCAGGTTCCTGCCCTGACTTCCCCTGATGATGGGCTAAAGCTGTAAGATGAAACAAACTATTTCCTCCCTAAGTTACTTTGGCGTTTTAGCACAGCAATACAAACTAACTACGACTGATGGGGAGAAGAGGATGTACAAGGGAAACAAGACCGGTTGAAGGCAAATGGTATTATGAGTGAGTCTAGGGCAAGGAGAAGACTCATTATACTCTATATTTTGTTGGGAGCTGGGAGCCATCCTGGTGTTCATCACCATCCAGTGGCCATAGGAATGGGCATTCTTGGACCATCTTTCCAACTAGAGGGAAATCAGAGTTATAGTGAAGGCACAAGATGATCATCATGGACCAGAGCTCTGCAGATTGTAGACCCTCAGCCCTGTTACTCACCCATACCATGTTGCTGGGTGAGCTTCCTTGGGACTCACGGTCTCCCGAGACATAAGGTGAACAAGTCCAGCAGCAGCAGAATGACACATCCAGCTAGGCTAACATTTCAGATGTTTAACATGCGAATGGACTTTTCTCCTTAGCAGGGAGAGATCAATAGTGCTAATGCTGCTAAGACTTTGGGGCATCGAAATCCCAGGCAGCATCTCCCCACCCTGCCAGGGAACCAGCCGCACCCCTAGAGCTGCTTTCACAGTAGGTCTATGGTAGAGCCTAAGAATTTGTTGAGACCAACAATGTTGGGGGTGCTGTCTTTACAGAGAACAAAGGAAAGTAGATATTTATATTTATAAATCTTGTAACATGTGTAAATATTCAAGGCATACTCTACTTAAGAACCCACTGTAAATGTGAGCGACCCCCAGTTTCCCTCATCTGTCCCACTGATGTCCCCATCACAGTTACTGGATGCAGCCTCCGCTGCAGGTTCTGAGGTATTGGTAAGTCATGCTCCATACTCTGAAAATACTGTGTCTATAAATACAAGGGCAGGTCTGGGCTAGAGTACAGCCCCTCTTGACTGTGAGCTTGCTCTACATATTCTGTCCTGCAGCCTATTTCCCCCCCAACCCCACTCCCTGTCTCAAAAGTCTTCCCAAAGGATTGATAAATGGATTGATACCATACTTTTCCACACAGCATAGAACCCTTACTTTCTAATGGCTCCCCAGTAATTTGTAATACAGTTTGATTTTCTCCACAGGCACAGAAAAGGATAGTGAAAAAAACAATAGAATATTTGAAAGAGCAGGAGAGAAGAGTCATAATGTTTGTTGAGAGGCTGTTAAATGCCAGCAGGGTGTAAATGCTTATGCACTGTTTAACTTGATACTTCTGGGGATCCTGTAGGATAGACATCATGTCTGTAGTTTATAGATGAGAAGGTGGAGGCTGAGATGAAGGAAGGAATCAGACCCAGGGTGTTATGGGTAGTAAGGAAGGGAAGCAGAGTCTGAAAGCGGTTGGATTGGCTTCCAAGCCTGTGCTTCTATTGATTGCTCCTTGGCATTTCCACATGTTGACCAAGGAGTGTTCTTCATAAGCCATGGGGTCAGAGTCAAATTCCCACACTGAGTGGGAAGAGCGTTGCACGAGCAGTTAGATGCCAATGCTCTGGTTTGAGGTGAGCGCACCCGTTGGGAGCTGTTGGTATCGGGGAACCCAGGTACCCATACAATGTTCCCAGGACATGATTCCTAGGTACAGGCGTAACAGTGGAACTAGTTGCCTTAGCATGTTTTATTCTGTAACTCTTGCCTGTGGGAGGCATGTAGACTTTTCTTTCTTACCCCCAGCATGGTGTGGGGGCCTTGATATCACTCATTGGCTGTAATACTTGTGGTGAATTTGATTTAAAAAAATAGAAAAAACATTTAAATTAGTTTAAATAGCTAAATCCATTGGCTCATGTGACTGATTAGCTCACAGATAGCATACGTCATGTGTGGTCTGATCAAGGTGCTGTCTGGTTTTCTTAATCCATGTGTTGGTTTTATTCCTTGTCTGCTAGGCAAGGTTGAACTGCATTTTTCAGATTTTTCCCTTTTGCTGTGTGCTTCTTCACAAATGAATCACAAATGTCAGGCAAGACCTAAAGGGTAGAAGAGAAATAGCAGCTGTTGGTTTGGGCTTTGACACTCAGAAAAAAAAAAGCTCAATGTTTGGGGCAAGCACATGACATTAAGGGAAAGGTGATAGCTGTCCTGTGGCATAGTTCATCGTCTGTCACTGTCTAGGAAGCTGGGTCAGGATGGCTGGGCTCAGAGGACACCTCAGGAGGAGGTGAGTCCATGGTAAATTAACCCATTGCTTCTCCCTATCACTGCACTTAGGCATTTCTAAGGGGAAATTGCCCCTCTCAGGGGATGGCCCTTGGTAACACCTTGTCTGAGGTTGGTTGGTATTTCCTCCTACCAAGAGCCTGACCAAAGGGAGAGAGCTGTGCTGTGCTCTGGTCCACATCGGGAGAGGAGTCCTTTACTGCAATGGAGGAAGAATTTGATTTCTGACTTACTTAGCAATCCTGTGTACGTGAACTGCTATAGGCATCTGTGTGGGAGCCTTCCCTTGCTGTTACCTTGTCTCTCTACTCATGGAGCTAGCCCTGGATCATGGACATCACCCAGATTCCATTTCATAGCCACAGAATTAAGTAGCACCAGGATTGTTGAGTCAACACAGCTTCCAGTGAACCCAGGTGCAAGGCACGGGGGTGGGGGCGGGGGAGGAGAGGCATCTGAAAGAGGTGACTTTGGAAAGATGGACAGAATTTGGGGAGGTCAGTGACTAAATGAGCCCTCCCCAATGGTACAATGATCTAAATACAGACACAAGGGCAAGAAGAGAGTGCTGGAGGAGATGTGTGAGCATCAGTTCTGGCCTTGTTACCACCTGTGTGGCCTCCGTAGGGAAGAGTGCTACGAGATGCCCAGAGCCAAAGAAGGGAAGGAATCTGGGTTTCAAAGTGGAGAGAGAGACTCCAATGTATTATGAACCAAGAATGGAACCTGGTGAGTCTTGGCCTTGACATAGGTAAACTGAGGCACTGGGAGCCTTCCCTAAATCTTCCATGGTCCTTGGCAGAAAGCTGTTTCCTAGAACTCAGAAAGGTGGGAGGTAATACTTACCGCTGTGTTTCCTAAAAACCCTATTGTGTGTGTTCTGCTGCCAGATGCCCCCTTCTAACACAGTGCTCTGGTACCCCCCACCCCGGCCTCTAGTGCCCGATTCAGTGTTGATGTGTGTAAGCGCATGTGCACATCTGCAGAGCTGACGATGCAGAGAAAAAAGTACATTTTAGAAAGAGAGAGGAAATATGGCTTTTTTTTCTGCGTGGGGCCCTGAGGCTGCAGCCGGGCAAAGTGCTGGCCTGTTCTAGCTCATTTTTATGTTTTTTTATTCAGAATCTTCTGTCCCGGAGCTGATGGCAGAAAATGTGCGGTAAAATGCGGGGAGGCCGCTGGGTAATGGCCCCTGTAAAGTGTTAATTGCCTATTGAGACTGCAGACTTTGTCGATGCCAGGGACCGGAGCTATTGACAGGCTCTTATTTATTCTGGGCCCACAAAGCGGGCTCCTCCTCTGCACAGGCTTCCAATCAGTCACGCTTCCCTGGACCCGACAAGAGGCACCAGTCAATACGTCTGTTTGCAACCTTAACCCTTTGAAGGTGGCAGTGTGGTCTGTGGGTCTGCCTGGTTCAAATGTTTCATCACCAGGGGGACCTCTGCAGGCACCGTGGTTCGGAGGGAAAGAGTCCGCAGACACTTCAAGATGCTGATGCTCAGGGAACCTGGTTCCTATGCTGTTTCTATCCTCCCTGGGAAGGACAGTAGGGCTCACTTAAAGGGCTAGCCTCAGGAAGGCTGGGTAAGCTGCTGATCACAGTGACACCCCCCGCAGATCCCAGAGGCCACACTGAGGCCCCACAATGTGACATATTTGGAGAGAGAGAATTAAAGAGGGAGTTAGGTTGAAGTGGGTGCTGGGGTGAACCCTAGTCCAAGTATACTGGTGTCCTGGAGCTGTGTGCAGATTGTACAGACAGAAAGCCCACGTGAAGACACAGAGTAAAGGCAGCTAGGACAAGGCAGGGAGAGAGAAACCAGCTCGGCCCTCATCTTGTCCTCTCTGTCAGGACTGCATAGTTTCTAAGCGTTTATGTGCACTGCTGCCTATGATATGGGCATTACCTGGTATTGCCCTTTGAAAAGTCTATGTCATCCTGAGCAGTCACAGGCCTTTTGATGGAGGATGTAAATATGGAAGACATTGTAGTGACAGGGGGAGGTGTTAATTATTGTCGAAGGTACGAATGAGCTTGGCAAGCCCGGCGTGGTGGCGCACGCCTTTAATCCCAGCACTCGGGAGGCAGAGGCAGGCGGATTTCTGAGTTCGAGGCCAGCCTGGTCTACAAAGTGAGTGCCAGGACAGCCAGGGCTACACAGAGAAACCCTGTCTCGAAAAAAAAAAAAAACCAAAAAAACAAACAAACAAACGAATGAGCTTGGCACATGCAAGCTTGTGTAGTGTGGTCCAGCCTCCTTCTTTGTAGGACTTCTCAGAACCTTGAGTATGGGCAATGGGCCCTGGATATTCTAAAATGCAAATGAGCCCCACTGGTGGTCAGCCATGCCGGATGAGAAGAGAGATCTCCCCAGGACAGGGTTTCTGGTTTATGCCCTTCTGTTTTAAAAAGGACAAGAGCGGGGCCTGGGAGACATTTTGAGGTTCTGTGCTAAGATGGGGGTCTGTATAAGGAAGTGGTGGGACACCTGCATTCTCCATGGGGAGATACCCTGGGGCAGGCCCCCCACTCTTTAGTTCTTTCTTTCCTTCGCCTGCCAGCAAAGCACTGACTGGCAGTTGTACCAGCCAGAGCCTGTGGGCTGTATCAACTACCATCCTCTGCTTTACAGGAAAGGAAGAGAGAGGAAATGAGTGAGGAAGAGAGAGGAGATGGGGCAGGAAGAAAAATAGCTTGAGAGACAAGGCAGCTCACAGATTCTTGGGGTCTGGAGGTGTGAGAAGACTTGGAAGCCACCAGGCGTCACAGGCCACTCCTCTGTGGCTTTCCACCGCTAGAGAGCATGATCCACCCGGGAACATAGGCTGCGTGTGCCTGGCAATGGCCCAGCCCTGTACGGATTGCCTTCCCCCACTTTCTGGCAACACAGGATGGGAAGAGGGGACTTGGATGAAGCTCAGCCCTGCCGCAGACACTTCACAATCGTAGGCCTAATTAAAACAACACAGACGGTTTGAACCCCGCATTAAAATTTGATGAGGAATTGATCAGCCAAGCAAACAGGAAATTTAGCTGTGAGTGAAGGTAATGTTTGCTCAAATGTGTAATGAGACCCACGGGGAATATTTGTGGGGACCTCCGTCGTGTCTAGAGATGCTTGTACATTTCAATTTCATCTTCCCTGTGTGCTGTCCCTCTCAGAGCAGCCCCGGATGCTTCCAGGGGAACAGAGAGGAAAAAGAAGTTTTCATTTGGTAAACTTTCCTTTGAAAGCTCAAGGAAATCTAAAATTGTCACAGTGTCCCAGGAAAGTAGCATAGGGGTGTGTCAGATTTGAGCAGGAGTCATGAATCTGACCTTGCCAGCATCATTAGGTGCCTCTTGTATGGCTGCCATAGGCTAGATTCTAGGGATAGATGGATGTACAAATTAATCTGTCCATGCCTTTATGGGTTTCTCAATGAACATGAGAGGTCTGAGTGTCAACTTTCCTATCAGTAAAATACAAATGTTGGTGGTTTTCATGAAAAGGGGC
Organism: Mus musculus; assembly: GCF_000001635.26. Lineage (NCBI taxonomy): Eukaryota > Metazoa > Chordata > Mammalia > Rodentia > Muridae > Mus > Mus musculus. Next base: position 159,005,254 of record NC_000068.7, read on the forward strand.
AGTTGAATGAGTTTAATTAGAAAATATGCACAAAATCCAGTGGACAGGGATTTTGGAAAAAAAATAAGTCATCTTATGTAGCCTAGGCTATCCTTCAACTCTGTTTTCTGGCCTCTGCCTCCTGGTGCTGGGATCACAGGTATGTAGCCTTCCTCCTGGCTAGGGCTGACCTCTATTTTATGTCAGGTGAAGGTCCTTCTCTGCCCTTCCTCCTGTGACCAGCATGTATACAAATGCCGAGGGCTTTTGTCTGGCTGCATGCCTCTGGAAGTGACCTAGTCTGGTGTTCGCTCACATATTTGTCACTGCTGGTGGGTGTAACGGAGGCCACGGGAAAGCGAGTCACACAGCTGACCTGCTTACAAAAACTGGAATTGGATCAGAAATTCTATCAGAAAGATCAAATAGCAAGGGCTCTTGGGTCATGCGGGTGAAGGAAGTCTCTTGACTTGAGAATTTGTGCCTCATAGATTAGGGAGGAACTCTGGGGACTTAAAATACTGTTTAACCACAACCACCACCAGAACGAAGGGCCTGGCAGCCATGTTCCTTCCTTCACAGCTTCCCTGATGGTATGTATTTACCTTTTACCTGAGTGGGAGGGGCGTCGCCCTTAGCGTCCCATCATTCTCCTGCCACCTTAACCCTGACTGCCACGTATTTCTCATTCTTTTTCTTATCCTTCACCCCATTCTCACACTTACACCCACTGTCACCCACCCCTACTTCCATTCTTACCGCCATCCTCCACCCACCTGTCTCCCATCTCTCATTTCCTCTCTTACCCTGAATCCACATCCACTGTCTCCATTCCTCATCCCCCCTCCCCTACCCCCAGCCCAGTGTTCATTTGTCTATTCCCATTCCCATTCCCAAGCCCATCTCTCCCTCTCCCCAGTCATCTCCTACACGGTCACCAACACCATTGATAGTATCTCCATCATCTTGGTCACGAAGCATTCACACATCGGATTGGGTAAAAACACATATTCCCTTGCTTCTAGCTTGTCCTATAAAACGCCAAAAGACAATTCCTGACCCACGCAAGAGTGCCCACAACAGTGTTGGTATCATAGTAACATTCTCTTGTTATCTAGATGATTGGATTGGACTCACATCTGAGTCCTTGACAGCTGCCACTCAGATACACACAGTCTTGTCGGAGAACAGTGACTGGCTTCCCAAGTAATGTTAATATGGGATTCCACAAAAGGAGACACAAACATTTGGAGTTTAGCCAAATGTAGTGTATAGGCAAAACCTTCAATATGCCCAGAGGACAAAGCCCCTAAAATAGCCAGGTAGTGGATCTCATAGTTAGGGGAGCAGCATGTAACTCCAGTGCTGTGCACAACTGCCTGTAACAGGAAGCACTTACTCAGGAGACCTGTTGAGCACTGAATATGATTTTCAATTGCTTTTCTATTATGAGATAGACATTCTTCATTTAATTTTATAGATGCTACTGCATTTACAGTCTCTAAGAAAGCTATAGATTTTATATACAGGTAGATTTTTATATCTGATGTGTAACAAGATATAATGCTTTTGACTTTTGAAAATCTTGTATTACTTATTCAAATTTACAATGGTAACATTTATAAATAGTACCTACTTTAATCTCTTGTTGCACTTCAGCAAGAGATTAAATGTTACCATTGTAACAAGTGGAACCTCTACTGGGATTAATGTAGTCAGATTTTCTACGTTTATTGAATCAGTTTTGGTCCTAACTGATGTTTTTCTAGAAATTATCTGCAGTGTCTTTCAAGATCATTTACATGTGGCTGTGTAGCATTGTCTGTACTAATTAATCATTCATTCATTCATTCATTCATTCATTCATTCATTCATTCATTCATTAATGATGCCTTCATTCATCCTTTTGCAATCCCTGTTCCTCTTTTGTGTGTATGATGCATGTGAGTGGGTGTCTGGGTACCGCAGCACATGTGTGATGATCAGATGACAACTTTATGGGGTAACTTTTCTACTTGCGTCTCTATGTGGGTACCAGGAGTCAAACTTGGGTCTTCATGCCTGCACGATAAGCTGTATTTCCTTGAGCTATACTGTTGACTTTTTAAATTTTTTTTTATGTATTTGAAACTCAAATGTCACATTCTCATGAGAACTAGGATATTATTATTTTGATCACTTCATTGTGAAATCTCTTGAGCGTTTGTCACACCCACCCAAGTGCTAGTCTTTATGTTCTGCTTACAGAATCAGGGTGGAATTTGGAATGTTTATTAATCTTATGTCCTGCCTTCTAGAGAGAAGCAGAGCGAACATTTTTGGGAACAAAATGTCAGCGCTTCTCCTATGCATGTACAAGACCCACACGTTATTTTTACATACCAAGACCATATTGTCTATTACTTTCTGCCCTCTGTGTCTTCCAGAGCACACTTTTGTATGACTGCCTAGTTGTCTCACGATATGGGTGAGCCTCATTTGTTCGTTATTATTAATTTTTTGGTAGTCACCATTTTATTTTATTTTTTATTGGACATTTTCTTTATTTACATTTCAAATGTTTTCTCCTTTTCAGGTCTCCCCTTCAGAAACACCCCTTCCCCTGCCTCTAAGAGGGTGCTCCTCCACCCACCCACTCCCACCCTCCTGCCTTATTTGCCACCAGAAGTAATAGTGTGATGAACATTTTTGTAAATAAATATTTGTTCACAGTTCCAATTATTTCCTTAGAATGGAATACCTAAGTGTACACAAATAATTTTCAGTGTCTCTAATACAGATCTCTCTGTCACCTTCAGGAATTGGTCCTAATTCATGCCCCCACTTGTGATCTACAAGCACCACACTCCTTCAACTGGCACCAGCACTGAATTTCCCTTAATATCTGAAAATTTAATAGATTATAAACAAAATCATACAGCTGCCTCCATTTGCATTTTTTGATTTTTTTTTTTCCTGCGCAGGCTGGCTTGCTAGATGAGCTGAATCGGTCAGCTTTGTGTTCCGTGAGGGACCTTGCTTCAACATATAAGGTGAAGAGCCATCAAGACAGACACTTAACACCAACTTTTTACCTCTGCATGCATGTACCACAAACACTCAAACACACACACACACACAGACACACACACATCTGCATGCAAAAACTAAAGTGTGCATTTACACATTCTTGGGGCTGCACATAATTCCTGTACTTATTGCTCCTTTAATTTTTGGTAGACGCACAAATTGTCCAAAAGAAACCTCCAAATGTGACAGTAACCAGGACACTCAGTGTGACACAGTGTATAGATGAAGAAATATTTAAAGCTGCACAGCCATGGAAGGGTGCTTATCCACCCCTGCCCACCACTGTTATTCTTCAGACTATCTCCGCAGAGCCCTTGGGCTGTGCTTAATTCTCAGGATTAGTAGTTAGAAGTTTGGGGTGGATTTGGAAACCTGGCCAGAGTCCAGGCTAGGGATAGGGCACAGGTGACTGACATACACGATCTCTGGGTTTGGGTTTTGTGTATGTGAACCCTGGGAATGGGGAAGGAACCTGTCAGGTTTCTGTTGGTGAAGACCTGGTATCTGGAATGGCCTTCACCTTCCCTCTTTTCTGTTCTTTGTCATTTGTCCTGAAGAAGGAAACTCTCGATCATCGGAATGCCACGGGAAGGGCAGCGGCATGGTGGCCTGGCTCAGCAGTCAGGCAATGGACAAAAGCCTTACCTTATCTTCTCCCATGCCTTTTTCCTTCCGGGCGAAGAGCTAGAGCACCAGTGGTTGAGAGAGACTTCACCCAGGCACAGCTATGTTGACAAGACATAGCAGGGCGATTGACCAGTCTGTGCTTGGTATTATCATTAATAATTAAAACAAAGCTAGCTTATCAAAACAAATGCACCAACCAGCGTGCGCCTGTTTGGCTGAGCACATGGTCAAGGGGATTAGAAAGATTTAGAAAGAAGCTGAATCTGTCTTCTAGACGTTGCCCTCCAATGAGTGACTGTGTATTGATCGGCCTCCAAGAGGAAGCGGCACTGTTAAAAGCCCCGGCTTAATGAAATACAGTGCGGGAGAAGCCGGCACGGCTGGGCTAGAATCCCGATCCTCCATTTCTAAGGATGCCCTCAGGTAGGCTTTTTGCCTGAGTCCCTGCGTTACCCTGTTGATGAGGTGGTGTTGTAATAGCTAGCCCTCCGGAGGACCATAAAGATGAAATGTAAGAATGTGTGAGCAAACACTTTGTAGATACAATAATGGTATGTAGATGGTGCAGGTTCTGGTTGTTAAGTGTGACGGACAGTCCATTCCCCCCACCATAGACACCAGGATTCTCAGCCTCAGCACTACCCATAGGGATAACTCTTGGTTGCCGTGTGTGTCCTCTGAATTGTAAGATGCTTGTAGCATCCTTCAAATATCTCTACAACCTAATTTACATCCTTAGACTACTCGAATTATAGAGAAATTGCTTTTGGATTCTTTGACTTTTCTTTGTTGGTTTGTTACATTCCAGGATACCAACACTCATCTCCCTCCTGTTCCAGGCCACTAAATTGATGTATCGGTCAGCTTAGTCTGAGTTTTCTTGTGGTAGCAAACATCTCCCAAATCTCAGTGGCTTGGAAGAACAGATGGTTGCTTCTTGCTTCATATTGAACGTGTGTCTTTATGCTGAGTACAGCTGTTCTCTGCTTGGAGTGCATTGAGGGATCTAGACTGATGAAGAAGCCTCACATGAGACCAAGAGACACTGTTGGTTCATCCTAGAAGAAAGGACAGACAACAGAAATGGTGACTTGGCTCTTGTAAGCCCTACTTAGAAGTGACACTCACTCTTTCTGCTTACAGTTCACTGGCCAGGATAAGTCACATGATTACTCTTGATTTCAGCAGGGCTGGCTTGTTTAAGCCTGTTGTGGGGAGAGGCAAGCAGGTCACAGAGCCTAATCTTTCTCATTGAAGTGGAGGCTACATGATTCTCCCCTGGGAAGTGCAAAGAGTTTTAAGATAAGCAGGGTCTGCCCAGTGGTAAGTTGTGTGTGCAGGCCCTTTGCCCTTCATAGACACTGCATTTCACATCTTCTCTCTTTCCCTGGGAGTGCTTTGCCTCTCTGACTACCTGGGGAACTCCTATTCATCCATCAAGAACCCTCTCAGATATACCCTTTTCTAATTGTGCCTTCCTTTATACCCCAGTACTGAGTTGGCTTTTCCACTGTCTGTATTTTCATAATAGTGTTCTTCACCCATTAGATGGTGAATTCAGCAGGCAGAGACTGTGCCGCTGCTTTCTTGTGGAACTAGTGTTATCTGTAGCCTTGGTTACAGAGATAGGGACATGGATGGTTTAATTCTTTCCATGTGACCGTTAGCCATATAATAAAATGGAGACACAGGGAGATTTACTCACTTACCTCAAGTCCAACAATGACCAAAGATGCTGAGGACCCAAAGCTTCTGCCTTCTCCACTGCTTCTCCCCATTCTGCTGACATTTGGGGGAGAAATGGCTCATAGATGGTTAGCTTTAACTGTCAATGAGGCACAAACTGCCTGGCAAGAGTGGTCCAATGAAGAACTGTCAGACCAGTTTGGTCTATAGGCATGTCTGTGGTGAATTGCCTTGATTGCTAATCAACATGGGAAGACACAGTCCACTATGGGCGGTACATTCCCTATTCAGGGGCTCCTGAACTGTATAAGAGAGGAGAGAGCACGCCTGCATGCATTTATTTCTCTCTGTTCTTGACTGTGGATATGGTGTGTCTCTTTGCTTTGAGGCCCCGCTTCTCTGAGTTCTCTTTTACGACAGACTATAACCTTTCTCCCATATGTTGCTTTTGGACAGGTTATTTTGTCTGAGCGACAGAAATGAAACTAGAGTAGGGTGGCTGGTAGAATTTAGAGCATCCTTGGGACTCTTGGCTGCCCTTGTGCTTTTGTGCTATTGGAGTCTTTTTGGTACTGACTGGAGTTTTGCACATATCACTGCCTAGATGTCATAAATCATTGGTGTGTCTTCATGACCAAGTGCTTAGATTCTGGTGTCTTGAAGCTCTATCTTTGGATCTCATCTATTCTACTTGTTAACTGTGGAACTTTTAGCAAATTTATACCTCTTTGTGACTCTGTGTCTTCAGCTATAAAACTAGGGATTGTTAAAGTTTCTCACAGGAATGACATGAGATGATGTGTGCAAAAAGCCTGAGCCTATTGCCAGTCACATGAAAATGCTGGATAGCCACAGCTCTGGCTCCCTTTTCTTACACCTTTGAAATATGACATATACTCTTGGATCCTTTAGTTCGGTCCTTTGTTTCTTTAACAAATAGACTGATGTAAAAAAGATCCTGTGCACTGTTGGTGCCCAGTTGTGTGATTCATACTGCCTTTGAAATAACTGCTTCTTCTGAGACATCATCCCATGACCCAGGCCAATAGTCAACCACACACATTGTTTCATTCAGCTTTGTCAATTGTGTTAGGAAGACTGAATTTTTCCCATTCTATGGAGGCAAACACTGAGGCTAAGACCATTAACTGAGTGATTTGAGAGAGGATGGATTGAAGCTGGGAGCATTCAGAAAACAAGGGGGAAACAGTAAAGTCCAGCAATGGGAGGGAGATCCTGTCTTGTCCTGGCAGTATAGCCTGTGAAGAGCAAGAGGGTCATTATCAGGGAGCCCTGGCTGTTAGTTTCTTTATTTTATGTATATGAGTACACTTTAGCTGTCTTCAGACACACCAGAAGAGGGCATCGGTTCCCATTACAGATGGTTGTGAACTGCAATCTGGTTGCTGGGAATTGAACTCAGCACATCTGGAAGAACAGTCAATGCTCTTAACCGCTGAGCCATCTCTCCAGCCAGTTGTTAGTTTCTTAACAGTGTTTTAGAAAATGGAATCTTCTCTCTGTGAATTATAGGGCCCCCTCAGGTTAAAGTTGGATTGGGAGAGTTCCCCTAAAAGGCTCACATTGAAGGTCCTAGTGCAATATTAAAAATTAAGGCTTTCAGGAAGTGGTTAGGTCATGAGGGTGGCTAACCTAATCAATGGCTTAACTCATTGATGGATTAATTATTGGAAGAGAAGCTGAAGAGGAGAATATCAATGCTGTAATTGTGCCTCAAAACACATCTGTGTGGTCCCTGGCCTCCTCCTCACCTTCTTCTCTTTGCTTTCTGGTTACCATAGGGTAAGCAGCTGTGCTCTGCCAAGCTGTCCCGCCACATGCTCTGCCTCCATGTCACCTACAGTACTCAGATTGGTTGGCCATGCACTAACATGTCTACTGTATAAGCTCAAAGAAATCTTAGTTTTTTTATACATAGTTCTTTCAGGTATTTGTCACAGTGTAGAGATAGCTCACATATAATCCAAACACTAATATGACCCAGGCCCTCACATATGACCCATGGTCTAGGACCCAGACCCTCATATATAACCCCCACACTAATAAGACCCGGACCCTCACTGTGTGTATTACAGCTATTTCCTTGGAATTGAGAATTGGGAAGTAGCTAACACTTACAAAGGCTCGGGAAGTAAACAGCCACATCTCAGAAAGCTCTCAGAAGTTACAGACTCCCAAGGTTAAACAAGCAGGAATGGTTGGCGGGAAGAGGGGACTCCCAGACTGGACTGAGCCACCTGAAAGTCACATGACTCGGGGGACACAGGTTTCATCAGAGGTCAAGTGTGCTTGGGTGGTCTTTATCATGTGTGCTTGGGTGGTCATTGTCATGTGTTCTAGGGTGGTCTTTGTCATGCATTTTTGGGTGGTCTTTCTGATAAGGTTCAGCCCTGGCACCTGAGAGTAACCCCTTGCTCATACTTCTGTAAAAACACCCCAGTAAACCCACTAGCTCACCAAGCGAGGCATGAGTGAAAATGCTTATGTGTCATTGGCATCCTTTCTGGACTGAGCAGATATTTATTCGTATTCCCACATGAAAAGGGACACAGATGCCACTGTGAGCCTTGTATCCTCCTCTAAGTACATGGATTCTTATGACAATTCCAAGAGCTAGGACCTGTTCTCCACCCCCCCCCCCCCCACTCCCCTTTGCTCAGGTCTCAAGTGTGTTTCCAGCTTTCAGATGAGCCAGGCATGTGCTGGGTGCTGGCTAAAAAGAACAAACAACACAACCAGGACCAGGGGACTCAGAGAGGTTAGGTCATGTGCCAAGGTCACGCAGCTAATTCGGGCATTGTCTCTCTGGACTTGCAGCGATAGATTGGCTTAGTCAGCTGTCTGTGGATCCACCTGGATTCCTACCTGTGGAACTGCCATCTTTGGAGGACATGTGGCAAATCTGAGCCTGACAGGGATCCCCCACTGGCCTAGGACACTAATTCAGCTTTTCTGGCCTTGATAGAGGTTTACCTGGATCTTGGTTTTTCAGATGCAAAAATACCACAGAGTAACCCAATTCTCCTTGTCTGGAGAGAGCCACTGAGCATCTGAGTTTTATTTTTTTTTTTCCTAGCCATTGATATAGAACTTTAAAAGTGGCAAAAAGAAAGTACCTCCTGATTTTCTGCTTTTGCATGTGAATATGCAGCGGGCAAGTGGCCTTGATGGTGGACAGAGAGAGTTCTCAGATGGTTCTCAGGGCAGGCCATGGCAGGATTCCAGACAGAAACCCTAATTGCTGGCCATACTTCACCTAGTCCTATACTGGCCTCTATTTTTTTTTTTTTTTTTTTGAGAGTCACCGAAGTCAGTACTTTTCATACTTCACTGTATGTGAATCCCTTGGGAAGGGTGTGATGTCTGACCCAGTCGATCTGGGATAGGACTGATAGCAAACATCAGCTGACACTGGCGTTGATGGTCTGTGGATGTTCTGCTCTGCTGCAAGGATGTGGGGTTTGTGTTTCCAAAACCATTTCCCCATGGAATTCTAGAGCTGAGCGGCACGTTTCCTTTTCTCCGTGTTAAATAGCATTGGGGGGAATAAATTAGAACCAAGTCAGATGAACTGTTTTAGTGCAGGAGTTCTCAGGACCTTTATTATACTGCCATGCGTGTATGTCTTGAAGGTGTCAATTAAAGATGTAATTTCCCAAATTTGTTTTATCAGGACTCGTGTCCTTGCGTGGTTCTATCCCGATAGACCCATCCTTCAGTGTTCTTTGTAACTCAGAACCTGCCTCACCATACTGGACTTCCTCATTTTGGAAGCTTTTTCTCTCTGTGTCAACGTGTGTCGTCCCCCCCCCCCCCCATGTGCCTCATCCTCCTCCAGGCTGTGCGTATGTTTCTGTTTCTCTTCCCAGTCTGGAGATAATTCATTAAAGCAGCTCCCACTCCCTGCCTCCCTCATCTGATACACCTTTCCACCCCCTAACACCCAGACTCAAAAACACCATCAATATTTCATAACCTCACGGTGACAAATTTATTTTAATGTGGTCCACCGAGAACCAGAGATTGATTGGTCCCTCAGAAGCGTGACACGTTTCAAAGCGGGTTATTCATGGCGTGTTTTAGTGCCTACATTAGTCAGAGAGGAGCTGAGCCTGGATTTATCATCCTTATGATTTCTCCGTATCTATTCTCTCCCAGCCAACAGCAGCGGCTCTCTCAATGTTTCCTATTGATTGGTTCTGTATCTTTAAAATGTGCTGTCAGGGTGGGAGGGGGGCCTTGGGCTTCCAGTGAGGGAAGTCCTGATTGCTGGAGTCTCTCTGCAGGTCTGGGTGAAGCCAGGGGCTGATCACCAGAGGTTGATTTTGATTCTGAAGTGCATTAATAACAGGAAGGGTGACAGTGGAGCCAGGGACTCTGGCACAGATTGTCACCTGCCTTGCAGTCTCACTCTCTGAGTTGAGAAAGCCATCACAGGGTCTCTGTACCTAGGGTCCTGAAGCTTGAAGACATCACAATCTTTTCTTTCAGTCTTGAAGAAAGGTGACATGCAGGTGTCAAAATTTGTGGATTTAGGAACGTCTTTACATATTAAAGCACAATTATCATGGTTGCAGGTGGCATCATGGAGCCATTGCGTACATTGTGTACAGTGTGTCAACTACAGACTTCAGTCTCCTTAACAACTGTGCTGGAAGGAGAGTATTGATATCACTTCTATTTTACAGTGAGGAAAACTGAGGCGTAGGGAGTTAAGCAGTGGTATGTGGGTTTCACAATCATTCAGACCAGGACTTTGATGCTGGCTCTTAGTATGCCTGACCATCTTTCACGGTTCAGCAGCTCGGGGGACTGACTGTTCCCTAATTGATGCACTTCAGTTCTACACCGTCTTACTTGTTCAGGAGGAAGATCTCTCTCCAACAGTATTCTCAGGCTAATTTGATTTTCTAGCTGACTTTCAGAGGCCGAGGGGCCAGAGCCACTTCTGTTGATGAGGGTAGGTGAGTTTTCAGTGGGCCTTGTCCCTGAATCATCTGGAGGATCTCACCAACTTCCAGGTTTCCCCGACTCTGTGGTCATCTCTTTGGCCTGGACAGCAGTCTCTTTTATGTTCAAGGAAATCTTTGTGAATCTAGCAGCATTTTGGGTCGGGATTAAATACAAATATATTATCCTAAATTGCCAAATATGTTTCCCTCCTTCCCTTGTTGGGAGGTGGAAACAAGGGTCCATGACAGATAGTTCCTGCCTAGGATTCATTGTAGGTTCTAGTCAACCATGTCTGGGAGAACTTTACAGGGTGGTATCTGCCAATATTCTACCTTGTAACCTCATAGAGTACTTACACAAGATATATAGGAGCCACCTAGGAAGATCCGAATCCAAATCAATGATTAAATAAGCCTCTCAGAGGTTCTAATGATGAAGAATGCCAAGTGTGCCCAGGCCAACACAGCATTTTGTTGTCATAGCTGGTCTCTGACCTGTGATCTCCTAGGACTTTAGCTACTAGAACTTTAGAATCTCATCTTCAACCCAGTGTTAGGCACACAGAGTCATAGGGAATTCCCAACTACCACCTACACTGGGCTTCTCATAGCAGTGGCTGATGGCTCTCAGTGGTGTAGGACTTTGGAGTCTTTCAGCACACGGGGGCCCCTGTCCTGAGAGCCCTCTCTACTCTGCGAAATATGGTGCTGCAGTCCCGCCTGTTGCTGGGCATGGTGTGTGAATTCATTAGGTCATGGGGTCTTTGCATCCTACCATCTCTGTGAAAGAAGCCAAGGGTTGTCATCTCCTGCCTGGGCTGGTGGAGGGGTTCAGAGTTATTAGAGAGCTACTGAGACTGGCTCAGTAGCTCAGCAGTGTTGTGAGTCTGTGACATTTCCCTCATGATTAAAAAGTAGCTTCCATAGCTAGCTTCTTACTTTGTATCCTTATGCCATGTTCTAGGTTAGGAGGCCAGGCAAAGGGGAGTATGAATGCAGGTGCTCTCTCTCTCTCTCTCTCTCTCTCTCTCTCTCTCTCCCTCCCTCTCCCTCCTTCCCACCCTCTCCCCTCTTTGTGTATTATATGGTGTCTGTAGGTATGTATGCATGTGTACAGATGCGCATGTCCATGTGTGCATGAGTGGAGGCCAGAGATTGATGCAGAGATATCTTCCTTTATCGTCTTTCTCCCCACACTTCCCTCCTCCCAAAGATCTCTTCACAGAATGTGAAACTCACTCATTTTCTAGTCTAGTCTAGCTGGCCAGCAGGCTTCTCGGTCTGCTTAGCCTCTCTCCATGCCCCAGTGCAGGTGTGTGTGGGATCTGAACTCAGGTCCTTTCACAGCAAACACTTTTACCACTGAGCCATTCAGCCCAGCTCCAAGGGCTGCTTGATGAAACAAGGAAGTTTCCCCCAGCAGATAGCTCTGGATTCTCATGGTGAGGAGAGAGAGAAAGGCACCCTGGACCCAAGGCTCCCTGATACCTGAGCCGTGTTGGCGTTTGGCTGGCAGGGAAGAAGTCTTGGACATGCAACTGTGCCATTAGCTACATTTGCTATTTTCTCACCTCTCCAAGCAAAGATGCTGATCTTTATATTTTGACTCCAACTAGGGTCAGAAGTTTTAAGATGAGCTTTTATTCTCCTGGAAGCTCCTATCAGATTTTTCTCTTCTTTCTCTTGCATCCTGGAGGCCACATGTCCTCCGATACTCTTTAGCAAGTCAAAGGCACAGGATTTAATTAAAAGCAAAACTTGACACAAGTGTTTTTAATTGTAATAGCAAACACTGCCTGTTTTTATAAAGGTGACAGTTTGCAAACACAAGTGTGAACATCTCCCTTCCCTCACTTGTCGGAGGCCCCATCACCGAGTGGCAGGGTGGTGCAAGGAGGTTGATCTGGTGTGAATGACTTCTTCCAGCGGTGACAGGTGCCACCTGAGCTCCTCCTGAGGAGTGCCAGTGGCACCTGTCATCAGGAACGCTTAGCTAATGAGATCCAAGGCCAGCTTTGGTGCCAACGCTTCGCCCCAGCTCCCCAGCTTGACTTGAAGAAAGGTGGAGTTCATCTGGGAGACCCTGGTACCCAGGATACGTGGCAGGAGCAAGTGTCTCCCACAGTCCAAGAGCACAGTGAGGTAAAGAAGGGGATCATTCAGTCCCATAATGTCTCCCAATATCTGTGCTCTCAAAGGCCACACCGCTGGCCAGAGCTTGCCTTTGCATTTCTCTCTTGGACATTGGGCCAGTGGACACTCTGCCATGGTGTCTCAGGGAGGCCATTGGGCCTCCTGATGGAAGACTTGGTCTCCTCCCATTTCCATCCGCACTGAGATGCCAGAGAGTAGACGCTTAGTGGATAGTCAGCTGTAGCGAGCAGGGCCAGACTCATCCAGCTCAGACAGAAAGAGGAGATGCTGGAGACACCCGAGGACCTGTCAGGACCCATCTCTAGAAACCACAGGTAACATGAGTTAGGTTGGCTGCTATGACAACTGAAGAGAATCAGTTTGAAAGCATAGGGGATCCCCTCTGGCTCTTGGTTTCAATGCACACAGAGATGACATTATTAGCATTATTTTCCATCATATTCAGTGTGTATGTTTGTGCATATGTGCCACAGCATGCATGTGTGGTAGAAGGGTAACTCTCAAGGGTCAGTTATCTCCTTTCACCTGGGGATTGAACTCAGGTCTTCAGGCTTGTCAGCAAGTACCTTTACCCTCGGAACCATCTCACTGGCCCAAGGCAGAGAATTATAATGGAGAGGAATGGTTAAAACAAGATAAAACAAAACAAAACAAGCCAAAAACTAAGCCAAACCAACCAACCAACTAACCAAATAACCAACCAAACCAACAAACAACCCTGCTGGCTCTTGGTGGCAGGAAGCAGAGAGGAGACAGGAAGGATGGGACCAGGTACATTTTTTTTCAGGGGATGTCCTCAGTGAGCTTCTTCTTCCCATAAGTCCCCACTACCTGCTTGTCATCACCTCTTGACAGTGCACTATGCTGGGATCCAGTAAGGCATCCATCACTTCATGGACAGTGTCATAGTCCCCATGACCCCTTATTCCCAAGTTCCATGCCAAGCCTTTAGCACCTAAGTGGGTTGTTTTTATTTCGGGGTGGGGGGGAATCCTGCATCTAAACTATCACAGGTGATCTACTCTTCCATCTCTGAGACCTGCCTCTTTTCAAGCCTTCCAAATCCAGAGGCCCTGAGGATTCCCATTAGAGTTCTCTGAAGCACATTCTATGACCAGTTCACAATTCACAAACCCAAGTTCAGCTGGCCATTCATTTATTAATTCATAGATTTATTAACTTATTAGACCTTCATGGAAATATGCTTGCTATTGTCAATAGAGGCAACTCCTATGGTGTGTGTGTGTGTGTGTGTGTGTGTGTGTGTGTAGGAAACTGTGATTGGGCTGGAGAGATGGCTCAGTGGTTAAGAGCACTAACTGCTCTTCTAAAGGTCCTGAGTTTGAATCCCAGCAACCACATGGTGGCTCACAACCATCCATAATGAGACACCCTCTTCTGGTGTGTCTGAAAAGAGTTACAGTGTATTTATATATAATAAATAAATAAATCTAAAAAAAAAAACTGTGTTTGGTTCAGCCTGAAATGTCCAAACCAGTGATGACCAAGGAGGGAGCACACTAGCCAGGCAGGCTGGTTGAGCTTGAGGAATAGGCTGGAAGGAAGTGGCTGACTTTCACAGGGGGAGTCCAGGTTGGTTGCTCACCCGGTTATCTTTTGTGGAATCTGAGCCACCTTAAGCTTGGTTCTCAGGAATTCGTCCCTAGTGTATGGCAGAAGAGGCTCTAGGGGCTGTATCCTACACTCAGCTGGATTCTGACCAGCTGTACACAGCCAGCCTGATTTACTTGATGGAAAATTCCAGGTCCTAATTGTCAGGTGTGAGTAGGCATGTAGCTGCGGATAGCTTTCTGCTGATGTCTGGGCTGCAGGCTGAGTTGCTGTATGAAAAGGATCATGGCGCCTTTGACTTTCCGTGATCCTTTCTTCACCAAACAGAAAGGAATAGCTCAGGCACTTAGGATGGATGGCAGTGACAAGCACCCAAAATCCCAGTGCTTAGGTCAAATCTTTTGAGTGCAGGCTTATCAGCAGGTCAAGAACAGGTGGGAACGTGATTTGTCATCTGCTTGCCCAGCTGTCATGGATGGAGGATGGTTGGCATATGGCTTGGTCATGGGCAGGACTGGGAAGGAGACTATGATGGTGGCCTTCCTGGCACCATGCTCCCCTCTTGAGGAGAGTAAGAGAGGAGTCATGGAGTCTCTGAGTCTAAGCCAGAGGTGAATAGAGTTGCTATTGGTGCCCAGGGCTGGCTGGATCTGGGACCTGTATGTGTGTGGGTATGCACAGAGCAGGTCTGGAGGAACCATTTAGGGTTCTGAGAACATTTAGTATGCCTTGCAAAAACTCTGCCTTTTAACAGCTTGAGGCGACAGCTCATAATTTGCCATACCCCTTCTATTGCCAACACCAGGAAAAGAAGGCTTCCTCCTGGGCCCACACAGTTCTTCCCACATGCTACCAACAAACAGGCAGAGGCTGTATTTCAGGAGAGTTGTTACAAGGGAAACTTCGCCTGTAAGTCAAACACTTTAGTTTCCCAGGCGTGAAAAACAACACTCTTTATCTGTGGCCTGGCCTGGCTTTGTGAGCTGTGTCTAACGGCAGCAGCAGGAGATATACCACAGTCCTGTCAGAGTGGTCCCTGGGCTACAGTTAGCAGAATGCCCTGAACAGAGGTGCCAGGAAGGCTGGGGTCAGAGTCTTGGCCTGCAGCTTGTTTTCAATGAAAGCCTTTTACAAATGTTTCCATTCAACATTAAATGGAACAAAAATATCAAAGAAAACAGAAGAAAACCAGAAGCCAAATCCTCCTGGAGTTTGGACTTGTTTAAAGAAACACTTCAAAAACAGAACACAGTGCAGGGCTCAGTCTCTGGTACGGGCTCCATTAGCATCTGCTATTATTCTAATAATTTGTTGTTATTCTAGTAATTTGCTAAAAAAAAATTCAGGCACAATGTCCCTGTTCTCAAACCACGTTGATCCAAGTGCACGTTGCTACCATCTGTCCTGGTCTGCTTTTATTTACTGTCTCATGTAGGACTTTCAAGGACAGGACAACACTTTCTGGACCCTCTTCCTCCCAACTCCCCGCCCTCGTTCGTGTTTGGGCAGGTGTCCAAGATCTGTGGTGGTGTGAGGAAGTCTTGGTGGTCATCAGAGTGGGCACTTGTGCCTGGCTCACTCTCCTTCCTACTGCAGCAGAAGCTAAAGCAGAAGCTGCAGACCCTCCCTCCACAAAGCACCCTCCTTCTCTGCTTTGTCTTATTTACTCCAAATCTGTGTTTGGGTTGAGGAGGCTGGCGGGATGCAAGAGCAGGAAGAGCGGGGAGGATCACTGTGAAATGTCATCTCCTTGCCATGCATGAACTCAGAAAAGCTATGGGTACCTGTACACAATCAAGCCAGGTACTATTCTGGGATGGATGGCGTGGGGCTTGTGAGGCCTGTGAGGCCCCGCCCCTAGCTGAAGAGCTGTTGGCAGTTTGATAGCAACTGGCAGAAAGTCACTTTTCTCTGTGGTATGTATGGCCACTGGTAGGTTGCCCATGTCCCAGTGGATGGCCCCATACCTTGTGCATATGAGCAACACTAACTGGACTCAGTGGATTACTTTAAAAACCTAAAAGATCCTGAAGTTAGGGGAAAGGTGTGTGATGGGTCCTGGAAGGGGGAAGTTGGAGTGGGAACAGAGGGTGGATATGATCAGGATATATTGTATACATGTTTCAAAGAATATGTGAAATCACTTAGAAGCTCTGTGTATGGACTGTTGCATTTGTCGAAGCAACATTCCCCCCACTCCCTGGCAGGATGCTTTCCCATGATGACTTTGTGACTCTTATCAGCTAGCTGTGAGCTATGTCTTCTCATCGTGCACCTGCACAGACCTTGATGACTGCCTTGGCAACAGAGTAGTGTGAAAGTGATACCTAGGGGCTTATGAGGTTAGGTCATAGAAATGTTATGCAGCTTCTATCTTGGGATGCTTGTTCTCAGAACCAGCCCACAATGCTTAGGCCGAGAGGCTGATAACCCAGCTGTGATCCAAACCAGAAATGGGTATTATCTGCTAACAATGTGGGTGAAATCTGTCCAGATGAGGGTTTGGTCAATGTTTTCTGTAAATGGTTGGATAGGTAAATATGTTTCACTTTGTAGGCCATGCTAGTTAGCTTTCTCAACTTGATACCTAAAAGAGCCACCTGAAAGGAAAGCCTTGATTGAGGAATACCCTTGAGCAGATTGGCCTATGGGCGTGTCGGTGACGGAGTGTTTTAATTGTTAATTGATGCAGGATAGAGTCCAGCCCACTGTGGCCAGCAACATGCCTATTTAGGTGGACCTGGCTATATAAGAAAGCTAGCTAAGGATGAGCCTGTAAGCATGCCAGCAAACAACAGTGTTTTTCTATGGTTTCTGCTTCAACACTCTTGCTTGAGTTCCCGCCCTGACTTTCCTGGGACGATGGACTGAAACCACTAAGATGAATTAAACCTTTTCCTTTTCTAAGTTGCTCTTGGTCCAAGTGTTTTGTCATAGTAACAGAAAAGAAACTAGAATACAGGCCACTTAGTTTCTCTCTTAGTTCTTTCTGCAATTGTGCATAAGCAGCTGTAGACAGTCTACAAGGGTGGTATACTCCTAGTTTTCTCCTTGTTGTGACCAAATATTCAGCAAAGAGAGGAAGGATTCAGTGCAGTGTGGCAGGGAAGGCAGTGTGGCAGGGAAGGCAGTGTGGCAGGGAAGGCAGGGTGGCAGGAGTTGAGGCAGTTGGCCACATTATATTTATAGTGGGGAAGCAGTGTGATGAATGCTTATGCTCATCTTGTTTTCTCTTTTTTATTTAGCCCAGGACCCCAGCCTATAGCACAGTACTACCCACATTTAGGTTAGGTCTTCTCACCTCAAATAACCTAATCTAGACAATCCCTCACATGCATGTCCAGAGATTTGTTTCCTAGGTTATTCTAGAACCGTCCAGCCTGACAGTCAGTATTAGTCATCATAGACAGCCATGTTTGGCCTAGTCTCAGGGATTGTAGTTTGCTGCCTTGTGCTCCTGTTACTTCCAGGTTGTTGAATAAGACCCATCCTTCTCCTGGCCTTCCTGTGTGAGTTCACAGTTGAGTTCCTGATTCCCAGAAGCTATGGGTATAGTCAAATGTTTCCTTTCTGTTGTGAGGCTTTAGGTAGCTTCTAAAAAGTACACATACCTGAGCGGTTCTTCCCTAGTTGTATGGTTCTGTATCCATCCCTCTTTTTACCCACTCAGTTCCTTAAAAGGAGGTACTCAACCATCTGTATCTTTCTACTTTTCCCCTTCCTTAGCAACTCTAGTGCCCAATGCCAGTGCTGTGCTAACAACTCTGGGCAGATTGTCATCTTTAGTCTTTCCAGTTGTTAATAAACAAAGGAGTGTTTGAGTCCAGCAGATTATCTCAGGTCACTGTAATGGCGAATCTTGACTGTCAACTTGAGTGGGTTAAGATTTGCCCTGGAGATGAAAACAGTCCATAGCTCTGTGTTTCTTACTTGAATACACCCCATCTCCAGAGATTGGATCATGGGGGAGCTGACCCAATGAAGGACTCCATTCATGGAGTGAAAAGCTACGAAAAGCCTATTGGAAGGTAGTGGAACTGTGCAAATGATGTTCCTGGGATCATGTCTTTGAGGATGTAACCTGTTCTGCCTTCTTCCTGTTATAGCTCTGTGTCTGTCATGATGGGATCTGTTCTCTTTGTGTCCTATTCACCATGAAGTCAACAGCTAACTCCTTCATCTACTACTGTTATCATGATGTTCTGCCTGTCAATGGGCCCAGAACCATCATGCTGGGTGGTCATGGGCTGAACTATTTGAAATCACTAGCAAAACAATTCTTTTTCTCCTTTGGAGTTGTTCTCTTAATTATCTTTGTCCTGGTGACCCCAAAGCAACCAGGATGCTTCCTCAGAACCATGGTATCGTTTGCCCAACACCCAGGGTCTTAACCACAGTGCTCTATAACCCCAGCATTCCTTGTATGAAGTTAAAGGGAGAGAATCTAAGAAATACCTTATAGGTTGAAAAAAATCCAAGTCCAGAAACTATGCATGTCCAGTTATATCTTCACATTCAAACCTTCACAAAGTTCCGGGTATAGTAATTTTAGTGTAGGTAATCAATGAATGAGAGGTTAGCACGCACTCAGCTGGTTAGTGGCCTGCTGGGATCCCCGTGGCTTCCTCCTGCCACCACTGGTAGACACTTTAGCATACGATTTCTCATTGTGTGATTTAGGGTGTGGCTGGCATGATCCTGGGAGCTTGGCTTGCACACAGGACTATTTAGAAGTAAGTTAGAATTTTTTGGGGGGTAAGTCTACTTCTCAGCCAATGAGGGATGAGCATTGGTGAATAAGTCCCTTCATTTTCTCACCCTGTGGGGTGCATTGGTCTTACAAAGGAGCCCAGAAAAGATGGAACCCCAGGTGTATATTCATTCACACGCACTTTGAGGTCTTCCATCCCTTTTGATCACATTTTTGCAGACTTCATCGTTGTTTTTGGAAAGCAGGTCTCATGTGAGTAGCTTGTACCCACACCCTCATTTTTAAGTTTATTGAAAAGAAAAAGAAAAAGAAAAAGAAAAAGGGTTCCTTTAAATTATCACACATACATTTTCCACCGCCAAATAGTAGGTCTACACTCTGATATACATGTATATGTGAGAGATCTGCACCAGAAGGTCTGAATTAGTGCAAATGTATAATTATTGATTATATTTTCATGGGTGTTGTTTTCTTATCTTTGAATATATATAGTAACT
Organism: Mus musculus; assembly: GCF_000001635.26. Lineage (NCBI taxonomy): Eukaryota > Metazoa > Chordata > Mammalia > Rodentia > Muridae > Mus > Mus musculus. The sequence goes on from NC_000068.7 coordinate 159,024,522, forward strand.
GTAATTAGGCTAGCCAAGATTTGCTTGTTATTTTAATCAATAAAATGATTTGTAATCAGCATATCAACTGCACTGAAGTGATTTGTGCTTCTGAACTACTTGAGGGGGATTCGGAGCCATGCCACCTTGGGTAGCTTTAATCATCATTTCCTTGAGTCTTTTCTTTCATTTTATGTTTGGGACCGGGATCCAATCTGTAGCTCAGGATGGACTGAACCCCATGATGCTCTCCCCTTCATCTCCCAAGTGCTGGGACAGGTCTGCATCTCTGTACCTGGTTTCTATCAACTTTCTTCCCCATAGATCAAACAAAGCTATGATGAACCCAGCCCTGCTCCAGCCTGTCAATTCTATACTAGCCAAAGAGTAAGCAACCTGCCAGGTTGTGTGGACTTTGGTAGAGGCCTCTGGACTAGCAGCAGGGTGCAGTATTGTCCTAGGGATGCTGTTACAAAGTTAATTTTGAGGTCTTTTTAGTGTGAGATGTTGATGTTTCTGTCCGCTATTTGCATAAGATTCAGCAAGTTCCAGGGGGCATGGCCAATGTTGGGTTCTTGAGCATAGACTTTATGGCTAGTAAGGAGTGCTAGACCACGGGGAGATTATATAGAGCCACATCCTTGGTGAAGAGCTGTCTTGTGACTGGGATCTTTGACTTCTCCCCACTGCTGGCTGCTCTGATCTATGGTGAGCAAGTTTTTATTCAGGCCTCCTAGGGTGACAGGGGCCCCAGCAAAGAGATCGTTTCACTCATTTAGATGTGCTGTGCATCTCTGGGGAGTCATGATGTAATTGAGAAGAATCCCAACCAAACAAAACACCAAACAAACAAACAAACCATCTTTCCACCTCAAATAGCCTTTCCCCTTTGTCTTCTCTCTTCCATGTTCATAAGACTATGAAGATGTAGGCTCAGGTTTTCTAGGTGTGGTGAATATTCATAGAACAAAGGCCACTTAGGCCTTCTGTGCCTCTCTGGGGGTGTAGTCACCATGTAGATTTTGGTCTGATAATTCCTTTGAACATTTTCATGGTCTTAGGCAATAGAAGAAATGGATTTCACTTATTTTAAGTTGTTTTGATCAGGGAAACTAATAGCAATGTTTAACCTTCCATATTATAGGACACAGATTTCTTTTCTTGCTGTTGTTGTTATAAATTAGTAGTTTTCTTTTACATGTATTTTTAAGTTAGCATGGAGAGTAGTGGGTTTAATTACAGCATTTTCATACATATACACCATTATACTTTGTTCTTATTCACTTCCCCTCCCCCCTCCTCTCCTTTTCCCTCCTGCCCCCTCTTGCTGGTTCTCCTCTCCCCCCACATAGTCGCTACTTCTACTTTTATGTCACATGTATTCCATTACACTAGGAGACAGATTTCTGTCCCAAACGTTTCCCCAGGCTCCTCTCTCAGCTGAGCATTGGATGTGAGGACTCATGAATTGATGAGGATTCTGGCATGTGAGAGGTTGAGGGTCTCTAAATTTTACCTTGCTTATCACCACTTTGGCCATTAGTCTGCTGGTGGCCCCATTTACACAAAACCAGGGAAAGACCAGTCATATAAGATGCCAAATACCTTATACAAACCTGCATGATGTCTCCTAACTGAGAAGCAAAGTCCTGACTCAGTAATAGTCTACTGTGGCTTCCTAAACATTGTTACTTCTTGTACCTGCCTCTTTTCTCTGAGAATAAGGGTCCTTCATAGTGTTTTGACAGGCATTGGGTACAAAATGCTTACTCCCTTAGGTGCTCAGAGTTCACTGGTGCATTTTCTGTCCTCCTTGTCCTCAGGGAGGTTCCTATGGATATCCAACACCCAATACATGCGTGCATGCCTCTCTGCATGTACTTATGAACTGATGCATCTATCATCTGTCCATTCATCCACTGGTTCATTCACACATCTGTTCATCTATCTGTCAATCTACACATGCATCTACCCATTTTTCCCTCTGTCATCACCCCATTATCCATCCATCAACCTATGCATTGTTTATCCATCAATCTATACATCTATCCATCTATCATCTAACAAATGGAGCAATAGTAGAATTCCAGTTTGTGAATCCACTCTGAGATAAGCTTAGAGAGAAAAGTGAAAGTAGGTATCTTGCATATAGTAACAAACCTGCCCTAAAGAATTTAGGTCCCAGGATTTAGTTTCATAAACTATCCTTGGAAAATGTTGAATCCCTCATCATGTCAATTTCATTAGAAAATGACTGCAAACTCTGTTTTGTATAAAAATAAGAATGAGAGACAGTACTGAATGAGGGAGTAGATTAATACTTAAATAAAAATGAAGATTCCTTAATGTATAATTATCACTTCAATCTTAAGTCTAGATTTGTCCATTGTTAACTTTTTTTGTGGGTGATTCAAAGAAAGAGATTCTTCTTTCTGTGTTTCATTGTGCTTTCAAAGGGAAGAAATGAGATTTGAACAGTGTCTCTCTGGAGTGAGGTGTCCTGGACCACAATAGGCAAGGCTGTGCTACAACAACACAGGGAACCCAGATCTCAGCAGTGCAAAGTACTGAAAGCTCGTTTCTCATTTACACAAAGATCAGGGGTGATGTTCCTGGGTTTTTGTTTGTTTGTTTGTTTTGTTTTTGTTTTTGTTTTGTTGTTTTGTTTTTTAGTGTAACTTGAGTCTGAGGGCATTGTTATTCTGGGATGCCCCCATTGTAAATACTATCAACCAATTTGAACTAGTTATTTATTCATACAATATTCCACCCTGAAACTTGAAGCAGAGATCATGCTCTTTCCAAGGATCCAGAGAACACTTACAGAGATAGATCATGCTCTGGGCTCTGAAACTCAACCATTAGCTTTGACAGCTCTAAACCGGTTCAGGTCCTACACAGTGTCTTCTCTGACTAAAATAGAATTGACTTAGAAAACCCACCCAAGGAGCTAAAGGGATCTGCAACCCTATAGGTGGAACAACATTATGAATTAACCAGTACCCCGGAGCTCTGGACTCTAGCTGCATATGTATCAAAAGATGGCCTAGTCGGCCATCACTGGAAAGAGAGGCCCATTGGACATGCAAACTTTATATGCCCCAGTACAGGGGAACACCAGGGCCGAAAAGTGGGAGTGGGTGGGTAGGGGAGTGGGGGGGGTATGGGAGACTTTTGGGATAGCATTGGAAATGTAAATGAGGAAAATACCTAATTAAAAAAATATATAAAGAAAACCCACAACAAAAAGGTCTCTGAGGAAGCCCCACATAGTTGAAAACCAAACACAGTGCTTCTAAACAGACATGGAACGAAGGGTGAGTGGAGAGTGGAGAAAGCATTCCTGTTGGAATGAAACTGATCATGCAGATCGTGCAGTGAGCTGTGGCAGCATTTGTCGGGAAACTGATGGTGGTGGCGTGTATACGTGGAAAGAGGGGATGCAGAAATAAATGACCCTGGCTTTGAACGTAATCAATTAGAAAGAACCTAACTTTCAGGCTGACAAGATGGCTCAACTGTACAAGCCTGGTAATTAGAGTCCAAGCTCCAGAATCCATATAAAGACTGATGGAGAGAACTGGCACCACGGGGTTGACCTCTGAACTCCACAGGATATTGTCCCCATCCCCATAGCAACAATAATACAATTAAGAACCAAAGAAGGCAAATTTAACCCACACCAGGAAAATGAAACAATAAATTTCAGCATGAAGAATTGATGGTATAGAAAAAATAGGGGAAAAAAATCAGTGAAATCCAAATTGATCAATATCTACTAGAAAAATCCAATCTGTAATAGAAAACTTTTTAATAAGGAAAACTTCAAACTGGAGCTGGTAGCACAAACCTCTAGTGCTCACTGGCTGAGGAGTTGAGGCGGGCAGATCACAAGTTCAAGGCCTTCATGGGCTCCACAGAGAGAGTTCAAGCCTAGCTTGGGCAACTTAGCAAGACTCTTGTCTCAAAATAAAAAGTTTAAATAAAGCTAGGGACACACGGTGGCAAAGCACTTCCCTTGCATGTCTGAGACTGTGGGCTCCATCCCTAGCACTTAAAAGTAAAAATGGAACTGAACTAAAATGAAATGGCCCCCCTCCAAACCCATATGTCCTTGTTGACGAATTTTATCAAACCTTTCAGAAATGGGATAATACTATATAAGGGTACTGTATAAATGTAACTACCCCAGAAACCAGAGGAGTCCTGAAAGTGCCTCTGTTTCTTCTATTCAACATTGTACTAGGGTTCTGGCCACTGAAACTAGGCAAGGAGAAGCCAAAGGCATCCAAATGATAAAGGACAAAGCTCAACGTGGCTAATCTATCTTGTCGTGGTTGACATGACTGTCTATATAGAAAATCCCATGCCCAATCTTGGTGGTAAATGCCCGTGACAGTGACAGAACCACTCTAAGTGTGCTGCTAGTAACTAGAGTTCTTCTATTGAACCCTATAATAGGAAGGCCCAAACAATAATCAGGACGCTTCAGTACCTTTGCCCATGTGCCTGAGCTCACATGTTATACTTTCTGATCCATTCTGTTTCATTGTTTATTAGTGAAGTTTTCTCACTGTAAAATAAATAAATAAATAGATAGATAAATAAATAAATAAACATAATGATTCACTAGCGAATAAAGGTGTAGCATACTTGTTGATAATTCTCACAAAAAATAAGAAATAACATTTGAAAACTCTAAAACATCACTGAAAAAATAAAAAAAAAATCTTGTTTCTGGATCAGGTCTGAGGAACTCATATCATTAAGAACTCAGTACTTTCCAAAATCCATGTGAGAATGCTAAGGACCCAGTACCTCCAGAAATAGCAGCGAAAAGGGGGACAAAGTTTGAAGCCTTCAACTTTCTGGTTTTGAGGTTTAATATGACAGTCAGCAAGTTGGAATCCAGATGACAAGGGAACAGGGTGAGTTCAGAAAGAGATGTGACACGTGTGGAGAGGGTTTCCATAAAGGTGAGCAGTGAGAGAGTGTGGGAGAAAAAACCTTTTAGACATAATACTGAGGCACTTGGACATCTGTGTGGAAGGCAAACAGACCAGGGCAGATTGGAAGCAGCAGGAGGTCCCCTCACTGCAACCCTGAGCAGGTTAGAGTTCTAACCCAAATCCTTCTCTCTCCAGCCTCACATCCTGATAAGCCACAGAGGCTGAGTTTCATAGTGACCAATCATATGAGGATGTGAGTGTGGAAAATAGTGTCCCTGTGTACATCTTGGGGGTCTGACCACTCATTCCTGCTTGCCCAGGGCTGAAAATCTACCTCTCTGAGAAATGGGAAGTTTGTATGCATGAGTTAAATGTGTGTGTGTGTGTGTGTGTGTGTGCATGTGTAGTGTATGGGCACATGCAATATTATACATGCTTGTATGAACATATTCACATGTGTATCAATGTGATATATATATATATATATATATATATATATATATATATATATATATATATATATATGTGTGTGTGTGTGTGTGTGTGTGTGTGTGTGTGTGTGTGTGTGTGTGTGCGCACATGTGTGTATCTGCATCTTCAAGGTAGACAGCTACATTGACCCTGTCATAAGGGTTGGGTGACTGGCTCTAGGGCACCCAGAGAGAAGAAGTACCCAAATCACTGCATTCCCTTGGCTTCAGGAAATACTCTGCCCCTGTCTCTTAGTGACGTGCTTCGAGTGTGGTTGAATTTGGTAATGTCCAGGCCTGCCTTATTAAAATACACATTGTGCCTTTATGAATCTTTAATATGAAGCACTTAGTAAGAGGCCCATAATCTCCTCAAGTGAGCTGCAGAAAAGAGGCCCAGTGGGGAGAGGAGCCCTGTCTGCAGAGGCTGCAGTGAGAAGAGGGGGCTGGGCTGGGGATAAGAGGTACCCAGACAGCTTCAGGGCTCCCATGGGTGGAGAACTGGCTGCTGACAGACAGGATGGTCAGATTTGCTCTCGAGACTTTAACCCGGAGGTGGAGAGCTAGGAGTTGAGTGGTGGTGGGCTGTTAAGCTCCAAGTTCCTGTAGAGTAGGGGCTGCAGTTCCTGTTCTCACAACTAATTTATTTGAACAATTGGGCAGCAGGTGTGTGTGTGTGTATGCAAAATTACAGTGCAAGTACTGGGCCTAAAAGAGGAGTGGTACAGAGAGAAGAGAGATCGGGGGACAGGACAGAGATAACCCAAAGGAGGAGGCAGGAAAGGAAGACTGTATACCTCCTCTTAGATCCAAGAGTTTAATCTAAGAGGCATCGGTCCTTTCTCACTCGCTCCTTGCCATAGCTGTGTGCTGCTATCACTTAAAGGAGGAGGAGAAAACTGAGGCTGCAGCTGATGCCCATCACCTGGGGCACAAGCATTGGAAGCTAGCCTTTCCCAGATCCCCACTCTCCTGCTTGCTAGCCTGGGACAGCCTGATCCTGTGGAGTCTCTGGACTTTTGCCCTTGATATGTAGATGGCCCCTTCTAATCTTCCAGGTCTAAACCTGGCAATCCCCCATTTACAGAGCTCCCCACCGTCCTGTTTAAGGTATGCCCCCTGGTTTGGTAACTGGGGCCTTTAGGGCTGCTGTTACTCATTTGCTTGATAGAACTTTCTACCCCTGGATTTACTCCAGTTTCCCAATTTGTAGCATATTCTGTCTGCGGGGATGCTTTTATAATATTTTCTTGTTTTAAAAACACATTTTATTTATTTACTTTGTATGTATGCATGTGCACGTGTGCGAGTGCCTGTGTATGTGTGTGCATATGCATGTGTGTGTGTGTGTGTGAGAGAGAGAGAGAGAGAGAGACAGACAGACAGACAGACAGACAGACAGACTGACAGACAGACAGACACGGGGAGGGTATGGGTCCATGTGTTCCATGGGGTCCATCTGGGGGTCAGGAGTTGGCTTCTTCCCCTGTTGCTCTAAAGATCCAGAGAACTGAACTCAGGACACGAGGCTTGGTAGTGAGTGTCTTTACTGGTTGAGCCTTCTCGCCATCTCTCCTTTCTTTACAGTAAGTTCCATGAATTGAGAAATGACCTGTAAAATCACCCATGTGTGGCTCAGAGTTTGGCATACAGATGATGTTTGTAAGGACCAAAACATTTGCCCCAGCCTCCAGAGAAAACTAGTGGCAGAGGCAGAGTTTGAACTAGCCTCCAACCCAGAGCTCTGCCCCTCCTCACTGTCTCCTGGATTCCCTATGTTCCATGACTCCTCCATGAAAATCACTGTTTCTCTGGTTTGGCAACTGTGACAATGAAAGCTGCCCCCCCCCCCCCCCTGACAAGAGCAGGGAGCCCACCTGCTGATCATTGCCTGACAACAGGGCCACAGTGGTTAGGACTCAGTCCTCCTAGTTTGCTGAGAGGGTCTCGGTTTCAACCTGTGCTGAGTTAATACAGAGTGAGCAGAGGGTACTCAGGAGCGCAGTGGTTCCCCTTTCCTCCAGCATCTACATCTTCCATTGCTATGGCTACCATGTGTTTCTATTTCTAACTAAGCACCAGGGATGAGGGGTGTTGAGAGTCAAAGATGCACTCCAGCCAACCACAGGTTGTCCTGGCTGTATCCATGCCTTCCCTCTGGAATTGTCTTAGAAATGCAACTAGGCATAGAGGAGCCTTGGTGAGCAAGGGCTGGCAAGGGTGTTTTGTACTGGGCCACTGTGGGTGTCTCAGGCGGTCCAGGGAAACAGAAGAGCTTAGATACTAGAGGAGCTTGCCCATGAAGGCGGTCCAAGGTTGAGCCATTCCCTGGCTCTCTTGCTCCATACTCTTGCTCGGCTATGGTGGATGAAACTCGTGGCAACAGGGACTGGGAGGGGGTGCCAATGAGGAGGTGCTGTGTGTGCCTCCCCTGAAGCAGCTCGAGCACACGCAGTTATAAGACAGTGGGCAGATGACAGAGTTAGTTAATGTAACAAGCCCTTTAAGCATTTAGCCACATTCGAGTGTTTAATCAGCTGTGTAAAGTGCAATATCTATCTTTCAATTTTATGCCATTAGGGGAGACAAGATTTTGATTAGGTACTTAATCTGTTCACGGAAAAAAACAGGCCCACAGCAAGCCCACGGTGGGGAGGGAAAGGGACATTGGATGGGGGATTCGATAAAGGGGAAAGACAGAAATTTAACATAAAAGAGAATTAGTGCAGCTCCTTTCAATTTAGTGCCCAGGCTTTATGGCCTAATCAATTAGAGGCCTGGCCGGGGCTGCTGGGAAACTGCTCGGCTGGGCTGGAGGCTTGGCCATATTAATTCCCTTCATTACGTGGGGGTCAGGCTGAGGGCTTGGCGGGGGCTCTGTAAGGAATGGGTCACTTCTCGGGCAGTGGTTTGGGGAGCAGAGAGAGGAGGTCAAAGGCTTCCAGGATGTCCAGGCTGGGTTCTGGACACCAGGAAATCTGGGTTCCCAGGAAGGTGAGCCTGGGAGGACTCTGGGAAGGGTGTAGTAGCCACCTGATGTGGTAGTGTAGACGGGCGTGTGAGCCCTTTAGTAGTGGGATAGGAGGGGTCTGGCTTTGCCTGCCAGTTTTCTGACTTATTGGCTGCATGGTGATCTTGGGCAAAAGGCTTGGGCTCTCTGTGCTGCGCGTTCCTGCAGAATTGCACTTGAGGGTTACCTTAAAGAATGCTTTGAAGAGTGGGCCTTGTACAGGGCTTGGTATACTATGTGGCAGAGTATTTTACTTCTAATGTCATTAATGAAGGTTTTGTTTGCATGAGTTCTAACAGCCACCACCGCTTTTTTTGTGTGCCGAGCACCGTGTAAGCTAATATATGTCACCTGCAGGACCTCTCCAGGTCAGTGCTCTGCTGCAGTCTACAGATATGGGGATGGAGGCACAGGGTGCCATTGGCTTGCCCATGGTCACTCATTGCTGGAGTTTCCTGAATCAGTACCTCCCGTTGTGCATTGCTCTCACTCTGCTGACATAGAAGAGCTGTGGCTATGACAGCAGGTGTGGGAATGGCTATGACAGCAGATGAGGTCACCACAAAAAAGTGGCATCACCGAGGCACCCAAGGGCTCTAGTCTTAACAGACCAGGCTTCAGTTACTGGGATAGTTGGAGAAAAGGAGCCAGAGGCCAGAAAGTGATCAATCTTCACAGAATGCTGGGCACTGATGACTGGGGAATGAGTTAACCTTACATAGGTTTTTCTGAAGAAAGCAATGGCTTACAAAAGATGGGAAGAGATACTTTTGTTTGGGGTAGAGATGAGCCTTTGGCCTCCCTCTTGGGTTCTTCTCTTTGGTTCCATGGTGCCCTTAAGATACCCACCTAGGGTATCCCCACTAGGGAACCACATAAGCTGGCAGTGAGCTGGGAGTGGGATCTGGTGACATCCCAGATGCACATTCTGAAAGGAAGCCTTCCACACAGGGCTCACTGGACCAGCAGGCATGCAGATCCAAGGGGTGTTTACTTTGGCAAATATGAGATGGGGAGAGGAGGTAAGCAGAGATCACTTGATGCTTATTGACTGACCCTTCACTTTTCTGTTTGCTTTCCCAGTAGCCCACCATAGTCTGGTTGTGAGATCATGGTAAATGATTGCAGGTAGAGTGCCTGGATGCATGGCCCCAACTAGGCATCTGATGAGAATCAGATTCTGTTAGGGCTGCCTGCCATTTAGGCTCTTTCTGATGACGCAGATGCTGCTTTGTGTACACATTATCCTGTGGCATCTCATGGCATCCGTCTGGATGGTTGATATGGTGCCCATCGTGTGGGCGAAGAGGTTAAAGTCACAGGAAACACATTGTGCTTGTGATGCCACACAGATGGTACATGGTATGGTTGGATGGCTCCATCCCTGGGTGCTTATGAAGGCCTCTTGGACTCAGTGTGGCTGTCGGGCAGACAGGGTGAGGCACGTTCAGTGTGTCCTTTGGGAGCTTGGCTTATTCCAAGGGTATCTGGTGAGAATTTACTATGTGCCATACATTACCAGTCCTGGGAAGGTAAGATTGACCTCTATTGTTATTGTCACTGAGCAATCCTTGCACACCTGCTTGTGTAATGACAAAGTGAATGATTAAAAGGAGTGACGGTCCAGGCCTCAGTGTCCTTGAGCACAGAGCAGAGAAATGTAAACCATGATATTCCCGTTTGAGGTCATGATTGGCTAAGAGTACACAGCACAGTGGACAAAGAGACAACAGACTTTGGATTGAAATCATGAGCCACCTCCTTAGAGTGGAGAGACCATGCCACTTCTCCATCTGCTTTCTTGAGTCTGGACTAGAATCCTGCTTCCTTCCTTTTTCCCCTTGGTAGAGATGATTAAGACTCCCAGACTCAAGATACTCACACTATGCTTGGGAGAAGTTGGCACTCAACAGACTAAATGAAAAAACAATATAGATGTTGGAAGGGAATAGTGTTGATCCATCAGGACAGGCCTGGTTTGAAATGAAGACTGGCAAATTTCTCATGGTCTGTGATCCAAGTGCCTCCCATTGTCCTCTTTGGTAAATGGCGTTCAGTTGGGACCTTCACTGCCATCTACTTGAGTATTGCCTAGGCTGTCTCTTGTTCTACTGTGGTGGAGGACAATGGTTGCAACAGGGACTATCTAACTCTCAAAGCCAGAAAATGTTTGTAGCACCTGGTTTAGAACAACCCATCTTTATCTTCTGCCTGTGCTTCAAAAATGTCTGGGTTGGTCCATGCATGCAATTTACTTGTTATTCAGGGACCCAGTCTGGTGACACACCTCCAATTTTAAATGTTCATAAGAGGATATTGGAGAGGTCCCAAAGTGACATATGCTATTTCGGCTCAGAATTCATCCACTCCACTCAAGAGAACAGTATGGGACTTTGCCATGGGCTTGGGAGAGAACATTGAACAGTATTTGGTAACTCATTTCAATGACTGTGAATATTCTTTGATGTACCTAAGTCATTGGGAATGTCAGGGGCTTTGCTTTGTGTGTGTATGTGGAGGCCAGAGGTTGTCCCTGGGTGTCTTTTCCTGGGTTTCTTTACCTTGAAGTCTTTTGTTTTGCTTGGATTTTTGGTCAGGATCTCTCATTGAACCTGGAGTTCACTGATGGCTGCATTGACAGGCCAGCAAGCCCTAGGATCCTCTTGTCTCTGCCTCCCAACACTGAGCTTGTAGATATGGGCAGTGACAAGATAGAATCCCAATGGTCTAGGGAAGTGACTCTAACTGCTCCATCCTTATGTGACATCAGAGAAATGACCCAATCAGAAAATGTGTGTCACTCAAGAAAGAAGACCTAAGTTCAATTGCCAGTTATCACATATAAAGCCAGGCATGGTGGCACATGCCTTTTACCCCAGAACTGGGCAGGTGATGACAGAGCAACCATTAGAGCCTACTGGTCAGCTAACTTAACCAGTTTGGCTAGTTCCAGGCCAGTGGGAGATCTGGTCTCTAAAGTAGAGGGTGTGCAGCTCAGAGGAAAGATACCTGGGATTGACCTCTGCTCTCCCCACAGACATGCGTATAGGCACACATATGTATACACCTGTTCATATATTCACACACAGTTGTTTTTTTTTTTTTACATGAGTGTAGGGGTCAGAACTCAGGCCTTCACATTTGCATGGTGTTCTGGCTTGTTCATAAGCAACTTATGGAAGAATGGATTTATTTCCCCTTACAGTTCCAGGTTACAGTACTTCTTTGACAGAAGCCAGATAAGAACTTAAGGAAAGAAGCCGGAGGTAGGAACTTGGAGGAACATTGCTGACTGGGTTGTTCAGCTACCCTTTTTATACAGGCCAGGCCCACTTGCCGGGATGGTACCACCAACCACGGGCTGTGCCCTTCTTTATCGATTAGAAATGAAAATACCCACAGACAATAGCAGAGAGGACAATGTGACCTAGGCAATTCCTTGCTTCAGGCTCCCTCTTTCCAGGAGACTCTGGATTGTGTCAAGATGCTAGCAGGAACTAATTAGGACACATGGCAAACTCTTGGCTGACAGATCCATGTCCTTAGACACTGCAGGGGGCATTGCAATGTTAAACAACATAGCCAGGCTCCGTCTGATGAGCATTCAGCTGGATTGGAGCCTGGACTGTCCACCGTGAAAGCATGACCCCATTCAGCCCCCAGGCTGTGGTACCTGCTCTCCTGGTTAAGAAAGCCACTGGGTAGAATGAGAGGGGAGCATGTCCCGCTTGTGAACTGTTCAGGTGTTCAGCCGCCCTGCCCAAACCACCTTACTCTAGTCGCACGCATTGTTTCTCCTGGGTTGCCCTACGCTGGGTACAACAGAGCAACTTTACTGGTCCATCTGAGAGTGCTGGGTCCAGGAATGGGAGTGAGGCTGAGACTCTGGAGGCACTACATTAAGGTTATTAATAACCCTCTCAGCCTTTATTGAAAAGATGCTCTCCCTGTCTGAATTTGCCACTATGGCAACCCATTTATTAAGGCCGTAAGAGCTGGAGTTGCTTCAGACCATATTTATTACCGTGATTTGCTGAGGGAGCATCTGACCTGGACTGGGGCAGTTGTGGAGAGATAGCGTGCCATGGCTCAGAGGCAAGGCAGGCCTCGGATCGCCCTGCAGGAAGTCACCTAGGAGGCTGCAGTGTCCACCTTCCCTGTAGTGTCAGAACTTTAATTATAGAAGGGGACCTGGGGTGGATATCATAGGAATCGCTCCTCTTTGCATATACATAAGACCATCAAGAGCGAGTCTCTAGGGGCCCAGAGCTAGTGGGTAGCTGTGACAGTCCTAAGAATTAGGACTTTATGCTTTTTTCTTTTTTAAGGCAGGGCTTGCTTTTAAAATAATTCCCCTCCCTCCTATATACTACAAACCCATTTAACATAATATAAACAGCAATAAGACCACAGAGCACCACCAGCATCTAATGACATCAACACTGCCCCTGGCCTCTCTGCTTCCTTTCTGCAGGACAGTGTCAAAATGCACACTGGGTGGGTAAGTTGGAATTTGTGTTAGTGTGTGAGTTTCCACTGACTGTACAGCTTAAATACCAGGTCTTCCTTTTCTTGCTGATCAAAACTGTAGGTCTGAGACCAAGCTGTAGGCAGGCCTGGTTTTTCCTGAACTCTCATTCCTTGGCTTGCAGACGGTGTCTTCCTTGTGTGTCTTTGTGTGCATTTGTGTTCTGGTCTCCTCTGATAATGCCAGTGGTATTGGATCAGGGCCTACCCTAGTGCCGCTGTTCATCTCTAAAATGACCCTCTTTTCAAATGCAGTCACACACTAAGGTTACTGAAGGCTGGGGTTTTCAACATATGAATTGATGGAAACATGAATTAGTCTACAATAGGACTGAAGAGTTTCCTCATATCTGAAGTACTGTGAGGCCAGCCTAGAGTGTCCACATTACTGTGTGGCTCTTCTCTCCCTGCCCCACCCCACCCTATTCTTTGCACATCTGTTTCATGTTTGGCACTGTGTTGGGGGATGAGGAGGATTCAATGGTGAGATCAAATAAATTTATTGTAGGGCCTGGGGAGATGGCTCAGTAGATAAGGTGCTTGCCTTGGAAGCAGGAAGAACTGAGAAGCACTTCCACATCCATGTAAAAATGTGCTGGGCATGGTGAGTGCACCTGTAATCCCAATTGGAGACAGGCAGGTTCCCTGGGCTCCCTGGCCAGCCAGTCTAGCCTGCGTCGGGGAATTCCAGGCAATGAAGAGACCCCGTCTCAAAACTCTAGGTGGACACTGGATATGGTAGTGCATGCATTTAATCTCAACACTAGGAAGACAGAAATAGGCACGTCTCTGAGTATGAGGCTGCTCTGGCCTACATAGTGAATTTTACCATTCAGGGGTATATGGGGGGGGGGTCACTGGCTACTCTTCCAGGGGATCCTGGTTCGATTCCCAGCACCCACATGGCAGCTCGCTATTACCTGTAAGTCCAGGAGATCCCATGCTCTCTTCTGTCCTCATGCACTGATATTTATGCAGGTGAAGCGCTCATAAACATAAAAGAAAATTAAAAAAAAAAAAGAAAAAGAATTGCTTCTACCAGACTGACCTGTTCGCATGTCTGTGAGGTATTGTGGGAGGTCCTAGACCACTGTGGGTGGTGCCAGCCATGGGCAAGTGGTTCTGGGTAGTGTAAGAAGGCAAGCTGATAAAGCTATGGCAAGCAAATCAAAAAAGAGAAACTCCTCTGTGGCCTCCGTTTCAGTTCCTACCTGGAGTTCTGGCCTTGTCTTCCTCAATGATGAGCTGTAACCTGTTAGACAAATAATGTTGGTTTTGACAACAGAGAATCACATGAGAATAACACGCATGTACAACAAGTCAGGCAACATTTTGCAGGAACTGATTCTCGCTGCTCCCTCGGGGCTGAACTCATGTCATCGTCGACAGTCTTGTTGACAGGCACCCTTTACTTGCTGAGCTATCCCACCAGCCCCGGCTACTAAGTGTTAAAAGGTATAGGATAGAGAAGTCTAGAAAACATCAGCACGGCTGTGTCCTGGATTCCAAACAGTTAGAGAACTCTTTAGAGCGGAAGAGAGAAGCCGAGAAGTGGATGTAAAGTCTTGGATGGTTGATGGTGTTTTAGGGTGGATTTCTACACTCGTTCATAACCCTGGCTCTTCAGTCCACACTAGCCATAGCTGCCTTGCTTTTGGCCTACTATGCTCTGCAGGTCTGACTATGCTCCTCTCTGACTCGATTATGCGGAAGAGTGTAGGCTGTCTCACAGATCTCTCCACATGGCCCCAGCCTACTCATCTTTCTTGTAGCATCTTCCCAACGTACATGAACCTCTTCAAGTATCTTATCTTGCTTTGCTCTGGATGTCTGCCTTTTCCTGTTTCTCCCATCGCAGAAATGCCTTTTCTCCATGTGCAAATTCAGCGCATCCTTCAAGGTCTTAGCATCCCAGTCTCTATCTTCACCTGACGGCATTCAGATGCAGTGCTGGTGTTCTCTACTTAGAGATATCCTCTATGTTTTTTTATTGTTTATTTTGTTTTGTTTTGTTTTCTTGGTACTTTTGGCTTCTGTAAAAATCTTTCTGGTTGACTTACTTCTTGTCGTCCCCCATCAGTATGTTTATTTCAAAGACCAGAACTCAATCGATGTTGCTCTCTGATATGAGCCCTATACCAGAAATTGACACAAAGTAGGTGCCCATTTGTAGATACAATGGATGATGGGATATCACTGATAAGAGTTATACTAGATTCAAATATTATAATGATAGAAAAGTTTTATGTGTAGGGTGGATCGCTACTGGGCAGTGTTTTGCTATAGCAATAGAGAGGCAAACTAGGACTTTATGCATGGGCAGCATGAACGAACTCTCCAGCTGGCTGCCTTGGATGCTGATGAAGATCGCGCTGTGTCATGAACCACTGAAATATTCAGGTGAGTTTATCTTCCACACAGATGGAGAGGCCCTTGATGTGGCTCATGTTCATCTCTGGGTCTGTTTTAGCTCAGCACAGGGAAAGGTGCCACTGTAAATATTCTGATTGGACAAATGTTTTCACAAATGAGAAAGAGCAGCTCTCATTGCTTCTGTTTTATGAGTGAGGCAGCCCTGAGACACACCAGCAGCAGAGCTGGGTACGGGAGCCAGGAGTCCCTCCCCAACCCATACCTGTCCCACAATTCACAGGCTCTTGGCCTCTCTGTCTCCTACTCTCTGGGTTCTTAGGACAGTAAGTATAAACGCATAACACTCTCTCCAGTGTATCCTGCTTACTCCCTCTTATCAAAGTGGGGGGCGGGGGGCTGAAAAGGGCTTTCAAAAGAGCCATCTGTTACTTTTCAAAAAGGCATTATCTGCTTCCCATCACAGGGTTTTGCTGTCTCTGCCACGTGTCTGCTCTCCCTCCGCTGTCTGAAAGAGCAGAGCCCATGGTGCCTCTCACTCTCCTGTCTGTGTGGGGATGCTAGAGGTAGGTTGCAGATGGAGTATTTATCTAAAAGTGAAGAGATCTGACTTATAAGCAAGCCCAATATTAAATGTATAAATAATGCATCCCGTGGCATTATTTATAATGGAATAACATCCCTGTAATGTAATAAAAGTATGCAGGTTCCCAGAGCTCTACTTAACTCCTTCATGCCTCAAAAGATACAGTGGGTCCCCCAGCTTTCTCTGTCACCCAGGGATTTCAGATGGGCTCCACATTCAAGGCCTCTCTGGGTCCCAGATTCTGCAGAGCTACAGCCCTACAGGATGAACTTGACCCCAGTGTTGGAGCGGTGATGTTTAAACTAGTGTGAGTCAAGATGGAGCGTTCCTATCTGCAACCTGGAACCTTAAAGCACGGGAAGGGGACTTTCATGTGTTGCCAGGTTCCCTGGTAGATATTGAAGCCGTAAACAGGGGGTGGGGGTGGGGGTGGGGGTAGGGTGGCTTTTGAGTCTGGCTTATGGTGGGATAGACTCAAGAATTCCCAGATCTTTGTTCTTGGACTCACATATAAGTCAGTCTCATTAGGTCTAAGCAGCAGCTTTATGGTCCTGTGTCTTCTTTCTCACTGTTACCGCTCACCTGTCCACATGCCTGCCTCTTTTACTCTTCCACTGTGTGATTTGACCCACACAACCATTGGCAGACATTCTGTCCTGCTAGCTGGACCCTGTCTGGTGGCCTGAGTGTTGCATGTTCCTTGTTAATCAGAGGCATCCAATTCAGAGCAGACTCTGAGAGAGTAGTAGTATTTACTTGGATGTTTGCAAGCTTGTGCCCAGTGCTCTTTAAAATCCCTGATTCTCAGCCTTTCCTGAGTTCCCAGCGCCTCGAGGTTATCCTGCTGTCCTGATTTTGTTCTCCTGCTCCCCAAAGTACTTGGCTTTGTGTATCTTATATTACCAATCTTCCTACCATGAGAAAATAATTTTCTACACTGGGTCACAGAGCAAACTGAAGCTGTGAGAGGGGTGGATACTCTTGTGGATTCTGCTCCCCACTCTGGCTGTCCACCTTCCTCTGTGTCTCTCACCCTGTCTTTCACTCTTTCCTGCCATGCAGGATAGACTACTATCTCCAATATTAGGCTAATTCTTTCAACCCCACAGATCCATCCCATATGACTATCATTTCAAACAACACTCTTTTCTCTCTCAGAATCTTCAAGCTCGTTCCCTTCTGGTTCTTGCCAGTTTCTAAACATTCATCAGCTCTCACCTATGACTCGCTGCCCTAATGCTTTCCTCGATACTTGCTGTTTCCCATTTCAGCCATATTCTATAATACCAGGAACTTTGTGTTATTAGCTCTTACCATGATAACAAAAAACATGGAGTGAATGAATGTGCTAAGTGACCAGGTAGTAACTGACTACAATAAACCAACACTTGCTTAGGTGAGTGTTAGAGTTTGTGTGTGCTGTGCCCCTCAAAGGCTGAGGCACTGAAGGCTTGCTCTCCAGGTATGCCTTTAAAAGATTAGCTTTATTCTCTGCCCACATTCCCTTTTCTCTGATTTCTAGATACTATGTGGTGAGTACATTTGCTCCATTTCCTTTCAGCCATGATCTTCTGCCTTCAGCCACGAACCAACTGAAGCAAATGACTGTGGATGGGAGCCCTTGAAACTGTGAGCCAAGTAGGGCTGTTGTTGTTGTGACTATAACTGACCATGCGGTTCAGGAGCTCTTGGAGTTGGTTTATGGGAAGAATTTGGAAAGCTTTGGAGACGTAAGCTGGCAAATACCTTCAAAGGTGACTGGAGCCTACTGAGTAGCTTGGCTATGCGCTCCTAAGAAGAGAACACTGACAACACGGCAGAGAATAAAGAACAATATTTTAGAGGTTTTACATAGAAATGTTGACTTAGACAGATGACATCTTAGTCACTGTGCTATTGCTGTGAAGAGACACCATGGCCAAGGCAACGCTCAAGAAAGAAAACATTGAACTTGAGGCTTGATTACAGTTTTTAGAGGTTCAGACTATGATCATTATGTGGGGAGCATGGTGGTATGCAGGCAGGTGCTGGAGAGAAGGAGAGGGGGAGGGAGGGGAAGGGGAGAGGGGGAGGGGAAGGGGGAGAGGGGGAGGGGAAGGGGAAGGGGAGAGGGGGAGGGGAAGGGGAAGAGGGGGAGGGGGAGGGGGAGGGAGAGGGAGAGGAATGGGCTTTTGAAACCTCAAACCCCATCCCTAGTGACAATCTTCCTCCAACAAGGCCACACTTACTCCAAGAAGGCCACACTTCATAATCCTCCAAATCCTTTAAACAAATTCCACTCTCTGGTGATTAAGCAATCAAATATAAGAGCTAATGGGGGGCATTCTTAGTCAAACTACCACAGATCAGGAGTTGGACTCAAAGCTATATGTAATATAAATAGCTTGATTTTTTGATTTTTTTATAGGAACTCACATCTAATATTTGCCCCAAGAGTTGGAGATTTTAGACATGGGCTTTTAAGCAATGAAGGAACTGATAAGACTTTGGAGTCCTGTGAAGGTGAGATAAATGTGTTTTCCACTATGTGCTGGATATGAGCTTTTGGCAGACAGAGGTGGAAAGTCCTAGCTTGGTCTATCAATGTTGAAGTCTTGAACTTCCTGGCTGGTGGTGCTATTAGGAGATGCTGCGAACAGAGGAAGTGGGTCACTAGAGGCATGCGTTGGAAGGTATCACTCATACCCTGCCTCTTCTCCCTCTAACTTCCCAGCAGCCATGAGGTGAGTAGCTTTGCTCCTCCATGCAGTCTCTACCATGATATCTCATTCATCCTATGGTGGGAGAGGCCAATCAGCTGCGAATTGAAACCTCTGATCCTGTGAGCCTGGACAAGCCTTCCTTTTTTCTTTTCCGTCCTCCTTTACATAGATATTTTACACACTGATGGAATGTGACTGACATAGTGAGCTAACACTCAACAAAGGGGAAATGATGCTGAGTAACTTACCCAGAGGTATCACGGAGAGTGGGATTTCAACCTGGGTAGTCTAAATTCAAATGAAGTTTCTAGACTTTTCCACAAAGCTTTTTACCATCAGTTATTCTACCACAATCTGAGTCCTACCCTTAGGCCAGTGGAGAGGTTTGTGTTGTTAAATCTAATGGGAACATCTAGGAATTAATTTCACGGATGGAGTGCCAGGCAGCACTGGCCTCCTTAGCCACTTTTGGAACCTTTCTTCAGGGGAAGGTTTTGTTGAGAGCCCATTGTCTTGTTTTGCTCTGGCATCTCTGGTCACTTCTTGACCACATTCATGAGGTGTTCTCTGATTTAAGAAGATGTCACATCATCTTGGGATGCTTTAGGGTTCTACTTTTTGCCATTTTTCTCCTGTATACATCGTCCCTGTCTTTACTTACCCTTCACTTAAAGTCCTGCTTCTGATTTCTATACCATAGCTTCATTTGTTTGGTGTCTCAGTACAAACCTTTCTAGAACTCAATCACTTCTTGATACCAATGTAGCTCTCCTCTTGGCTTTTTTACAGAAGCCATCAAATGCCCACTCAGGAACCCTTGCTGTAATCTGCATGGCATTTAGACTCTGTCACCATAATGTCTCATCAATGGCCAAGTTCTCTTTTTTTTTTTCTTTTTTTTCCAAGTTCTCTTAATAGTCACTGCCAAGCCACCTCTGCCCTCACCTCCTCATGCATTCTGTCCCTCTGGTGCCCTGATGTCCCTGTCTATGTCATTTTTTCCCAGCACCAGTACCTGCTCACCTCCTGATTCTAGTCACATGATTCCCTGTAAAGATTTTTTTCTTTAAAACATTGGTTATGTATATTTAAAATATAAAGAAAATTATAAGAATGGTAGCCCCTGTACTCATTTTCCTACTTCCTGGATTCAACAAACCATATTTGGATTAACTAGTTATAAGACAAAATGCTACTGAGAGTTAGAGACAAGGACAATCCATCCTCCCCATTTTTCTGCCCTAGAGGTAATTATCAAGTGATAACTGGTGCATAGCCTTTCTTTCCATGTTTAAAAATTTTATATATAGATTTGAATTTATGAATGGATTATTGTTTTGAATTTTTAAAATTTCCATAGTTATTATTGTACTGTGCTCATAATTCTGAAAAATTTTAATGGCTATGACATCCATGAGATTTACCCACGGCAATACCAAGCTCATCACCTACCCATTCAAACTGCTGGGATGAGCTGCAGCCACACCCAAAGCTCTCTCTACCCATTTCCACAGCCTTGCTTCTGTCTAGATTTTACCACTTAAAAAAAAAAAAAAACCACTGGGGTGTCCATCCATATCCACAGGTATTCATGAGTTATATGCTCCCCTTCAATAATCAGGCCTAAAATGACAGCACTAGTATTGTGGAGGCCGACATTTGACTTACTCTGTTCAAAAATCTTAGAGGAGGCAGGCAGGTTAGGAGCAAAGTACTTCTCTCAGGTATGGGAACCAAGCTAAAAGTGTGTACAACCCAGGAGGTCTGGTCTCTCACACAGAGGCTTTACCCATCTTAACATCCCATTCCAGAAGCTGCTTTTAATAGAAGCATTGAAAGTGACACTTTTCCTGGGGAGACATGACACACGTGCCTATGTATTCCAGATAAGGACAAACCAAAGCAATGACTCTACTGACTTACACCTTGGTAAACCAATGAGTTTTCTTTGGGATTTCTTAGAGGAGCAGGCACGGCTCAAAGCAAGCACATCTCTGAAAAGCCTACCTCAAGTAATGAATGACTCACAGATGCCTAACCCTGGAGCTCTCTGCACAACTTGCAGGCAGCTCGACTGGCCTGAGAATCTCCTCTGGGCAACTCAGCTGGGCAGACTTCTCTCTCAGTAGCTCTTTACTGCTTCTATAACCTGTTTTCCCAGACTTGTGACTTTTTTTTTTTTTTACATCCTATGTCTTCGGAGCACCTTTCCTCCTGGAGGGAATGTTTCAATTCTGTCATAATTTCTATACAACTTAAATGCACAGCCATCTTCCAAAAGACCCATTCCTCTTCCTATAGTCTTGATGGTAGGATTTTAACACTGAGTCTGGGCAACATACATATTCTGGTCATAATAGCATCTTTACATATAGATGCCCATAATGTTCTCTTGCAATACTGAGTTGTATACATTTATATCTTTACCAAGAGTGTTTTAAAATTTCCAATCTCTTATATCATGATCTCAGTACATAGACACTTGAAAATATGAACAATGAGAAGCAGTACATTATTGTTTAAGTGTGCATTTCTCTAACTGATAGTGTTTTTGAGGGTTTCTGTTAATGATGTTTTATTTAGATTACTAGTTTCAATCTCTTGTGCATTTTATATCATCTGTTATATTTGCTTATGTTTTAAAATTAGTTTTTGACTGTTTTTTATGCATCATGGGAACCAATTCTTTATTGTCCATGGTCTTCCCCTTCACGCATGTGATCATCTCTTCACCCAGAGTTGATTCTACTGTATTATGTCCATCTTTGCCATTTGTGTGTGTGTGTGTGTGTGTGTGTGTGTGTGTGTGTGTGTGTGTGTGCGCGCGCGCGCGCGCGCATGAGCATGCTTTATTTAAACATCTTACTCTTTGGTTTTGATTTTGTCTGTTTTTTGAGATATCGTCTCTTATGTAGTCCAGGCTGGCCTTGAACTTACTGTATTGTCAAAGAATGATCTTGAACTCCTGGTCCCCCTGTGCCTACTTCCCAGGTGCTGAGATTTCAGGTGTGTATAGCCATGCAGAGGCTACAGTCTATTCTCTGGGTAACACAGAGTTGTTTTATTACTTTTTTTTTCAGAAAATTTTTATATTACTCTTTTACTTTTAAAACTCACTTAGGTTTGTTATATGAAACCCATGTGTGTAAGTGGTATGGAGGTGAGATTTAATTTTCCTTCAGCTTTCATGTAGATAGCCAGTTGTACAACACCATTTATTGACTAAATAATTTCTCCACAGACCCGTAATGGTAAGTCTTTCCTATACTACATTCTTTTCCATAGTGATAAACTTTTGAGATGTGTATTCTCTTCCTTTGGTTTAACTGTTCATCCTCCTACCAGAACAGCATGCTTTAGCTGCTAAAGCTTTGGAATGATTCTCCTTTTAAACCCGAGGCATCGTCAGCATATTCATAAAGCCCTTCCTTTTGAAAGGTGCCCCTTACTTGACCGAGCTGCTGCCCACAGGCTCAGGCACTGAATGCTTGGTCCCCAGCCGCTGGCACTGTTGTAGCAGATCATGGAAACAGGATCTGGGGCTTCTCTGGAGGAAGTAGGTCACTGATGTGGGTGTTTTGGGAGATATGTCCTTATGTCCTTGGTCATTTCCAGTCTCATAGTTTGTTTCCTGGCCCACCAACATGTAAACAGAGCTCTTCCACCATGATTCCCCTACCCCTTCACCTATGGTGGATTAATCCATCTGGAATTAATAATTTCTCCTTTAAGCTGTGTCTGTCAGGTATACTTGTCACAATAGTACAAGAGTAATGGACACAATGCTATTTTACTTTTTGTATAGTTATAGAGTTGGGCAAATATCACCCTTTTCCTGCCCTCACAAAGAAATCCTAAACTCTGTAACTATCATGCTTACTTTCCCCTCCATCCCATGTCCCAGGAAAACCCCATCTTCTGACTTCCCATGTTTGCCTATTCTGGAACATTCTCTTGCATGCAGTGCAACATTTTCAAGGGTTATCTCTATGGCTTTGTACTATTTTGTTGTATGGATGCAGTACAGTTGGTTTAGTCACATGTTAGTCGAGACTCTCAGGCTTTTTCGACTTTGGGACTGGAATTAGTTACTTTTACCATTGTTAGAAAATACTTGCCTGAAACCAACATAGAGGAGGCAAGGTGTATTTTAACTCACGGTTTCCAAGGGATTTTAGTCTATGATGGTGGGAAGGCATGGAGAAGTTCACTGTAGCAGGAGATCGTGGCAGACTCCTTTGGGGGCATCTAACAAAGCCGTCCAGAACCAGAAGAAACTATAGGTTTGAAAAGGCTCCCTCTAGTGACACACTTCTGCCAACCAGGTGGTCACCACCTAAAGGCCTCAAAATAGTGCCCCAGGGTCAGGGTCAAGCATTTAAAATCATGAGACTGGTGTGTGTGTGTGTGTATGTGTGTGTGTGGACATTTCAGAATGAAGCTCAAACAGGGCTCTACTGAACAATATTGCTGAGATATTTTCCCTGCAGATTTTTGCTTGAGCACAGTTTAAATCTTTTGGCTGCGTACGTAAGTGTGGAATTGTTGGATCCTAGAGTACCTCTTCTTAACTTAGAAGACACTTAATTCTTCCAAATAGTACACAATGGCTGGATGATTCTAGTATTGACACACTATTGTCAAACTAATGACTTTCCATGAAAAATATATTGTCTTCATGAAATCTATACTTTAGGTATGCATAGCTTGCAGCCTATGAGGTAGACACGGGGAAATTCTCATGGAATCAATGGAAGATGCCATTTGGATAGAAAAGTCGTGGAGGGGGAGGTATGAAGAGTGAGGAGGGGGTGGGGCTTGGCTTATGAGCAGGACTTAGAATGTGTGCCAGCAAATGGTTTGGTATATCACGTGAGCTGAGCCTGGGTATCTCTGCTGAACCATCCTCAGAGAGAAACGACCTGGATGTTATGACAGCCACCACTCTACCTTGTTTTCTGAAGCAGGTGCTCTGGTGTCTTCCAGAGTTTCCACCTTACAGCCTCTAGGTGGTGTGCCTAGTCCCAGCCTCTGCTGCTGGAGGAAGAAACTTCACAAAATGGACCTGGGAGTTAGTGAAGGGTGGAGGTCCCATGGGGGCTAAAGAGTAGTTCTCAGAACACAGGAAGGGGAGCTTAAGTCTGTGTTATGATAATTAAAAATGGATTCCAAGAAGGCAGAGCAGATCTTGCCATTTCAGCGATATGATGGGGGATTAAGAGGCAAAAGAAAGTCATGCAGTAAATTCTCTTTCTGCTCGCTCACATTTTCTGTTACTTCTGTGTGAGACTCTATCCTAGGGCTGAACACATACAGAAGCCAACACAGCTAAACTTCTTCCTGGAGTCTAGTTAAAGGGAGATAAGGAGCAAGCCAGCAGAAATGCTCAACTACAGCAGATAGAGATGTGAGGATGGCTTATTAATGAGTGTGGATCCCTGCATCAGAGCTAGACAGACGAACACTGCCCCATACAACCCAGACAGAGCAGAGATAAGGTCATCGGGGACCAAGGAAAATTATTGTCTGGACCCAGGGCCCTTAACCAGGTAAAAATGGATTTGGGAAGCCACCCAGGATTCACTACTTGCTGCTGTTAAGTGTCCAGGAGTCAGGCCATGGTGGAATAAGCTTCAGAGTTTGAGTTTCTGTTAGCAGTGATGTCAAAGCAGAAAGAGGCTGTGAATGGTTAGAGTCACCCACAGCATCTTGTGGATGGATAGGAATTGGGGGCGGGGTCATAATTTCTGTAGCCAATGGAAAAGACATGTGTGCGACCTTCTGGGGCAGGGACTGTCACAGAGGAGGGTGGGCAGAGCTAGCACAGTGCTCACAGAGGTAAGACAAAAGAGGTGAGCTTGATGGGATATGGTGATTGGATGTGAAGGTGGAGGTGCACCGAGCACTCCATATTGATGCTTGGCCGCTGGTCTGGGTGACCACTTACACAGCCTGAGATAGCTTTCTGAAGCCCCATGGGAGTTTCTTCTTGACCCCTAAGCCATTTCTTATTACTTTCAAATGTGTAGAATAACAGAACGGAACTAACAAAGTGTTGCAGTTTTGCTTTAACGAGCAGAAAGGAGTCATTTTTAATTAGCATATACATTATTTGTATATAATGAGAGCTTCCAAAATCCTTGCAGGGGGGAGGGGGTTTGTTTGTCTGCCTAAGCATTTAAGTCACCCTCGCCTCCCAACCGTCTTGTTTATGCATGTTTATTTGTATTGTCTATTCCTAAAAGTCTACACAAGCACATATGTACAGGTGTGCACACCCACACAGCCACAGTCATCTGTACATCGTAGGTAGAGTGACACACATCGGAGCATGTAGCTACCCTCATCCCCTGATCTACACATAACATCCTATGCTAGCATACATCAGCACAGGGGTCCTACTCAAGTTATACATGAATGCATGTGTGTACATACACCCATTCTGTCGTGGACATATGCTTAGTTACTTACTTTTCTCAGTGCTGTGACCAAACACCTGACAAGAAGCAATTTAAGGAGCTGGGGTGGGGGGGTGTCACAGCTCAAGGGATCAATCCATCCCTGCAGGGAAATCAAGGCAGTGGAACTCAGGGCAGCCGGTCACATTGCATCTGTAGATATGTCGTGAGTAGGGGGGAGAGAGAGAGAGAGAGAGAGAGAGAGAGAGAGAGAGAGAGAGAGAGATAGAGGATGTTAGTTCTCATCTTGCCTTCTCTCTTCATATGAAGCAAAGGACCTCAGCTCACAGGATGCTATTACCCACAGTTAAGGTAGGTCTTTCCAGCTCAAGTAACCTATTCTAGACCACTCATTGTAGACACGCCATAGGCTAACCTAATATTGATAAGCCTCATAGGCATGCTTACTTGAAATTGCACAGTGAAAAGTTCTATTGATGCACCTGCCCAAGCCCTTGCCCATGCATCCACTCAAATCTGTATGCATGCGTGCCCATGAAAGTAATTACATACATGCTGGGAAGGCCTTAGGGTTTGGTGATTCCATCTCTCTTCGAGCACCCATCATAAGAAGACTTCATCATTTTCGTCTTGCTACTACTGTGCTACCTCCTGGTTGTGTTGCTGTCTAGGTAGGCTCGTGTGGTGGTTTGATTGAGAATGGTCCCCATGGGCTCATATATTCGAATACTTGGTTCCCAGTTGGTGGAACTATTTGGGAAGGATTAAGAGGTGTGGCTTTGATGGAAGAGGGGTGTCACTGGGGGTAAGCTTTGAGGTTTCAAAAACCTACGCCATTTCCAGTTACAGCTCTCTGCATCTCCTTCTGCTTTGTGCTTGTAGAGGTCAAGCTGTAGGTTCTCAGCTACAGCTCCAGTGTCATACTTGCCTGCCTGCTCCTATGTTCCTCAACACAATGGCCATGGACTGGAACCCTCTGCAACTATGATCTTCTAATTAAATCCTTTCTTTTATAAGGTACATTGGTCATGGTGTCTTATCACAGTAATGGAAAAGTGACAAAGATAGCTGTGACTGTCGTATGGAAAAACTACGGACACTACAGCTCCAGGTCTAATTGAATAACTAAGCGGTAGATTTTTACATCGGTTCTTCTTGGCAGTAAGCAACACAATGTCCTCATTTGGGGTCACTATACAAAAGCTCTGCATGGTGACATAGAAGACCTAAGACAAACATTTGCTGAGGATTGTGTGCCAGAGATTATCCCTTGGATTTTTTTTAAAAGAAAAACAAAAATCTTTTATCATAAAGACCTTGCCCCCCCAAAAAAAATCACACAATGAAATTAAGCCAGTCTATGTATCTCAATGAACTTGTATACAGTTAGAATATCCATTTCAAAGCTGTGGAGCCTCACACTGGATTTTATGCTTTTATCATCAATTGTATTTGTGTGCACTTACCTAACACATACACACATGCACACAGACACACAGAGAGAGAAACAAGCCCTTGAAAAATCCATGACAACATTAAAACTAAAAAAATCAATTATCTTGATGTCCTTTTTCATGATTCAAGTGTTTATTACCTGCTCCCAGCTCTTCCTATTACACAGTAGTTACCATTTCTTCTCGGTAAATTTACCATGTTCTCTTTTCTACACGTTAAACTGTACCAACACATACATTTGCTTTGTTTATATATGTATATATGCATACATGTAAACAAAACACACACATATTATACATATATATTTATATATTGTAGGCTAAGGTTTGCACATTAGAGAGAACATTTTTTCTTTCCTTCTTCCTTCCTTTCTTTCTTCCTGAGATTGTATGACCTTACATTTTGACATCAGAATCATTATCCTCTTGCAGAGACAGAAGCAGATGCTCAAAGAAATGAAAACAATTGCTTATGTCCATCCAGATATGAGTTTGCACCCTGATGAGTCTATTTATGATGTTATTTACTTATTTGTTTATTTGTTTGTTTGCTTATTAATTGTCTTATCTACCTATCATCTATCTATCTATCTATCTATCTATCTATCTATCTATCTATCTATCTATCTACCTATTATCTGTCTGGCTGTCTGCCTGTCTGTCTGTCTGTCTATCTGCCTCTTCTTTTTAGTTAATCATTCACTGTCCTCCTGTCTTTTCCAAGCACAGACCGGAAACTCACATAAGAGGGCATAACTCCTGTGGATCTCTGAATTCCTAAATAACATATTCTAAAGCTGGGAGTGTTAGTCAGGGTTTTCTAGAGTCACAGAACTTATGGGTAGTCTCTATATAGTAAAGGGATTTGTTGATGACTTTCAGTCTGCAGTCCATCTCCCAACAATGGTCAGCAGCAGCTGTGAATGGAAGTCCAAGGATCTAGCAGTTGCTCAGTCCCACAAGGCAAGCAGGCGAAGGAGAGAAAGAGTGTAAATCTTCCTTTTTCCAATGTCCTTAAGTAGGTCTCCAGCAGAAGGTGTAGCCCGGATTAAAGGTGTGTGCCACCATGCCTTTAATCCCAGATGACCTTGAACTCAGAGGTCCCCTTGTCTTAATCTTCTGGAATTCATGGCCACTCTGCCTCAAGATCTCCATGCCAGGATCCAGGTCAGAAACTTGTATCTCTCAGCCTCCAGATGAGGATCACAGGTGAGCCTTCCAATTCTGGATTGTAGTTCATTCCAGATATAGCCAAGTTGACAACCAGGATAGCCACTACCCTGGATTGGTGGCACATGCCTTTACTTCCAGTGCTAAGGAACAGTTTCTTAGCACAGAAGAGGTAGTGCATTTACCCAGGGATCTGAGATGGTTTTTTTTTTTTTGTTGTTGTTGTTGTTTTTTTTTTTCCTCTGAGGAAAACCAAGAGTCACCTTTTCTGTCCTTGGTGATAGTTTTTGTTTGTTTTGTTTGTTTGTTTGTTTGTTTTTTGACACGCCTGATTAAGCAGATTGTGAAGTCCTCTTTCTCTGAGGATTTGAGTGGATGCTTCCTCTTTGGCCATCCCTGGATGCTGCATGCCTTCAAGGCACCCAATATAAGGGGAAAGGACCAAGACCTTTTCATGTGCCAAAAGTGTCCAGTCTTGGGTTAGCCTTGAAATCCTGTGTGAAGGAAGTAAGGATACTCCTTGCAAAAGCAATGATGGGCATTGATGACAATAAGCAGGCACTGTTGACTGGGTCCCACGGTGCTGGCCAGGGTCTGATTGCTTGCCTTGCAAGTCTATTTCTCCTGGTTGTCCTATGAAGTTCTTGATCTATGCCGAGTACTCCTGCCCCCAGTTTTACCGGTGGAAAGTGAAGGGTTGGTAAGCTCTAGTGCTATGAGTACTATTCTCAGGCAGAACCCATTTCTCCGGACTCTTAGGACAGACCTAATGCCTACTGTGCTCCCAGGATTGACACTGCAGACACAGACATGGTGGCACTAGGGTGCTGGGCCATACAGTACACAGTCCAAGCTCCTGTGGCTCTAAAACGGTTGTGACCCTGGTGCTTGGGATTCTTGACATTTAGCCTGGACATGGGAAGGGTCCCAAGCCTGCTTCATTGATAATAGTTTATCTCATATCATTTGGCAGCTTCCATGGTATAAATATTTTCATCATGGCCATTTTCAAGCTATTTACCAGCCAGTAGAGAAAGCAAGTGGAGAGGAGAGAAAGGGATAGTCAGCAGCCGTGTATGTAACAAAGAACTTCCTGTTTCTAGCCAGTTGTTGGGCCCAAGACTCTAGCAATTAAGCTTTTGATCCTCCTGAATTCTATAGAGCCTGGACCGTGCAAACCAGAGGCTGTTTCCAGGTAGGTTCTCCATTACCTCAGCATGGGTGGGAGAGGAGGTGTTTTTCCTTCTTGCTTTGCTATCCTCAGAGTCAGAACAAAGACTAGGCCCCCCAAAAGCCAGGGCCTCTAATCTCTCAGAAAAAAAAAAAAAACAAAAAACTTTGAGAGGAGAGGAAGGTCGCTGATCTGCCATAGAGAGCTGGCAAGCTGGGTGTCCGGAGGCCAGGGCCAGGGATTCCGTGAGTGAGGCGGAGAGCAGAGCCTGGCAGGCTGGGAGGAAACGTCTGGCGGAAAGTCTCCTGGACCCTCTATCCTGTCTCTGTCACTCCTACGTAGATTAATGCGATCCAGGATGCCCTTGGTTCTGACCGGCTATACTTGGGGCTACCCCAAAATAGACAGGACGCCTGGTGCCTCTTGTCACAGTCTTAGCTATTGTCTTTATGAGCTCAGTGAGTTCAGAGGTCACACCCTAACACTTCCCCTGTGGGCTAATCACCATCAAGATGGATGGACACTTGCGTGGGCAGCCTGGAGCTGTCTGGCACATCCCAAACTCTGGGCACTTCAGGACCTGCAAGAAGTGTGTGTGTGTGTGTGTGTGTGTGTGTGTGTGTGTGTGTGTGTGTGTGTGTGTTGGGGGGCATTGTAGAGGTTGTCAAAAGACAACCTTTCTTGGTTGAAGCTGGAATAGGGGCATCGGGCTGGTGCCATGGTGGGGATAGTGTATGTCCAGAGATAGCCACTAGGGGGCAGGCCATGACAGCAGGTGGGCCAGGTTAACTGCTGCCTCAGCTCAAAATATCTGTGGGAGGACTTATAACCTAGTGGAGAGTGTTTTGGGGCATCTCCAGGATTGGTAAACTCTGGAGAGATCCAAGGTCCAGGTCTGAATAGGAGGCGAGGACAGAGGAGGTGGGAGCCTAGTGTAGATATCTTTATCACCTTAAGGCTGTGGTGAAGGTAAATTGCTTGACCATGAGTTCGGGATGGACACGAGTTTCCCCGATGAGGAAGGTGTGGGCTAGGTAGAATACCAGGGATAGGGAGGGCAGGCTGGGGAGCGCCAACAGCCCAGGATCATAAGCCAGAGGCAGGCATCCCGGCTTGAAGGTAGAGGAGCTCCTGGAGGGCCCTGCTTTATTTAAAAATCCCATAGGGCCTGCCTGGCCTGGTTTCTTTCCTGTTATCCCAGCAAGACTGAGCTTTCCCCAGTGTCTCAAATTAAAAAAAAAATCCTTGTCCTTTCTGCTCTGAGCTCTGCAATATTTGGCCTTGGTTGATCCTGGCAACTTGTGAGGCTTCTGAGCCTGCTGACTGTCCAGGATGGAATTTTCCACGGAGGTTTTGTAGAGCGATGCTGAGGGCCAAAGAAACTTGGGCTCTACACTGAGATGAGACTGGGAACTCACCCATGACTACAGGCCCCAGCGGGCCTTATTGTCTTCCTTCCATCCATCCATCCATCCATCCATCCATCCATCCAGGTTTTTTCTCCTTCCCCCACCTATCCTCTTAACAAACCAGCCACCCTTCTATCAAGCCATGCATGTGCCCTGATATCTATCCCACTATTCTCATGCATCCATCACTAATATAATCTATTAAGATGTATTATGGAGGCTTGCTGTATGCCAAGGTCGCTTTTTGATGCTGAGAATACAGCAGTGAGCATGAGAAAAAGTCTCAGCCCCTACATCCAAATGACAGTGTCTCAGCATCAAGAAGTCACTTGATGACACAGGGAAGGGGGGAAAGAACTGGCTGTGCTATTCCTGGGGTAACAGATTCCCTTCATCCTTTGCCTTGATCTATCCACATCCTCGTGGAGCCACCCCGCAACCCCCATGCAGATGTCTGCTCACAATGTCTGTGTCTTCCTGGATAGCAACAGATCTTCGAAATCACTGATGTACACACACCTCCACAATACGGACCTACAACTCTCTAAATTCCTGTGTGCACTCGTGTCAATTCACACCAAGCACATGCTCTAATACATGAGTCCTGGAGGCACTTATGCACACTCGTAATCCATGTACACGGCCAGGAATACACAGACACACTCACATGTTCACAGTCATTCAAGCACACTGATCTCTGTGCATAACTGCATATAAATATGTACACCCAGGTTAGGTGCAGGTAGGATTGCTATGTCTCCAGGGCATATGGACCCATATAGCCACACTCAGGTCACGTGTACACACTCCATGTACATGCCCTTGACACCACCACCACCACCACCCCCGCCAACCAAAGCCCTCACACCCTCTCAGAGCCCCATCCCGTCCTGGAAAATTATCCATACCTCTGACAGGAGAATGGGTTACAAATGCGGCCATGGAGCTGTTTTGACACTTTTGATGAATAACATTCAATACTATTAATTAGAACAATTGCTTTTCATTTAACTAAATCACGGGAATTGCTAAACTAAATTGAAACGGAATGTAATTTTGCCTCGCACTGCTTTAATATGGGCCTCTAAATGTCTTCTCCCTGAAGGATTAGTAACTTAATCACCCACCAGTGATAACTGCTTCCCAGGCTCAGCTGGGAGGTTTCCTGCTCAGGAAAAGACTGGCTGAGAACAGGCTAGGGGCCCTGCGGCAGCTCCTCCTGCCCCTGGCTTCCTCTCTCTGAATTATTCATCATCAGGATGTCACTTTCTCCCTCCTCTTGGTCCAGCCTGACCCTCAGAGACAATTTCCATCTTCAGTCATCCTGGTCCTGGATGTGTAATTCGTCCTGTGTCTGATGTCCTGAGAGCCTGACTGTGGGCTCGCATTCCATCTCTGCCCTCTCCAAGCCTAGTCGAGTCTCTCTATCCTTAGTACAGATCCTGGCATCCTGGGATCACTTAGCTCCTGGAGGAAGTACAGAGCCTGGTTTAGGATGCAGTGGCTCATTGACAGGGGCCAGAAAAATCTCCCTGAACTGCTTGGGAGAGTGGGGATTGGCTTAGCCTGGTGTGCTGTTCTAGGGTGACCAACTGTTTCAGACTGCATGGGAGGGCTTTCCAAGACAGTCTCTAGCAAATCAAAACTGGCTATGGGACTATCTGCTTCCAGCTAGGAACAATCCTTCATGTTTATCTGGCTGTATGCTAGCTACTGGGCATACATTATTTCATTTATATTTTGGAACAATTGCATAAGTCTATATCATGTTCACATACATAGTCATCCTGTAATAGAGAAAGCCAAGGCTTAATTTTTAAAAGCCTAACCTAGGCATGACAGCAGTAGTGATAATACGGGTCGCAGCAGCTGGACACCTCTAAGGGTTTGCTTGTGATGAGGCTAGCTTCTCCACCATGGCCATGGAGATATGGGACAGTTGTGTCATTTGAACTGTATCCTTGGCTGAGGCTCACACAGGTGAAGCACAGTGCCAGCGAGTACACACTGCCATTATGGACTCAAGAGGATCTCTCTCCAGCGTCGATTGCATTGACCTGCCTATCAGGCCTCCTGTGTTCTGTCCTCTGGATACATGGGAGTCCCAGGAGAGAGGCTTCCATAGGGCAAGGCTAAATGCAGATTGGAACTGTGAGCTGAAGGTGGCATCATTGTGTATGATTCTCACCTATGGGTGTCCAAACTATGCATGGCTATCCTTTCCCACAGACTCAGTAGGTCTGACTATCACGGAGCCAGTTGTTCATGGGAATCTAAAGTCAACCAACTCTCTGCTGTTCACTGCTTCCATTCAGTGAAATCAATAGTCATTGATTGGACTTGGAGCCTGGGCAGGGCCTGGGGGCTGCCCTTGAGGCTGATTCAACCTCTCACCAACCTGGGTGGAGTAGCTAAGACAGTGTCTCCCTGTGAGTGGACCCTGGGTCAGCAGCCAGAATGTCACCCGGGAATCTGTTAGAAATGGAAACTCCCAGGCCCCACCCAGTCCTTTCCCTAATCAGACATTCTATGGGTGGGACCTGAGAGTCTGCCGTCATAGGCTCTCCAGATCACACAGAGGCAGCTAAAGTTTGAGAAAGGAGGGACAACAGACAGGAGCAGATGAGGCTGTGGAAGCACAGAAGAGGGAAGAGAATGTGAGCTAATGCTTTGGAAGAGGGAGCTGGGTCCAGGCTCGTTCAAATGACACCATTGATCCACAAGACAGAGGCTCTTCTGGTCCTGATGGATGGAATGCTACCCCTGAAGGAGCCGGGGGCTCCCTTTCATCTTTCTTTGCCTCTCCTCTATTTAAGGACCCAAGCCAGCCTGCATCTTGTGGGCCTGAGGATATTTGAGAGGGGTCAGGAGAGATGAGACCTGTCCTCACTCTATAGCTGGCTGCTGGGACAGTGTGTCCCCCACTACTGGACTCTCGCCAGGCCTCAGGCCTCTGCAGTCTTTTAAATGAATCAGACTGCGAAGGCCAAAGCCCCTGGGAGGAACAGGGCGGGCAGAGAGGAGTTATGAAGACAGCTTACCATGGACTGGAGGAGACAGCCTTGGGGGGGGGGGGGGAATCAAACAAACTCTGATGGCTTTCTGCGCAAGCCACTCTTGAGCTGAGGACTCCTGCCAAGGAGAGCAGCTGGGTGTGTTTGCAAAATGATTCTAGGTGCTGGGCTGTGAGACAGGAGAAGGTCCTTATCCCAGCTCAATAAGTACACCATAGCCAGCCCTTTTATGGTTTCCCTGATCTCACAGCACCTGGAGATACTCTTCGCCCAAAGACAGCTGGCTTCTTCGAATTTTCCTGATACAGGCTACATGGACATATTTTAGTGCCTCTGGATTCAGTTTCACCAAACTGATCTTTTCCCAGCTGAGAACCCACACTTTCTCTTATACATCCTGTCCTAGGCCCTGATGTCACCTGAGGGTCTGATACCTCTCGTGTCACCTGAGAAGCCTCCCTAGGTTTTGTCTTTGCCTGGTGACCTGTGGCCTTTGCTGCTCTTGGAGCTTTTCTGTCCTTTTCAGAGTTGATTTCTCTTAGAAGGTGACTCTTGTAAGCGTGTGGGAAAGAGTGCTTGGGTCTCTTCTGCTCCTCTACTGTTGCCAGATTAGACGCTCTCTGTCTCTATACCAATGTCTCCACTCTGGTATCTGTTGCCATCAATTCTGTACAACTCAGGGTGCGAGAGAGCCTGTCCAAATCCAGCCTCATAGGCTCCTGGAACTACTTTACTGTGAGCCATGTTCTTGTATCTGTGACTGGCTACCTTGGGGCTACCACCTACCCTGTGCTATACCCCCAATTCCCTATCATAGGCAAGCAAGTTCATCCAGCATTTACCTGGATACATACAGCCCGAGTCATTAAAACTCAGAAGTTATCCTGTAAAGCAGGTTCCTGGGAGTAAAGTGAAGAGTGGCTGGGCACCTACCTCTGTCCAAGGCCCCTGGGGAGCCACACCGGTTCCTGTTCGTCTTAAGGCAGTAGAAGCACCAACTTGCTTTTCTACCTGTGGTACTAATTGGATAAACCCCCTGGGTCTGAGTCCTTTTCGATGAGCTCAGAAAGCCCAGAAATTCAGAGTACTGATGTTAAAAATTTGAAGAAGTGGACCTTAGAAGAGGAGGCATTTCTCAGGGAGGCTGTGGATAGGGGTGGTTCATTGTCTGGATGTGTGACTCTGAGAAGATTCTGAGAGTCTGGCCTTTAGTTTCACAGTTTTAAGTGAGTCCATGCCATACGACCTTAACCCTTCCCAGGAATTTCCTCATTGGAGGTCATAACTATGTTCTGGCTTCCCAAACTATGTTATTCCACCTGTCATCTTCCCTGTGTCTTATAACCTCTGATGCCTGACACGTGACAGTCTTATGGCTTTTCCCCTCCTGCATCCTCCACCTTGCGGAATGCCGCAGCCGCAGGGATGCCCATCTCAGCACATTGATCTCTCTGACATGCCTTCTTGTCTCAGCTGCCCCCTTTCCTTGCACTTAGCTCTTGAATTTTAACCCTCATTTCTGTGAGTGGCATTTCTGAGCCAAGAACACAAAGACAGCACCTTTTGGCATGGTCAGCTGCCGGGGAGCCGATATGGTCAGATGCAGTCCCTCGAAACATGTTTTCACCTGAACTCTCTGCCTTCCTTTCCCAACAGCTCTCACTTCCCCCCTCACTCTGCTCAAAATAGTTTCACTCAGACTTGGCAATTATGATGTTAATCTACTATCTCTATTTTCTTCTCTTCCAAAAAATCTGATTAACAAGTTCCTGAATTTCCCACCATTTTTTCTTATCAAATGTTTTTTAATTTCACAGACAATATGAAACATACTCTGTAGGCCATTTTTTTTTTTTTGCTCTTCATTTGTTAACCTCTTGTTTGCCGGGGCCCTCGCTGTCATAAGGACCTGTTCCTGCCAAGTCTTCTCTGTGTTCATCTAGATGTGCTTCCTGCCAGGCTCATCTTTCTGTTATCCAGCAGCATCATGTCACCGTGATGTCTGACACTATTCTAGGACAGGGGCTGGAGAGATGCTCAGTGCCTAAGAACCTACTCCTCTTGCTCACTTCCCAGTAGCAAGCAGGGGCAGTCCACAACAGCCCAACTCCTGTTCCTGCTCCTGGATCCAATGCCTCTGCAGATACCATCACATACATGGAACACATGAACACATACATGGAACACATGAACTCATACATGGAACACATGAACTCATACATGGAACACATGAACACATACATGGAACACATAAACACATACATGGAGCACATGAACTCATACATGGAACACATGAACACATACATGGAACACATAAACACATACATGGAACACATGAACTCATACATGGAACACATAAACACATACATGGAACACATAAACTCATGCAGGCACACAACATAGACATAAAATAAAAAAAAACTCCTAAAAATTAATCTAATATAGATAGATGCCTATTTCTCTTACTTCCAATTGGAAGGTGTCTGCTAAGTGTAAGATTTGAACTACACTGTGAATCAGGCCTGGGTAAGCTCTGACTCTGGCATGCCATGGAGAGTAAACCACCCTCCACGTACAAAATTTCTCTGATTTACTCAAGTGTATGTACACTCCCTTTTAGTAGGCTATTACTTTCTTATTTGGCTACTTTGGTACATGGCTTTTAAATATTATTTTTACAAATTAATTTCTAAAGAAGAACTAACTTGGGAATCTAAAAATTCAATGAAAACATTAGAAAATTAGACTACAACAACATATATGGTCCCAGGGACCAAAGCTATAATCAGACATCAAGTAGCTCTGTGAGTTCACCGACGCCTTCATAGGAAGAAGATTGCTACTGGCCATTAGAGGCCATCAGAGGCCATCGAAGGCCATCAGAGGCTGCCATCTCTCTCCTACATTGTAGCAGTAATGGTGAGCATATGGTACCCAACTCTGCTTTATTTTTATTTTTCCTTGAAATTCACGGTGATTGTGCAGCTCCAGTTGCCAGTAGATACGATCAGAAGTGCTTGATGTCATGTCCCACCCCTCCTCTGCCCCTTGCTTTCCCCTTTAGCTCTGTGTGATTGTCTTTGTCTTCGTTCTCCTTGACTTATCCTGACAGTAAGTAGCATCCTTTGGAAGCTATCTGTTAGAGATGAAAAGTTCCTGACATTGGCCTTCCCCACCCCCCGACCCCCGGGACACTTAAGTGAGAGTACATCTAGGTCTGACTTTTAATGTACTAAAATCTGGGGTGTGTGTTTGTTATCACTACTTAATACATCCTCCCAAATATGTAACTTCTCTCTCTGGCAGGTGGAATTTCTGAAATGTGTCTTTGAAAGGTTGTACTTTCACATCTGAGACAGACTAGAGGTAACCAGATCTTCCTGAGCCCATTGGAGTGGGAGTTTAGCATGGTAATTGATTGATATTACTGAGTCTTTTTCCTAACTATGTCTCTTGATCTTTATTTTCCTTTAAATAGGCTAAAGTATGTGGGGGTGAAGAAGCCGGGTAATCTGGCTCACGCCGGCGTACCAGTGCTTTGAGCAAAGGACCATCAGCTGGGATACCCTGATGTTAGCACTCGGGACACTCTATATAACTTGAAGAAGTTCCACAGCACTCACTGCTGCTTGCTGCTGGAACACAACTCTGGTTCTTGTAGGCACTGCCTAGCCACAACTGCTTTGAAAAATTAATTAATTAATTATATGTATTTGGATGTTTTGCCCACTGGTACATTTGTGCCCCGTGTCTGTTCCCGGTATCTGTGGAGGACAGAGGGGTGTGTTATATCCCCCGGGACTTGAGTTACAGATGGTGATAAGCTACCATGTGGATGCTGGGAATCAAACTCAGCTCCTCTGGAAGAGCAACCGATGCTCTTTACCTTTGAGTCATCGCTGCAAGCCCCCCCTGTCCCATTACCACGGTGGTTTTTAAATAGATTGCCCTGGATAGTGGCTTTGTCCATTCTAAGCCTTGGTAAACTCTAGATGACTCTATAGCCATTTCCACAAGCTGGGTAGCATAAGGTGGGTAGGCACTTCTCTTGGTGGCCCAGTAAAGAAGCCTGTGACTGGTATAAGCATAGTCCCTCATTTGCATGCGGGACTGCTATGATGGGTGCAGACAGCCTTGCTGCACCCCTTATCTGGCTGCATAAGTAGACTGTTCCAACTCAGTGTGAGCCAGCTAGGAGACACCCTCTTGTGTTGCCCTGGCATTGCAATATTAGGCCCAATAGAAGGCTTCTTTTGAGCGGTCTTTTCTTGCCTACTTTAGATTTTTATAGTTAGCAGTGTGTATCAAATGTGTAATGTGAAGGGTTGTGGGGGGAGGCAGCAGTTGAGTAGTGGGTGTGGAAAAAGGAAGGCATCAACAGTACTAGGGCAGACAGAGAGTTCCATCGAGCAGCTGGTGCAGAAACGACACAGAGCAGTAAAGAAGAGATGAGTTGGAGAAACTGTGGGCC
This sequence comes from Mus musculus, assembly GCF_000001635.26. Classification (NCBI taxonomy): domain Eukaryota; kingdom Metazoa; phylum Chordata; class Mammalia; order Rodentia; family Muridae; genus Mus; species Mus musculus. Next base: position 159,062,223 of record NC_000068.7, read on the forward strand.
TGATCATTGGAGGTGTCCAGACAGCTGCTGAAGATATCTGCTACCTTGAACCTGGGTTCTGTAATACTACCTGCTGTCAATAGCTGGGGATTCTGACACGATCAGCCTTAGTGCTGTGACACTTGTTGCTGTGGAGCTGAGGGTCCATGAACTAGAGACCAATTAAAGAACAGAATAGTAGAAGGCACCCTGTTGTTGCTTGCTGCCATCTGCTGGCCCTCCACTTATGCTGAAAGCTGAGAATCACAATAGTTGCCAAGTGCTGGGAGCCCAGCCCAATGAGTTGTTAACCCACATTCCTTGAGTATAAGTTGTTGGCTTTGAAAGCCTGGAGCAATAAGTTCTGAGCTCTCAGGGCTTAGGGCTGTAAGGGTTTCGGTCCACCAGGTTTGGCTCCAGCAGTCTAGCCTATAGACTATGGGCATTCAAGGGCCTGGGATTGCCAATAGTGGAATTTCTCATCTGGTCTTCTATACAGATGGACAGAAGTCCAGCTGGCTGACCAGCAATATATCCAAATATGTGCAAGCATGAGCTGTCACTCTCATGATTACAATGGAGAGATTAACCAGGTAGACTAAGTGTTGTCACAAGAGCCCTCAAGGGCAGAGAGCTTGCCCAGCAACTGGAAGAGGGGAAGCAAGAGACTCAAAGCAGGAGATGGGCTCCACATGTGGTGTGTGGTTGGTTTGAAGAGGAAGGGGCCACGCAGGCAGGCCTGTGAAATCTTCCAGTGGTTGGGCGAACTTCCTGGCTAATGATCTGCAGTAACATTAGGAGTCCAGGCCTAAAGCTGGAACAAGCTGGATTCTGCCAACAACCTCAATAAGTGTAGAAGAGAATTCCTTCTCCAGCCTTTAGATGAGAGCTCAGCCCGGCTGATGCTCTAATCTCTGCCTGCCCCATCTGGAGTTTTGACCTATACAGACAACAAATGGCCACTGTTGTAAGTCATTGGGCCATAGTGCTTTGCTATGAAACAGAAGGAAACAGGTAGAGCCAACCTTAAAGAGGCCTGGGGTTAAATCTAAGAGCAGGGGGATTGGAGCTGAAGGAGACCCCATCATCTCTGTGTTCCCTGCAGCCTCAGCATGGGGCCAGGCTTAGGCCTTTGTTGTTGTTGTTGTTTTTGTTGAATGGACAAATGATTTGGTGTGAGAACCACTAGGGCTGTTTGCCATTAACCTTGGAGAGTAGATCAGAGATTTTAAGCTTTTCTTACAAATGGCAAGATAACCAATGTTTAGGCTTTGCCAGTCTTTTTCAATTCTGTTGTGTTTGAATTTTTCCAACTCTGCCGGTGTGGCACAAAAGCGGAGTTGGAGGCACTGTAAAGAAATGGGAGGCTGAGCCGGGCATGGTGGCGCACGCCTTTAATCCTAGCACTTGGGAGGTAGAGGCAGGTGAATTTCTGATTTCCAGGCCAGCCTGGTCTACAAAGTGAGTTCCAGGACAGCCAGGGCTACACAGAGAAACCCTGTCTCGAAAAACTAAAAAAATAAAGAAAAAAAAAATGCGAGGCTGGGTCCCAATAGAAAGTATTTTAAAAACAAGTGATGGGTTAGATTTAGCATAGATCATTGGAGGTGTTTGTGTGTGTGTGTGTGTGTGTGTGTGTGTGTGTGTGTGTGTGTGTGTTTGTGCGTGTGTGTGTGTGTGTGTGTGTGTGTGTGTGTGTGTGCGTGTGATATTGGTGTACATGTATATTTGTGGATGTTTGTCCATGAATGTGTCTATGGAGGTCAGAGATCGAGATTCCAGTTCTCCCTCAGTCTCTTTGCATCTTAGTTTTTGAGAGAGGAGTTCTCACTGACTGTAGAGCCTGTCAATTAGACTGGCTGCCTAGCTAGACTCCGGGGTCCTCCTATCTCTCCCTCCCGGTGCTAGGGCTCCAGGGCTGACCCTCATGCTCAGGCTTGGGGGTTGTGCAGTAAGCACACTACCCACGGATCCATCTTGCAGTCTCTATTGAAAATATGTGGTATGATACTTCCATCCCAAGATGTGGAATCTTGAGTATATAACCACATGGTTTAAAAAAAATTATTTTGTGGCTTGAAATAGTTTTTAGTCTAAGAAGCACTTGGTTGGTCAGGCTCGAGAGCCAGTGTAAGTCATTCCAGACCATGTGGAGCTTCTTGGTTTTAGGGAGTCGGAACCCATAAAAAAGATCTCATATCCTTTGGCTTGCAGGCATTCTTCCATCGGTACTCCCTCACCTGGCTCGTCCCTCTTCCAACGAGGCAGGCCTGGATCTATGGCCTGGCAGCAGGACCCAGCTTGCAGCAGTTTGCAGGGTGGGAGGTCTGCTCAGACAGCTCCAGCTGAGCCCCCTGCCCCGTGCCTGAAGCCTAAGTGTGTCCCCAGTCAGCTCCCGGCAGAACTGGTACATTGCTTATGGGCCTGCCTGCCCATCCTTCATGAATTTTTATTAAACAAAACTGTAAGCAGATTGATTTTGTCCTCTTTTATTGCATTTTTATTTAATTCCCTTCTATGGTGGAGGCTCCATCATGTTACCGCAGAGTAAATCACTCCGGGGCATCAGGCCAAAGCCGAGGAGAGGGCAGGAGCCGGCTTCCCAAGAGCACATTTACTGCATAAGGGCCTTTATTAGCAGACAGTCATTGATTTTTTTTTTTTCAGGTCATAGCCTCTTCACCATCCTTTAAATAAGAGAGAATCACAAACTTAGTGTGGAGGGGAGGCTCTGAGGCTGGGGTCTTGGGGTGTTGGTGTGTGTCTGGGTCTGATGATCTCTGTGCCATCCATAGCCACTATTCAGCACCTACTGTGTGCTGAGCACTGCCATGTGACAAGTTGACAGGGGAGTCATTTGAGTAGCAGATATGGGTGGGGAGACAATTAAGTTCAGGAACAAATAATTTAACTATTAAACTATTAAACAAAAACAAGTATGTATAACATATATATATATATATATATATACACATATATGTTAAACCACTTATTTAATATATTTAATATATTATACACATAATAAATTATACATATGTGTATGTATATGTATATATATATATGTATATATACATATATATATATACACACACACACATATGTGTGTGTGTGTTTTAAATCCAGACTGGTTGTATGTGGTTTGACCTCAGATTTTTCTGTACAAATCAAGGCTCTCATCATTACAACCCAAATCTTTTCCTCCTTTGGAAGCTCTGATTTTACACTACAGAGTAAGGATGTTGGGGATTTCTTCTCAGGAGCTGACGAGCGCCTGAAGCAGTGTGGAGGGTGGAGTCAGCTCTGGTGGATCTAGATGGGAATACACGGCTATGGGGAACCGTAGTTTTGAAGCCTGTGGAGGAGGAGAAGCGGGACCTATGTGCTCACTGACCTAGAGGGAACTATCAAAGAGAGGTCGAAGCTTCAGCCCCTGATCTGGAGGGAAACAGGACCCAGCCCCCGCTACAGAGGGTCATTCTGGTCTGCAGCAGAATGTAACCTGGAGAAAAGCTAGACTCTAGGATGCCAGTCAGGAGGAAGCTGCCACGGTCTAGCCACAAGTCAAGACCGCCTGAAGTCAAGTAAGGAAAGAGTAGTCACAGCACTTGGGAAAGACAGAAAGCAAGAAGCAGGGAGCTGAAGGTGGCTCTGGGGTGGTTTTTGATTTTGGTGTTTCTTTTCCTGCTGCAGAAAGGCATTAAGGGGAAAGCAAGTTTGAGCCAAGTGGGGTGTGGTGGACTGTGTCTCTTGCTTAAGAAGTAGAAGAATGGTCTGTAAACTTGTTTGGGAAGTGGAGACAAATGGGTGAGAAGATGGGAGGCAGCGGCCCTCTCTTGAATCCTGGCTACCACATCCTCGCGTGAAGTAGTCCATATCTTTACTACTTCCTTCTAAGAAGATGAAATAGATGGATCATGCTACTCAGTGGGCTTTAAAAATATGATTCCTAATAGCTGTGTACTCCCATCTGGTTACACCAGAATTGATCCCAACGTCCACCTATTGTTGGGCTTCTCTGTGATTTACAGCTCCTCCTTACTATAAATAATGCCACACCGAACATCCTACTCTCCGCTTTTTGGTCTGCACCTCTGATAAATTTCTAAAGTGAAATTATTGAGTTAAAGGTTATAATTTTTTAAAGGCTCCTAATTCATATTGCCCGATGCTCCCCAGACATTTACTGATAGAGTGGGCACACGTACTCATTTCGCAGCCCATACATCAAGGCTGTGGGGTTATTTTTATTTTTTTAACCTTTGCCAGTCACACAGCGGGAGAGAAAAGTGGGGCACATCGCCATTTCCTTCTTAGTTTGTTTTTTAAAATTATGGATACTTTCTTAGTAAATAGTAATGTCTTTTTGGACATTTTATAGAGTTTAAAAACGAAATTTTTGTTACTCGTTGTACATGTGCCTGTGTGAGAGTGTACACATGCAGGTGCTCACCAAGGCTACAGACATCAGAACCCTGCAGCTGGACTTACAGGCAGCAATGAGCTGCCCATTGTGGATGCTGGGAGCCAAACTCTGGTCCCTCAGGAGGAGCAGAGACTGTGGGGCCATCTCTCCAGCCATTTCGAAATGTCTTTGTCTTTGTGTCCTTCTGTATTCCTGTTACTCACAATCTGGCTTTCTTGGCAGTGCTTTCCAGAAAGCTTTGTCACCCTGATTTCTCACTTACCTTCTGAGTTTTCTATGGCATTTTTTTGAAATGTAGAATTTCTGGTATTTTATGCAGGACTTGCTATCAGTCTTCTTGACTCTTTCCCGCTTGCTTTCTGTTATACTGTGAAATTTCCGCCCGGCCGGCACACCATCAGGCTAGCTTTTACCTACGCTTTCTTTTCATTTCCTCTGTTTGCTCCCTCACCTCAGGGATCACACTGCAGGGACCAAGATTCCTGCCTGTGGAGTTCAAGGGGCCTGGATTTGGATCTGGATGCCTGCATTTACTGTGTGATCTAGATAAGTTGCCTAACCTTTCTGAGCGCATCCCTTGCATCCAAGATGGGGCGAAGACTTGCAGGACATTGGAAGTGGACACCGATGTGATGTCGAGGGCTGCCTTGTTAGGTCTCGAGTAAGCGTTAACAGTTTTGATTTCACAAGGTGGAAATCACATGCTGTTTAACATCATGTCACGAGTATAGCGCTGGGTATATCTTAAACATACTCGGTGAACATTGCTGAAGCAAGAAATGTATGAAATGACATGAACAGAGTCCATTTTGTCGGTTTCAAAAGCCACAATGGCCTAAGTGCCTGCTTCTGAGAATCTACTTTGGTGTTTGAAATCCTGAAAGATTGTCCCAACAGCAAATTGTGCGTCTAGAGTACACAGCAAAGAAAAACAAGCTGAGAATAAGGGAGCATTGTTCTCTCATTAGCTGTGGCTCACCACTCACGGTGGTGTGTCTGGTTGACCACCTCTGACCCCTGACCTCTGGCCCTCACCCAGGCTCACAGGTCATTGCGCCACCCTCTTGTGTCTGTGGGTAGAGATTTAAACAGCTGATAGGACCACTGAAGTCATTCGCTTGGCTCAACTTCCAGCATTTGTGTTATAGCTGCCAAACACCATTTTCTAGAGGAATGCGCTCCTGGAGCATGGACAGCCAGACTAAAGTGGAGATGCTATGACTGACAGGCGGGGTCAAGGGGCCAGACGCCCTCTGCTGGGGACCTTTGCAGGTGCCATTCATTCTTCAGGCCTGGTGGCAATTCCATCCTTCCCTGTCCCCAAGTTGTTAACTATTACTTTTTATTTATGTCCTCCACATTGAACACCTCCTCCAGGAAGCCTGCTGGACTAGCTCAGTCTCTTGTGTACTGCCAACCTTGAATCCCTGTGATAGTACAAACCTTTGTTAACCTCAGTAAATTGATATCTATTAATAAATTCATGTTCTCTATTAGACTCTGAGCAATGCTGGGATAGAGCTGTGATGGTTTTTTTTCACGGTGACATTCTAAGCACATTGACTTCAGGGCTGGGTGGGCAGTTGGTGCTCATGAATGTTAGGTGCCCCCCCACCCCGAAATGCAAATGCAAGTGATGTCATCCTTTCTTCTCCCCTATGGAACAAATTTGCACAATGTCCAGCCTGAACTACTCTCTGGGTACCGGCAAATTCATGTGGGGAGAAGACAGAATACAAACCTAGTCAGAGTGACTGACACCATTCATTTCAAAGGTAGTAAAAGTATTTTATACTTTGGGTGTTTACTGATTTGCCAGGGGATAAAGTTCCCCAGTTGAAAGATAGTGACTAGGCTAGTGCCAGCACACGTCCTTGGTGATGCTGCCACCAGCAGGAGAGAGTGGGACATGGGTCCTGGCTGAAAGGAGCTTCAGGGTGGGAGAGCGTTGTCTTCTGTGAGTTTTGAACACCTTGTTGGAAGGGAAGTCTCATCACCCTGGTGAGAGCTTGATAGGGAGTGTGTGCCTCCCCAAATTGCCCACTTACAGGTCTGTTGGGGTTCGCTTTAAAGGGGAGAAGGGTTGGAGGTAGGGTGGGAGGTGAAGGGAGAAGGGGGAGACTGGAGGAGAGGAGGGAGGAGGGCTGTGTGCTAGGATCAGGATGTAAAGTAAATACTTAACTCAGTCAAGAAAATAAAGGCAATGATTACCTTGGTGGGGGATGGGGGTGGGGTAGAGTTAGGAGTTGAGTGTTCTGAGTGAGCCTGACAGAACTGGTTTCAGAATCAGCCACTTCATGCTCCTTCTGTGCCCGGGCTACCAAGGGAAACTGGGGAGAACACATTCCCATTTGCGACACTGCAGGGCACCGGGAAGAAAATCCAACCTCTTCCTCATGACCTATGAGGTTGCCCCATCCCAGCCTGTCTTCATCCTGTCCCACGCCCTGCACTGGTACAGACATCAAGTTCAGAGTCTATTGTAAAGGAAGGAGGCCCTCCTTGTCTTTGTGAGCATTTTGTCTAAGAAGTATCTGGGCCAATGCTTGTATCTGCACTGGCCCGGATGCCAGCTCTGCCTGGGCTAGGCTGGGACCCATTCCCAAGGCAGCTGCTGGGAAGCAAACCCCAGCAGACCTCTCCCAGGCAGGCCTACCTCCTTTGCTGTGCCAGGCTGCTAGTGCCAGCAGAGGAGGAGGCTCCCTCCTGTCTCTGCTTGTTTCCCTTGATTGTTATGTAATGTTCGGCAGCAGGAGGTAAATTCCTCTCCAATTTCCAGCCCTGTTACAGCGAGTGAACCCCACCGTGGGGAGCCACAGTGATTGAGCTCAGCAGCCAGGTCCCATGCTGAGTGTCATAAATCAGGCCATTACCAGCTCCTCGTGGCAGATGCCACTGCCAAGAACCTGCCCGCTCCTCTAGCCTGAGATCTAACCCTGAGACCAGGAGCCTCCTCTGCACACAGTTAAAGCAGAACAGGTAAATACACTGGGGTTGGGGGTGGAGGAGAAAGACTCTTCGCGCTTTCCAAGCTGGAAGTTGCCAGGAATCTTATTTTTAAGTCTTTGCCAAAGCAGCTCAAACCTAGTGTCCAGCAGCCTCGTATGTAAGGGGCTTCCTCCACTACCTGAATTTACAGGTCTGGTGGCCTTTGGGGTGCCTGGCTTTTCATGTAAGAACTTTTAGGTAACTTGTTAAGTACACAGGTCCCAGGTTGGTCCCCAGAGATTCCAACATGGTAGGTCTGGTTTGGGACAAGGGAGTCGACATTTTTACAAGGTCCCAGATGATGCTGATGTGGGTGGTTCCTGGACTACCTTCTGGGTATCGAAGCGTTGAGATAAGCCGCATCCCTGCATCCCTACAGTGATGCCCGTAAAATGGATCCCTATAAATCCAACCCTTCTTTCCCATTTCCTTCTATCATTTTGCTGAAGATGTGCTTCCCTGGGGAAGAAGATGTGGGCTTCAAAAATCAATGGCAATCATGCTGAAGAATGAAGCAAATCTTTGACTATGACATATTTAAAGGCCAATAATAATGCTAATAACTGGGGGGGGTGGCAATGGCCCCATAGCAGGATGCTCCACAGTCACTTAATATGTGATGCAGAGCAGTCTGTCCTTGTCTCTCTCACACGGTTCTGTCTCTACATCTTAGAGTTACCATGTGCTCTGTTTGCAGGATATGTAGACAGTAACCAGGAAATAGTCCTCTCTTGGCATTCAAAATCTCCAGTTTAGATGTTTTCTTCCTGTTTTCCAATTACCTACTGAGTGCTTCTCTGAGACAAACCATTTTCTCCCACAGATATCTGACCTGTGGGTGCCTTGGCAGGAATACTGAACTGGCTCTGATTCTGACTTCCACACTTAGTTCTGGGGGCTGGAATGAGTGGCACAAAGGCCCCTTAAGGAAAAGGAGCAGGGATGATGGTTCCTTTGAGTTATCAACTTAGTACAGTCCAGAGTTACCTGGGAAGGGAATATCAATGGGAGATTGTCTAGATTAGGTTGGCCAGTGGGCACATCTGTGAGGGATTGCCTTGTTTCTGTTTATTGAGATGGGAAGACCTAGGGCTGGAGAAATGGCTCAGTGCTTAAGAGCACTGACTGATCTTCCAGAGGACCAGGGTTCAATTCCCAGCACCCACATGGCAGCTCTGTAAATCCAGTTCCAGAGGATCTGACACTCTCACACAGACATATGGACATTCAGGTAAGGCTAAACACCAGTGCACAGGAAATGAAGATTAAAAAAAAATTTAAAAAGAGATAGAAAGACTCATCCGTTGTGAGTGGTGGAGTTTCCCTGGGTAGAGGATGCCCGATTGTATAAGAGCAGGGGGTGGAGGAGCAGCAGAGCCCTAAGTATTAACTCATTAATTCATGCGTTAATTCACTGCTCTCTGCTCTTGACTGCAGATGTGATGTGATCAGTTGCTTTGGGCTCCTGATGCCTTGATTTCTTCAAAATGGCAGGCCTGGGAATGCAAGCCGAATTACGTCTTTCTTCTTTAAGTTGTATTCGGGTGCTTTATCACAGCAACAGGGAAGGAAACCAAGGCAGATGGTATCTCAGTTGCTGAGCAGAAAAGCAGTGGCAGAGAATTTTGGGGCCCTGGCAAACTTTTGATGCCTGGCTTTAGGTATCTGAGTTATGACTGCATTTTCATCTCAAGGGTTAAAATAAAACATATTAAATTCTAAGAGACTTGTGCAATTTAGTCACATGGACCCTGCGATGTCTAATGTTGATTGCTAATTTGACAAACCTGGGCATAGGAAACCTCAGTTGAGGGGCTGCCTCCATCAGATTGACCTGATGGAATGTCTGTGAGTCACTTCCTTAATTGCTCATTAACATATGAGGGCCCAGCCCACTCTTGGCAGCGCCATCCCCTAGGCAAGCAGGCTGGGGAGTATAAGAAAGCTGCTGAGACAGCCCAGAGGAATAAGCGAGTGAGCAGCATTCCTCTGTGGATTTTGCCTAAAGCTCCAGCCTTGAGTTCCTGCCTTGTCTTCCTCCAGTGATGGATTGCAACTTGTGAGATGAAAGAGACCATCTCCTCACATTGCTTTTGATCATGACAGAAACCAAACAACAGATTCTCATTTTCTTCATCTGGAAAATGGGCATAAAAATCTCCAACTTGACAGAGGACAGATAAGGATATTTGTATACAGCAAGCACTTAATAACTCATCAATAAGTGGTGATAATTGGCAGACCCACTAATTTCACTGTGGTAATCGTTACACTGTGTCCACTGTGCACCACAAGGAAGGAGAGAGAAAACACAGTGGCTCCTGAAACAACAGAATCTTTTATTGTTTCCACCACATGAACTGAGTCACTAATCAGGGCCACCAGACAAGGACTCCAAGGACCTTGTTTCTCATGGCAGATCTGAGTAAGGGCTAAATCAGGGTTTATAAACCAGCAAGCATCTGCGCCAAGTTACAGTTATAGTTTTCACTGATCAGAACTCAGGCTTAGGGACTTTTCTAAGTGTTCTACTACTGTCAACGGATATTGAATGTGAGTACTTTTCTCCCACCAATCAAATTCATTGGTTCTTTCTGTTATTAGGTACAGGTATGATGTTTGGGGAACTATTGTTGCTTAGAGAGTGGGTTGGTAACAGGTAGTTTTGGGGGGACTATTTTTGCTTAGAGAGGGAGCTGGTCAGTTTAGGTAAATTGAGTCTGAAGTCAAAATGGCAGTATTTAAGACAAGTTCCTTTTATCTGCTCCCAACAGTAGTGATTGCTAAAAAAGAAAAAAAAAAGCATGATTTAAAGAACATATTTAATCTTATTTTGGCAATATTTCTCTACTAGTCCTTCATCAGTACCCCAACCCCCACCTCGGAACTGTCTGCTATTAAGAAAACTAAGAGGTATCCCTGAAAATGAAAAAAAAATTGTGGGCCAGATGTAAAATGTGTCCCCACAGGTATGTGCATTTGAACACCCGGCCCCACATAAGCCGGGCGCGAGAGTGGGACTCATGTGGAGGAAGGAAGTCTTTGAGGTAGGAAGAGAGTGAGGTGTATGGTCCACCTCGCTTCCTGTACTACCTGTGTTTGCTGGTCTGTAGACAGCTAAGCAAGTGGCATTGTGTTCCCGCGCTCTCCTGCCTTGATGGACTCTATCCTCAAAGTGTGAGCCAGAATAAATTCATCTCCCTTGAGCTGTTTCTTGTTAGTATTTGGTCACAGCGCTGAGTGAAGTAACTAATATGGAAGTCTAAGAATAGCTACGGAAAAGGTGGCACTCGATACAGCCTGATATTTTTTTGAGCCTGACCTTTTCAAGGAAGTGGGGGAGCTTATTCTTCACTGGTTTTCTGAGGTACACGGGAGGTCCCTGAGTACATTTGGGGAATTCTAAATTCATCAAGGCTTTAGGTATCTAGTACTGCAAATGGATGGATGGGAAGCAGAAAAGGTCAGGCATGTGAGCCCAGGATCCCCACCCATGCTTTTGAGACACCTGTGAGATCCTCCATGTTCCACACTTGAGTTCAGAGCCTGTTTGCATGAGCAGAGATGCTGTGTGGTAGGGGAACTCGTGACCAGAAGGCGAGGCTGCCCATCTCAGCAGAGGACACCCATGGAAAGCCCCAGAAGAGACCAGTCACACCTTGGTGGATGCTGACAGATTGCTCAGGAGGCAGACCATAGTTCCTTGCCCCCGGACTCTGACGTTTGTTTGTTTCCACCTGCCTTTTGGGAAGGAGGCAGGGTATAGGGTAGGGATGGGGGCGGGTGAAGGGAGTCAATCTGTTTGAGTGGACAGGTTCTCAGGGAATTTGAATACCTAGACAAGCATGTGGAATGAGGCTTTATTTACATATTCATTATTTGAACTTTCAAAGTCTTTATCACAGTACTGTAGAGAACAAAACTGCAAGTACTGATATGTTTAATGAGAGTTAGGCAAATAGCTATGTAAACGTTGGTGAAACCATTACTATAATGTGGGCTATGTCACCATCGAGTGACTCAGACAGACTCATTGCTATACTTTGGATCTTGAATGTCTCCTTAAGGTCTGTGTGTTCAAGACTTGGTCCCCAGGGTGGAACTACAGGGAGAAAATAGAATTTTTGAGAGGTGGATCTTCTGGGTGTCTTTAAGTGACTGGGGCTACATCCTTGATAGTAACTGCGGGATCCTGAGCCTTTGCTTTTTCTCATCATGAGGTGGGGCTTTGATCCATGCTTCTTTCAGGATGTGTTGTCTCACCACAGGCTGAAAAGGAACTGGACCACTCAGCCATGCACTGGACCCTTCAAAACCGTGTGCCGAAAGCCAACCTTTTCCCTTTGCAAGTTAAGCATCTCAGATACTGTGTCACAGCGTTGGAGAGCGAGCCTACTTACATACTGCAAGTTAATTAGAGAAGTGCCCAGACCTCTGGCTGGCAGAAGAGACATCCACTCAGAGCAGCTGCAAGGTGAAGAAAGACTATGGAGCACCTGAGCTCAGCCTTAGGGGCAAGCAGCACCCAAATCAGGGATTCTAGAGCAGGCGAAAGAAAGAAATACTCCCGGGAAAAGGGCGTGAAGGAAGCAGGATGGGGTAGAAAGGAGTCAAGAAAGCATGCGGTCTTCAGGTGGAGACTAGCTTGTGTCTGATCCCGCGGGGAGCTCTCATATATAAATGGCACCATAGAATTGATGTCACCTTGAGACAAAGAGGAAGGCCTTCCACACAGAAGCCAGAGAAGGGGTGCACTATTTTGGCTGAGGGGAGCAAGATACCAGCAGCATCAGCTATCTAAATAAAATGCATCTTCATATACGAGTGGGGGTGGGAGTGGGGGTGCAATAAAGAAGGCTAAGAAAAGTCCCAAATTCCATCTGGGCTCTGAAGAAATAGGAATAAGTCCCAAGAAGCCATCAGAATCCAATGTGGACAGATAGCAGTGTGATTTCTGGGGAATGGGTGAGGGGCAGTAGCTGAGCTCAGTCTCAGGCCAATGATATTCTTTAAAGACATATTTTTATTTAATTTACGCATATGTGTGTATGCCTGTGCATGTACAGAGTCTATAAGAGAGTGTTAGGTCCCTTGGAGCTAGAGTTAGTGGGGTTTGTGGGATAATCAGATTGTTAAGTGGGTAGTGGGTTATGAACTTTCATGATGATTACACAAGCACTCTTAATCATAGAAGCTATTTTCAACCCAACATGCCAGTCAGTTAGTCAGTACAAAGAAATCCCCAGCAGAGTCTGGATGCTGGAGCTTGGTGAGCCTCCCTGGATGGTGACACACACCATGTCCTGAGATGGTAACTTTTCCTGAGTACATGGGCATTTCATATTTGGACCTCTCTCCTGACTTCCTGTCTCGTTTCTTTGTTTGGCTGGTCTTGATTTCTTAACCTTCAAGATGAAGCTGTAATTCTAAGTGTAGCACCTGCCTGGATTCTGTGAAGCATTCTAAGGTTTCCCTGAACACCCAAGAAGTCAAAGGAAGCTATAAATTTGCAGCCAGCAGTCTGGTGTCAAGTTCTAAGGATCTTCAAGGTTGTGACTGGTGTGTATGGCAAGGACAATCAAGCGACAGATAGCCTGTGCTTACCCTGAGGCGTCCAACATCATTCCACCTCTTCATGTAGCCTTTAGAAGTTAGTTTTAATAGAATATTACACTTTAATAACAAACTAAGAAGCGCATTTCCGAGCCCCCCATCACCTCCTGAGTCATTACTTCTCACATCGGAGCTACAGGAATATGACAACTGTCCCCTCTGGTTCTGGTGCTGTTGTTCACTGTCTAGTAATTGGGCTCTTTGCACTTGGCATTTGCAGGGGCATCCTGGCTTCGGCATGCCAGGATTTGACAGACTGTTTGGAGCCAGGGGTTATCATTTGACACCATCCACTTCCTGTTTAGGATTTTCATTCATAAAGAAGTTCCTGCTAGGATTTGCCAAGAAAAGAAAAGACCAGTGCACCTGCTGAAGGGTGTCCAGAAAAACCATCTAACCCACGTTCTAACTTTATTTTATTCTGGGGTTCAATCAGGGAAATTAACAAAGACCTAGGCAGTGGGGCACCACAGTGCAGGTGAGGGCAGACAGGAATGGGGGAGCCCCTGTTTACTCCCCTGCTGCTTTTCTTATTAAACTGAACCTCTGCTCTGTGACAGAATCCTTGTGTTTTTGTTTTCTTTGCCCCAATTCCTAATGCAAACAGCAATCCTCAGAAAAGCAAAATCTATTAAATCAGGGGGATTACAATATCAATGGGAAGTTATCATGCAATAACCTTCTATTGATTTGTGTATTGCCGGTAATGAAATCAACTGGAATATTATTTATTAAACATATTGATTAGCAAGAAAATAATTTGCAGGGACAGAAGCCTGACTCTGCAGGGGATCCCGCTGAGCCTTTTGTGTGCACATACCATTGTCTTCGTTTTTTTGTGGTGGGGAATTGTCGCCATGAGTGTACAGACACTACTGAACACAGAAGTAGCCCCAAGATTCTGTGTCCTTTGGGGTGTCTCTTAGGAGAAAAGAAGAATTGTCAATCAGTGGGCAAGGAAGCTGGGACTTTCACTATCAGCTCCTGCCTCTCATTGGCTGAGCTCTGTTCCTCATTCTAATTCTTCAGCTTTGTGGCAGCTCTAGACCACTGTACATGTTGGTTAAAGGTAGCTCTCAGGCAATGTGTAGCCTCCAGGAGAGACAAGTGCTTGAGTTTGTCCTAATGGATGGAAACTGCCCAGTGCAGCCTTGGGATCTTTCAGGGACAAGGCAGATATGAGAAGGAACCAGACAGCATCTGTCACAGCCACAAGATGTATCAATTCAGGCTATCCTTTCAACTGTTTTTAACTTTTATCTCCTGCTTCTCAGAGTCCCTGAAGCCCTGAGTACTTTGTCCCACAGGGGTAGGATCTGAAATCTTTACAGACAAATCCAGGAATGATAGACCAAATATGACAAACCACAAAGTCCCGGAGGGGAAGTAGTTAATAGACCTGTGCAGTACACTGAGAGTACAGAGCAGGGGCTGAGAGAGCTGCCGTTCCAGTCAGTTTCTCTCACCGGGCAGCGGGGAATTTGGTTCCAAGCTTGGCCTCTGGGGAAGAGTTCTTCTGGCCTAGTATCTTGGCTTCGTTTCTTGAAAAGGAACGTAACCATTCTGACCCTCAGTTTCTCCACTTACCATGGCCTTAGTGACAATACAGCAATTGTTAGGGTTAAATGGTATCATAGAACTTGGTTCTCAATTAGAGAATCAGTTAAAATTGCTATGCATTGGAGGTAGGAGAAGCTGATGGTCCTCCACCCTGAACTGAGGGGCTATGGACAGTTGATGGCTTCTAGGGGAGGAAGAACCTGTTCTCTTTAAGGGTGTGGCCTCATACTCCAGTAGATAATGAAAATATTATATTAAAATTAGTTTGCATATTACTCCACCATTTGTTCCAGGACTCTGAGCCTTAAAGTGGTGGCTATTGCCCTGTGCCTGGCCTGTGTGTCTTTGAGTCATTCCCTGTCCTTCTTTCTTGTAATGTATGTCGTAGAGGAATTGATACATGCTGATTACCTTTTCTAGGCTCTGCTAGAAATCACTTCTGGTTGGTATTAGGCAATAGGTGGTGCTGGTAGGAAAATGGAAGGAGACAGTGAGCGGCCAGGATGTTTCTCTTCATCTTGTCTGGCAGCAACTAAGCTTGGTGCCTCCTGTTCTTGTGGGACACTCTATCCAATGGTCATGGCTGTGGGTGCCAGAAGTCCCCCTTTCTCCTTTTGTCCTGTAGGATGGCTGTTCCTACTCTCATCAGTCTCTAAGTTGCCTCAGTCTGTCCATTAACCAATACGGGCAATTTCACAGGATAAATTCTCTTTGCTTTCAATTCTCAGGTGGCTTGTCTTCCTGCTTAAACTCTGACTGAGGCAACATCATCAACACAATCAATCATATATTTCTGTCTCTGAAATTCTCTTGCCTTCTTTCCCCTGATGTCTTTGTGCTAGACACACAAATGTTGAATAGGGTGTGTGCAAGGGAAGTGTGACAGAGGAGAGAGAAAGCATCACTCCTGGGCACGTGGTGCACACTCCCCTACTATTTACACTCCTTTCAGGCTTGGCCATTTTCTAGTTAGAATAAAAACAAAACAAAACAAAACAAAAAACTGCCACAGTGGCTAGAGAGATGGCTCGGTGGTTAAGAGCATTTACTGGGTCCCAATCCCAGCATCCAATGTGGCTCACAGGTATTTGTAGTCATAGACTCAGGGACTCCACCTCCCTCTGCTGGCACCAGGCATGTATATGGTACCCAGTTTGCACAGACATACATTCACATACATAAAAAGCAGAACCCCGCACTTAAATTCTCATTTTACAGGTGAGAAGCTAAGATGACCAAGAAAGGTGGAAGAGCTGGTGGTTGGAGATTAGATGTGGTCTCAGTGAGATTCGTCCAATTTCAGTTAATTCTCTGCTTCTCAATGAAGGCAGGTCTTCATCTCCTCCATATACACGATTAAAATCGTATTTCCTGAGCCTCAGTTAGCTCAAAGAAAATAGTTGATGACTAATGAAGAATGCTGGGGATCTATTGCTGCTACCTCCCAATTGACCTAGTGGTATAAAAGGAAGCAGGGACTTCTGGGACTGTGGACATCCCTGAGAGGCCAAGGCCACTCTCTGGACTTTGATCATGTATTCAGATATGGGACAAATTCCTATTGATGCAACCACACCCTGTTAGTATTTTGGGGATCAGCTGCTTCACTGGGGGGCTACCGAATGGAGAGAGAGTCTCCAGGCAGTAGTTTGGGAGTGCCTTGAGCTTTCATGGAGCAAGTATGGGTATTCTGATGGTTTGTTTCCAAGATACTGAGTCAGAGAAAGATGTTCTTGCAGTGCCAGCCTTCACAGTGAGTCTTCAAGTGCCTGGTGTGATTGAGTGAGTCTTCAGGTGTTCTAACTTTATGGGTGATGGTCATGAGACCAGTGGAGAACCAGAGTGGTTTAGTTATAGTGCTTAACCCAGCTACACTGAGTCTTAGTCAAAAGTCAATATCAGAAATACTGACCTTTGAAAGTTTTAGAATTCTAAAAATTATTATTGTATATGTGTTTATATGATACTTGTATGTGTATATGCTGTGGGTATGTGTGTGTGTGAGAGAGAGGGAGAGGGGGAGGGGAGGGGGAGGGAGAGGGAGAGGGGGAGGGGGAGAGGGAGAGGGGGAGAGGTGGAGAGGGGGAGAGGTGGAGAGGGGGAGAGGTGGAGAGGGGGAGAGGTGGAGGGGGGGAGAGGTGGAGGGGGGTAGGGAGAGGGAGAGGGAGAGGGAGAGGGGGAGGGGGAGGGAGAGGGAGAGGGAGAGGGGGAGGGAGAGGGAGAGGATACACATGGAGGTTAGGTGTGAACTCTTGGGAGCTGGTCCTCTTCTTCCTCTCTGGATCCTGGGGATCTAACTCAGGCCCCCAGCCTTGCACAGCAAGCACTGCCGTACGTGGAACCATCTTGCTGGTCCTAAAGTCTTGATGCTGTTCATGGATATTTGCCTCAATTTTTAGAAAGTATTATCAGTTGAAATATTTATGTCAATTATTGAAATTTTGGCAAGCCCCCCCCTTCCCCCATAAAATTGACCCTTAGCATCGCCTCATCCTCACCCTGTCCTGTGAGAGAACCAGCTAGAACTGCCTGGCAGATCCCAGTAGGCATCGGAATGATTGCCTGTAAGAGGATGGGCTGATCTAGTAGCAGCTGAGTGGAGCAGAGAACATTGGAGCCTGGGTTTAAATATTGACTCTGCTACCAGTGGGCTGACGTCACTGGACAAGTCAGTGGTCCTAACTTGGCAATGCTTGGTTCTGGTTTTATGCAAAGTGGACGTAGCAATAATACACTCCCGGTGGGGGGAGGGTAGTGCTGTTGAGAGAATAAACCAAAATATCCCATGGTGTGTAGTCAGCATCCTGTACAGTGAATACTCAGTCAGCTGTAGTTCTTATTGTTTTTGCTTTTGCTGCTGCTGTTGGGTTCGACTTGGGAGAGAACCTGGGATTATTTAAACGAGCTCTTCCTCTTACTTTGTCCATTGCATGACACCGTAGGTAGCTAGCTGTCCTTTCCATTAAATTCTGCTGACAGGTTGCCTAACGCTTCACAGTCTCCATCCAGATTGCAGATACGAACCACTGGAGGTGTCAAATGTGGCGCCATCATATGGTGAACCAACGAGAGATAGAGCTCTTAATAAGGACAATAGTCTTGAGCTGAGAACTGTGGGCCTGTATACCAGAGGCTTTCCATGGAGATCTCTGGCCTGCCTGGTGTGAGAGTTCCTGGAAAGGGAAGCGAGTGCAGGCAGGGAGGGGAGGTTGCTTCCGCTGATTCTGCTGCTGCAGTTGGCTCTACCTCCGATTCTGCCATGCCATCCGGCTACTTGGTTACTCTGAGCTGCCTTGCACTGAGTTGGGTCAGGCTGGGCCAGGGAGAGGCCGACTAGCCAGTGAGGAGTGCAGCAGAGTTTCAGGCATCGTTTTGGGAGAGCAGATCTCTTCCCAAGTGTTACAGCTCTTAAAACAAAAGGCTCAGAAGACAGAGTAGTTCTTGCACACCTTTAATTCCCTCGATAGGATTTATATACAGTTTTGGGGGTGATTCACGGTTTGAGAGCAGGTACCTCTCATTGGCTTGGACTGAGAGCTTGGGGGAACCTTATTTGCATGTGGGAAGGCTTGGTGCTGCTCCTATGTGACTGATAGCCACACACCTCTCCTGTGGGGGTGGGGTGGGGTGGGGATGGGCAGTAACTTCAACAGGAGTCAGGGACCCAGGAGACATACATGGATGCTTTCCATCCCATGCAGGTGGAAATCACCACCCATCGGGTCACTGGGGTCCCAGACCTTTGCCTGACTGGAGACCAGGCTGTCTGTGCTCAGCCCACTGCCCGACAAGAACCTCTGAGTTAGAACAGAGCCACACCGGGCAGAGTTAAGCATGGAACTGGCACTTGGTGCTGTACTTGAGTTGTGAATATATATAAAATGTGGCATGTGAGTGACTGGGGTCGGAGTGACAGCTCTGGTAACTAAACTGGTTAGGCACGGTTTTCCGTGACTTGCCTGTGTGCTCCTGTCTGTGTGTGCATATGTGTCCTTGTATGTATGCATGTCTTTTTGTATACTTGTATCTATTTATGCCCAGTGTGTGTGTGTGTGTGTGTGTGTGTGTGTGTGTGTGTGCGTGTGTGCATGAGGAGTTTAAACTATAGAAACACACATTCACAGGCTTGATTAGTATAGTTGTTGGTATGAAGCAGTCACTATTTGCTGAATGAATTAATGTGTGTATGTGTGTGTGTGTGTGCATGTGTGCATGTGCGAGTGCAGCTGTTTGGCTTTCTGAGAGTGGGGGTCCTATGTCTGATTGCTTGTTTAAGTTTCTCTAACTAGAGGGACAATGAGTTTTCTTGTCCTGCTTCGACCCCGCCACCCTCTTCTCTGAGACTCCCATGCCCAGAGAGCTGTCCTTCTGAGCAGCCCGGAGCCAGCCCTGATGCGGACCTTTGCTTTTGCGTGTCTTCCGGAGGACACAGATGGCAGGAGCAGAGAATCGGAAGCACTTGGCAATGAAGCAGCAATTCACTCCGCAATCCCTTCTTATTCATCTCAACAAAGCCCACTCTGATGGCTTCGGAGCGCTGAATGCAGCTTTCAATGTGCAATCCAGCAGGAATTACTGTGCTGTGTGGCCCTCATCACGTCCACTTATTGTCAAGTGTTACCGAGAATTCTCACACTCGGCATGAGGGAACCACTTGTTTTAGTAACTGATTTCCGAAACCTCCTTTCTGTTCGGGCTTTGGTGAAGTGCCTGGCGACGTCTTATTGTTCCTGGTGTGTGTTCTGGACCTTAGTGTGCTCTGCTGAAGTATGTAAATTGCCATAATGTGAGTGAATGAGATATAAAAATAACCCAAGGGCAGTGAATGCTGATTCTGTTTTGAGGTCTAGCATCATCTCCTGGCAGCCAGGCAGGAAGAACAGACCTGATATAATATGGAGGGTATTTTTTTGAATAAACTGATCCCTGCCCAGCCTTCTGTCCAGCTGAACTATTCAGGAAGAGCAGGCAAAGCTGAGCACAGAGGTATCAGCCTATAACCCTAGTTTGGGGAGGCTAGTGTAGAAGGATCATTGGGAGTTGGAGGCCAGCCTGGGCTACACAGTGAGTGTGAGACCAGGCTGGACCACATAACCAGATCTTGTCTTAAAATAAGCAAAATTATCAGAACCACCACCACCACCACCATCACCACCACCACCACAACAACAACCACCACTACCACAACAAAGTGCAGGGAGCCCCATCCTCAGGAAAGTGGCAGGGCTAGGAGTCCACTGGGCGTCAGCTGGTCAGCAGAACCAGTAGTGCTGGAGCTGCTTTTTCTGTTGCTGTGTTCAAATATTCTGACAAAAGGAACTTACTGGAGAAAGGGCTTGTTTTGTCTCCTGGTTCCAGGGTACTCTCCATCATGTTTAGGGATGTCAAGGTAGCAGAACCTTGCTGTAACTGGCCACATTGCATCCAGTAAGTGAAGGACAGTGAGTGCTGGTATTCAACTTGCTTATTATTCTTATTCAGTTCAGGATTCCAGGCTACCAGAATGGTGATGCCCACAGTGAAGGGGGGCCTTTCCAGCTCAGTTAACCCAATTAAAACAATCCTTCCCCCCTCCCCCGTGGGCTTGCCCAGAAGCCCATTTCCTAGGCTTGTCTAGATCTCATCAAGTTGACAGCTGAGATTAACCATCATGGGTGAGTTTGGTTCTGGTTGATGATGGCTCGGGAGGCCCCAGGCTTCCGGGACAATGCATATCCACTGATGGTTCCTTTGCTTCTTCTGTTGGAGGTCGACTCGCACGAGAGGTTTTTCAGGCTAGCAGGTCAGAGGGCCTCAGCTAGGGTTGACCAATGTGAAGCACCAGGAGCTTGGTGGTCAAGCTCGGGAAGTTCTCTCTCTGCTTGCCCTCCTCTCTGACCCCTTGTCAGTGTGCTCAGCACTTTCTACTGTTCTCTCATTTGGTATAAATGACGCTCTAAGGTGGACATTATGAATATTATGTTCCGTAGAGGAAAATGAAGGCCCCGAGAAGGACAGAGGATTCGAACTCAGGAATTTTTTATGGAAGTGTTCCCGCTATGGGTCATATTATTTTTATCCTCTTTCCAGTAGCACCTTCAGAAGTGCAGTTGGTGGCACTGTAGTTCCACGCCACACTGCACAAGAGAAACAATGGGTTACATGGTGAAATAAACTCATGGAGCATGTCTGCTCTATCTCTAATCCAGTCCTGGAGATTTTCAGTGGGGATTGACATATTAAAGGCTGTGGGAAGTCACATCTCAAAGAAGCACCTTTATTTCAATGCTCTGTAGATTGTCCCACCATGGTGGTATTATGTGTAATCCATTTTACTTACTTAGAGTAAGTAGTTCAAAGAACATGCTTTTGAAAAGAGGTTACACTAGAAAGCAGACAACATGTGCGTGTGCACATGTACTCACACACACATGCGCGCACGGGCGCGCGCACACACACACACATACACACACACACACACACACACACACACACACACACACTTTAACTAAAAATCTATTTGGGGAAAAGAGGTCTTAAAATCACACCCTGAGAAGTGGCCCAGACATGTTGGTTGTAATGCTGTGGTGGTTTGAGTGAGAACAGCACCCATAGGCTCATGCATTTGAATGTTTGGTTTCCAGTTAGTAGAACTGTTTGGGAAGGATTAGGAGATGTGGCCTTGTTAGAGGAAGTGTCTGTCTGCTACCTGTGGACCAGGATGTAAAGGCCTCAGCTACTTTTCAGTGCCAAGTCTGTCTGCTTCCTACCATGATAATAATGGACTAAGACATCAAGAAAACCTTAATGCTTTCTTTTAAAAGAGTTGCCTTGGTCCTGGTGTCTCTCTACAGTAATAGCGCAATGACTAAGTTGGGTGTCTTGCTAGCACCTGAACCATTCTCTCTTAGATCACGGCCTTTACCTGTCACTTTACAAACTGAAGCATCTTCTCTCCAACATCCCAAATTAACTCAAATGTTGAAAGTGTTGCCTTGCTGGAACTCCTATCCATGGATCTTGCTTTTCTCCTTACAGAGGGTCTTTTAGAATATGTGGGCCATGCCACCTTTTACCTTGTATTTTCTAGAACTTTCAGATCTGCAGTGGATTTTCTCAGCACACATAGAAGCCTCCTTCTTGATATTTGGTCTCCTGAGCAAACCCCTATAGCGGGGTGCCTTGGCTAGATGCACAGGCCAGAACTAAATGCCCACCTTTTGAACTTCATGCTTTTATTAATATTGATGTTTTATATGATGACTCATGTCTTCTGGTTCCTACATCATGGTACCACATTCTTCATACTCTAGCTGATTTTTAGCTACCTTTGTGTTTTCAACTTGTCTAAATGTACTTCCAAGCTTTCTATGCTTAATATACCTTGGAGAAAATCTGTAAGCTAGATATCCTTCTGTCACATCCAGATGGCATTTATTAAATGTAAGTGCCTTGGGAGCTGGGTATGGTGGTGTATACCTTTAATATCATCACTCAGCACTCAGAAGACAGAGGCAGGAAGATCTCTGTGAGTTTGAGGTCAGCCTGATTTACAAAGCAGCCTCCAAGCCAGCCAAGGCTACAGAGTGAAAACATGCATTGAAATAAATAGAATGATGCATATGTCCTTTTGACCTTCCTCCTACCACATTAGCTCAGAGAAGGGCACCCTGTTCTTTCTATCTAGTCACTAGCTCAGAGAAGGGCATGCCGTTCCATCAAGTCTCCAGATCCTATCTGGATCCTGGGAGGCATGCACTCACTGCTTGGGTAAGCAGATTCTTTCATAAAACACCAGCCTTCTTTCTCCTTTGTATCTCTCAGCAAGTCTGGTCTGCCTCATCACTTGACTAGGTGATAGATTGATATGTTCTCTCACCTCCCAACTTCAATATTTCGCTTCCCACCAACTATTCTGACTGAGTAGGTGGAACAGTTTTTTATAAGCTGTCCATTCTGTTTCTCAAGGCCCTTCAGTGGGTATCCATTGTTTTCTGGATAATGTATCTTACTACTTAAGTAAGGATTTCTTGGGAGAACTTTTATGAGTTCTTTTTGCTGTATATGCTCTTAGGCATGTAGCCTCTTATCGATTCACTCTACCTCTTGTGTTTCAGGTCCATCAAAACAGATTTTTGGAGCTGAGCTCATAAACACACAAAGACTCCCCTCACTGGGCCAAGCAAAACCATGCGGAGAGTGTTCAGAAATGCTTTGTTTCGTGTATGGCAGAAACCCCGTGGTGCTGCAATGGTGGTTGGCCATTCTGAAGTCATTTTGAGTTGTACACTTGACTACTGGTCCTCTCTGTATCTTCCTTTCTTTATCTGCAGATGCTGAGGATATGGTTTCTGTATGGCTGTGGTGTCATCACCGACATACTCCTCATTTCTTCATGGACACACCTGGCTGGTCTTTTCCATTCTAAATAGGCCAGAAGAACAGAAGGTCACAGAACTGAGTCCATGTGCTGTTCTCTTGTTTTGCTTGATCAACACTGATTTGTTCGTTAGTACTTGGTTCAGACCTTGTCTCCTGGAAGGCTTTTCTGGCCCTCCCTCTGTGGGTTAGAGGCTCCTCTTTTACATATGGAATCATTTTACACCCAGGAAAGATGGAGGCAATGTCAGAAACTTCTAATTTCCCTTTGAGCCAAATAATCAGACGAGACAAGTACACTAAAGCCTAAGAGGGTGCTGTGATGATTAATTTTTGTCAACTTGACATAAACTCATGTCAATTTGGAAGAGGGAACCTTAACTGAGAAAATATCTCTATCAGATTGGCCAGTGGGCGTATGTGTGGGGCATTTTCTTGATTAATAATTGATGTTGGAGGTTCCAGGCCACTCTAGGCAGTGCCATCTCTGAGCAGGTAGATATGGGTTCTATGAGGAAGCAGGTTGGGTAAGCCATGGAGAGAAAACCAGCATTCAACCTTTCTCTATGGTCTCTGCCTCCAGATTCCTGCCTTTAGTTCTTGCCCCAACTTCTCTCAGTGATAAAGTCCAACTTATAAACTGTAATCAGCCTTTCCCCTCCAGGTTGGCTTTGGTCAGCTTTTTATCACAGCAACAGAAACAAAGCTAAGAGAGATGTTTGAGGGATTTTATGATTTCTTTGGTGAAACTGGTTTTATTATAAATTACTTTGTTAATGGTCAATGTAACATGGGAAATTATGATCCATAACTAACAGAAAAAATTATTGCTGAACTATTATATTGACAATGACAGCAACTCTACACTTTTCCAGCTGACTATGTCCTGGGTGACAATCAGAAGGTCCATGTTTTTGCCCCTTCTCTTTTGTGATTCTTTTCCTTTCTTCCTTAACCTGCAGCCACTGTGGCCCATTCAGCTTGTCACAATGGATAAAGGGCTGAGATATAGATTTTAGGTCTTTTAGGTTGTGCTGTTATGAGGGAAACAGACTCATTAGGTCCAGTATTGGAGTGAGGCCCCTTTAAGGCAAACAAACCCTCCTTTTTCCTTGTATTGATCCAGGTTGTTATTCTAGAAAATTACCTTCCTTTGTCCTGTTTTTACCAAAGATCTTTTATAGTTTGTTATCTTATCACAAGTCATAGAACCCAAGGTATTTAGTTAATTTTCCAATCCAGGAAGAGGAGTAACTCCATTTTGCTATGGTAAGAAGAGAAGAAAATGGTGGTAATAAGTACAGTTAGAGCCAAAATATTTACTGTTACTATACAAAATGCCTTCTACTTGGCATGCCCACATTGCTGGTTTCCTTTTGATCAAACTGATCCTTAGATATACATTTTCTAAGGATACATAGTGAGAATATATTAGAGGAAAGAGTGTTACCCAAAGCCAGGCTTAGTTCAAGAAAAAATGTTACTACTCTTCAACAATAATGTGCCTTGATGTCCAACCAAAGCCATTCAGAACACAGGCTCTAAAAATGCTCTGTTGGGTGTGTGGTAGTGACCCCTCGCTGCCATAATGGTGGTTAGCCATTCTGAAGTCATTTTGAGTTGTATACTAGGATACTGGTCCACTCAGCATCCTCCTCCATCTTTGCAGATGCTGAAGGCATGGTTTCCATGTGGCTGTGGTTTCTTCTCTAGAACACTCCTCATTACTATACAGACCCACCTGCCCAGCTTCCTTGAGTCTAGGAGAGTCAGACTCAATAGGCCAGAAGAGCAGAGAAGGTCACAGGTCACACCAACACAGATACATTCCTACAAATGCTCCTTGCACTGTTCATTAGCATATTAATGCTCAGCCTCCCCACTGAGAGGTGAGCAAAGTTAGGGCTCCTTTAATTGGAAAGCTAAAGGACAGCACCTGCCACAGCCCACTGGAATTTATGCATGTCTGTCATCATGAGGTTGGAGGGAATGGGTGATTCATGGTGGGATCGCCTGCCTCCTGATTTACAGCACATCATTTACATGTCGCTAAAGTCAATCAGCACACAGGAAGGTCACACTCAACTAGAATCATGTTCACTAAATCTCCGCAGGCCTGATCTAGACAGAATGTGCCCCAGGAATAGAGAAAGGGAAAAGATTCTAGGTAAAGAATTTGGTCAAGGACAGCAGCCTGGTTGATGATGGGAGATGCTAGAGCAGTGGTTCTCAACCTTCCTAATGCTGTGACTTTAATACAGTTCCTCATGCCGTGGTGACCCAACCATAACATTACTTTTGTTGCTAGTTCATAAATGTAATTTTGATACTGTTATGAATCTTCCTGTAAATATCTGTGTATTCTGATGATCTTAGGTGACCCCTGTGGAAGGGACAGCCTATCCCCCAAAGAGGTTGAGACCCACAAGTTGAGAACCACTGTTCTAGAGTCAGCCTGTTAAGAGTGTACAATCTGGAAGGAGGTACTCTGCTTTCTAGACTCCCAACTTTGGGGGAAAACAGCTGACCTTACTTAGTTTTGTTTTTATTTTTTCACATCTATAAAATGCCAAGGATGACAGCCTAAATCTTACAGAACTGTCAAAACTAAAATGATATACATTTGGTATTTAGGACATGGCCTAGCAGCTAGCAGGGCTTGTTTTGTGTTGGTAATTGGACTTGAGAGCCCGTAGTCGAAGGGGCCCATTTTAGATCAAGGTTACTTATGACCAAATTCTGGTTCCTTCATTTAATAACTGAGTGGACCCGGGAGCGTGTACTTCGACTGTCTGAATCTTGATGTTTCCATGAACTCTATGGATGGTGTAAGAATAGTGTTGCTAATAATAGCAATAGTCACAGTAAGTTTGAGTGAAAGCAGGGTTTACAGGTAGGTCATTCAATGGTGTGAAGCCTGCTAGTGTGTGTGTGTGAATGTATGTGCATGTGTGTGTGTGTGTGTGTGCATGTGTGTGTGTGTGTATGGTGTATAGTGCATTTGTATAGGTTCATATGCCCATTCATATGCATATGAAAGACATAGCAAGATGTTGGGTGGCTTTCATCTACAGCTCTCTGCTCTGTTGCCTTCAGTAAGATAGGGTCTCTTACTGAATCAGAAGCTTCCCATTTTGGCGGGGCTGGGCAGCAAACAGGGATCCACCTGTCTCTGCTCCCCCATGCCAGTCTTACAAACACATGAAGTCATTCCTGGCTTTCCCCGCCCCCTTGTTTGTAGAGTAGATGATCTTATCCACTGAGCCATCTCCCTAGCCCAACCTTGGTGTCCTTTGAAGGCAGCGCTGTGGAGCAAGGTCATTCATTACTCAGTCCCACTTTGCACAGATCTTGATTCATGGATCGTCTTAAGAAATGGCAAGCTGGCCTGTTGGCTCACTTCTCATGTGTTAAAAAAAATGTTATGGTTTTACTTTTAATTGACATAATAATTGCATATTTGTCTGAGAAGTTATGTGATGCTTGGATACGCACACTCTGGGGTGATTGACAGCAGTCACATTTCTTCTCTACAGGAGTAAAGATACATCTTTCTTGACATGTCTTCAGAAACATCTGCGGTCCCTTGCTATTCCTTCATTAGGCATTTCCAGTTTGGGTCTTCAAAGTTTCATTCTCAGAAGCTATATTTAGCCTACAAACACACCAACTCTCTTTGGACTAAGGAATTGGTGGGCTTTGTTGTTGTTGTTTGTTTATTTTTTTGTTTCACTTCTTCACTACTTTGAGCTTGAGACATGCAGGTTGCTAGCAAATGCCATTTTTCTATGGTGGCTGCTGCCCTGGCATCCATAGTTAGGTTTTGTCCTTACTTCTGCCTAGGGTACTGGGAGGAGGTCTATGGATTTGAGAACCAGGCCGAGACCCCTTACTCATAGCATGGAGTTCTGTGATTTGTTGACCCCAGACCCGCAGCCTGTTGCCTACCTGCTTTGTCCACTGGGGAGCAGAACCCAGGCCGAATCATCAGTTATCTCAAAGTTACATAGAGTGGACCTGTTCAAGAAATGTTTGCTGAGCAGAGGCTGAACAGCATGCAAAAATTAGAAGCTATTTTTCTTCTTTCCTTTTTTTGTTTACAGGGAGCTAATAAGCAATGCCTTTTTTTTTTTTTTTGAGGTAAAATGTACGATCAGCATATTCCTTATCAAAATGTTATTTTCAACATTAAATAAAATCTCAGTGGGCTACTGTCTTTTGGGAAAGTTAGTTGACTCATTTTTAATGAAGTTTCTGGAGTTTTCTTTAAAAAGCCTATTCTTACTTGTGATACAATTTATAATCAATTCATCGTGACATCTTGTATATATTGAGTTCTTCCTGGTGTCCAGGGCTAAGCTTGATTTTTGACATTTCAACTTGAAGGTCATCATGACAAAGGAGTGGAGTGCATGAGATGTTCCTGGGAATGTTTGAGAGCCATGCCTGGCATTGGCAGATATCATTTCCACCCATATGCCATCGACCTGAACTCAGTCTATACTGTAACCCAAGCAGGATTGGAGCTGAACTCAGTCTATACTATAACCCAAGCAGGATTGGAGCTTGAAAGAGTAGGCCAGTGTGTATATGTTCAGTGACTATTATCACTGTTCATAGGCTCCTAAAGTTAACTGAGTTGCTGTGAGTCACACAGATAATAAGATGCAGAGTCAGAAAAACGAAGTCATGACCCTTGACTTTCAAATTTATGCTCTGTACTAGAGGCCAAATCTGGGCTTAAGGGATAATCTGGCCCACTGTTCAGATTTACTTTGTAAGTAAAACTTTATTGAAACACTGCTACATGCTTTTATGTCTGTAGCCACTTTTATGTTCTAATAGCAGTGTTGAGTAATTGTGACAGAGACTACATTCACAAATTCTCAAATATTTGCTACTTGTCTCTTTGCAAAAACAATTCCAACCTCTGTGTTGTGAATATATTTGCATACAATGTGGTATTATATAATATAATATAACTACAAATCATTTTATATAATCATACTTTATATCTATAAATGATATATCACTTATACTATATCACTATATAAAATCATACTATGTAACTATAAATGATATATGAACCATGCAAATAATTTTTTATATATTGGATCCAGCTAGTAGGAAACAAAGAAATTAAAGATACTGACTTCAGGATGCTTCAGGTGTTCCTGCAAAAGACTAGATTTCTGCCTCTGCCTTTTATCTACACTGGAGTCTTTTCAGTTGTGGAAAAAAATAGTCTTGACCCAGGCTTATGAATTGTTGGCTGGACAATGTTCTACTGAGCATCTTTGTGTGTATAGGTACACACATGTGTACATGTGTGTATATGTGTATATGTATATATGTGCATATGTGTATATACATGTGTGTTTATGTATGTATTTATGTGTGCATATATATATGTGTGTGTGTGCACATATGCATGTGTATGCATGTACACATGTGTGTGCACATATGTATATGTATATATGTATGTGTGTATACCCTCATGTGTGCATATACACATGTGTGTACATGTGTATGTATGAGTATGCACTTTAGTTGAATTTAAGTGCCTGTAAGTTGGGCATGCCACATTAACTACTGCTCCCTTTTGTCTCATATGTGGGTGCCGCCTTCAGGTACATTTGTCAACTTATTTCTAAAGACATTAGAACTGGTGAATCATTGGCCTCATCTCTGCTTCATTATTCTATTGTGAGTCCTGAATCTTAGCGCAAAAGACTCATACTTTTGGATATTGAAGAATCTTGGTACAGGAGCCAGATGTAGACATCTGAGACAGGGGGATTAAGAATTGGGATCAAGAATTAGTTCCTTAGGATCCAGAGGAAACAATTTAACTCCCTCAAGACTTGATTTTTTTTTTTTTTTGTCTCTGAAAGTTAGAGAATCATACTGTGATAGAATTCTAAGATAACAACCATGATTTCCATTTCCTCTTGGGTATGCCCTTCTTGTGGTTGTGTGCAATATATATAAATATGCTGAAATATCACTTTCAAGATTATATTGTATTACACGATGAAAATGATTTTTTTTTTTTGCAAATGAAAGAATGGCCTCTGATCATTTAGTTTTGTAGTGACACACAGACAACAGCCACAATAGCAGCAACAACAAACCCCCAAGCACTATAATCCCCAAGAATAATTGACTGAGTCAGATAAGCCCTTCAGAGTGGCATGAAGAAACAGGTGACACCTTCCTGTTGGCCTGGAAGAGCAAAAAGATCACATTATAAACCACTTGTGAAGAAGACCACATTGGTTGAACTGAAGGCAGCCCTCAGGAACTAAATGTGACCCATACCTATCAAACAACAATAAAACAGAACCTCTGCCATCTATCAGCTAGAAACCAGAGGGCCTCAAGCTCCCCATCAGACCCCAGTGTAGATGTTCTATGCTTGAACTCTTGGCTCAGGGGAACTTAAAACGACAAATTGTGTTGTCTCAAACTATTTTGTGGTAATTGATCATGCAACTATAAAATACCCAAGATACAGCTGTCTGGGAGTGGTGTTGGGAAGGAGAGTCAATCCCACATGTACTACGTTCCTTGGTACTGTAGAGTTTGGAAGATTGCAGCATCAAGGGAAGTCTGATCCCTGCATCATGAATGGCCCTTTGGGTTTCCCCACTATAGGGTAGAGGTTTGGTCTTTACATCTAATACTCACCCATTATGGCTCATGATCTCCCCAGTAGATGCAGGAGGGTGAAAATTCCTTGGCATCCTTAGCAGAATGAATGCTGTTTATCAAGCATAATCCTTCCAAGAATCTCCAGCTGTGAACTGATGATGCTGGGACAAGTGGGTGGTATGGGAGACTGAGTGGGGTACCAGCTGTGTTTATTGCATTCTCCTTTTCTTCTGGTTGATGGGTAAGCCTTTCAAGTCTTTCCAAATCCTAGGGCCTTAATCTCCCCTGCAGCCCAATAAGTTTGAAGCACCTGGTGGAAGCGCATGTTGGTGAAGACTTGAAGTTTTCAAGGGTCCCCATCAGTCTGATGGGCTGCCATTGTTCACACAGTTCACAAAGCTGAGTACTGACTTCATGATAAATCTACCTTTAGCTCCCTAGTGTCCTGAGATCCAGTCTGTTTACGCCATGCTAGTGAGCTCAGTCAAAAAAACATTTGTGAATTCTGGTTATGTGCCTGGTACTGCGTGGAGTAATGGGGGTGTATTAAGAATGAAGCTCTTTCCAGAGCTCACTGCTGCCTGAGAAAGGCAGCCATAGGGAAGTCAATTATAAAGCATTGCAGGGATATGCAGGGACCTGCTGTGACAGTGTCATACCTTTTTCTTGCCACCCATCACTTCCAGTGCTATTTACTCTGTCTGCCAGTATGTTGAACAGCTATAGCCTCTTGTCTCAATCCATGGGGACCACTCAGTAATTTGGAATTTTGGAGATTTCTTTGTACACAGTGTAGAAGTTCTGAAGATCATTTCTCACTACTGCTGAGAGAGTCCCTGTTGCCTATAGCACCACAACAACGTTTTTGATAGACTTGACTATATTTTAGTCTTGCCTTTCTGCTGTCTATGTGCACTGTTTGTTGCTTCCCATGTAAGCTACCTGGACGCAAGCCTGAATTTCAGATAATATTTTTAGGGAGAATTCAGGATACAGAAAGGTCTCTTAGCAAACCTAACATGCCACTGTTACCTAACAATATCAGCCCAAGGGCAAACATAAAAGCTCTACCAACTAAACTAATATCTTGACTGATCCCCAAAAGATGAAACCTGCGGTCAAGAGTAGAGGTAGAAAGAAGGTGTTCCAGGCTGAGAGAAGAAATTCTTCTGCTTCCTTGGAATTTTTTCTTTTTGTCCCTTCTATATTGGCTGACATCCTATTTATTCTTCAAAACCCAATTGGCATTCTTTAAAGTCTTAGTTGGATGCGCCAGACAGTTAGTCTTCTATGAGAACACTCTCATGTATTGTAGCAACTGACCTGCAGTTTACACAGGGGCCATTTGGACAACAATCAAAATGATTCTCAGGCCTTCTATTAGGTGTTTACTGCTGCCTTAAAAATTACCTCCAAACTTAACAGCTTAAAAATACTATATTATATCATTTTTTTTTATGGGACAGGAAGTCAGGTACAGGCTAGCTGGAATCTCATACTACATTCAAGGTGTAGACTAGGGCTGGGGGACTCAGCTGAAGGCTGACTAGGGAGAGATTGTCCTCCCACCTTATGTATGAGCTCTGCATTAGTCAATGTTCTCTAGAGGAACAGAACTGTTGGAACGAACGAATGAATATCTATTTATGATATATGTAAAAATGTCATTTATTAGAGTAGACTGAATGCTGTGACTCATTCTGTTCAACAATGGCTGTCTTCCAAAGGACATGCCTAAAGTCCAACAGCTGTTTAGTCTACGAGGCTGGGTGTCTCAACTTGTCTTTGGTCTGTTGGACTCCTGAAGAGGTAGATTCTAATACCAGCAAAGGAATGACACAGCAGCAGAATAGATGATCTTGCCAGTGAGAGAGAAGGCAAGCAGGCACGATAAAATTACCCTCTTCTATGTCTTTTTATGTAGGCTGCCACTAGAAGGTGTGACCCAGATTTAGGGTGGGTCTTTTGACCTCAGGTGATCCGACCAAGAGTAGTCCTTGGGTTTCAGTTGATTCCAGATGTGTTGGGAACTGTTCAGGCAGCCAGCTGTCTCTGCCAATTATTTAAATTTTGGAAACTTCATTCCTACACTTCCTGCATACTCAAATATTTATTCCATCGCAAATCTCTGATGGGGTTGAAGACTAGCTATAGCCTCACAATGAAGCCTAAGTTGTTTAACATTAAAGAAAGTGTTCTAGATTTAAAAAGATGGCTTTCATCTTTTTACAAATTAAAATAAAAAATGATTGAGGTACAAAGTTATAAACTCATTAAGTTAAGATAGATGCTAAAATACTTTATCAAAATTGCCAAATATAATGGACTAGATGTTATAAGTATATATCATACCTTATAATTTACATAATTGTTATAATTATATTCAAATTGTATCTGAGAGAAAAGGAGCCTTTTATCAGACTAAAAAGGGGAATTGTTGAGGTTTTTGTCTTTTACTGTGTATTGTAATGCTAAGCGTGGTCCCCCAAGATGAGACAGTCCATATATAGTTGCTAAGTGATCTTGCTCCCAAGTTATCTGTGATTGGTAAATAAAGATGCCAACAGCCAATAACTGGGCAGAAAAGACATAGGTGGGGTTTAGGTTTACTGGGCTTAGGGTTGGAAGAAAAACACAAACTAAAGAAGAAGGTGGAGGAGAAAGGGAAACCATCACGGGTAAGGTGAGCCATAGAGACGGGGTCCTGAGGGCTGGCCAATTAAAGTTAAGAACAGAGAAACCAGAACAAATAATAATTCAAAGTTATCAATAAAAAAGATTCTAATAACATAGAGGGTAGATATCTACCCAACTTTTGTGCTGTTTACAATTTATTGTAAATATAAAGGTTGTGTGTATCTTTTACCCGAGAATAAAATAATCAAGGAGGAGTAGAAACCCTGGGTCAGGATTAAATGATTTCTACAATAGTCAATGAAGATTATCTATCACATGGTCCATGGCAGAACTAGTCCCTTGTCATCTGGGCCTCTCAGAAGAGCAATATGGCATCCTGCTTCATTGGAGCAAGTATATAAGAATAGCCAGTGTGTCAGGACTGCAGGAGAATAAGGTGGAGTTTAACCCTTTGTCACTTACAGTGATTCCTTCTCTTGCTTGTGTTCTGTTTGCCAGAGGCCAGTCACTAGGCCCCATCAACACCCAAGGGGAGGAGCTTATACAGGAGTGCAAGTTCCAGTGAGTAAGGGGAACCTTCATATTCAGGAAGAGTCTAATGGCTGGAGAGATGGCTCAGAGGCAAGTTGTCCTCTGACCTCTACATGTGTGTCATGATGTTTGCACCCCTACTCCCATACACAAATAAGTAAATGTAATACAAACTTAAAAAAAAAAAAACAATCTGAACTTCTTTTGCGATCATTTTATACTCATGGGTTATCACACTCTGAAGTTCTAGAATTGCCCAGGGACCTTGGAAACATCAGATACTCAGGTAGTTGTTCACAAGACCGATTAAGTCAGTCTCTGGGGTGGAGTCTGGTAACAGCACAATCAGAAAGCTGTCTAGGTGATTCCAGTATGTAGCTAAGTCTGATAATCTCCTATATGACCAGCCCTCAGGGGGCCCTGACTTCTGCTATTCATGACATTCCCTCTGATCTGGGCAGGGCTGCCTCTTGCTTAAATCAGCAAAGCTCAGTAGATGCTTGAGTCACAGGAAATACCTGGCAGTGATGTCTGTTTGCTCTTTTGGGGGTGGGGGTTGTATCCCAGAGTTGCCATGTGGGAGGTGATCTGTTCTCTGGAGATACAATCAGGAGAAGCCCTGAAAAATGCATTGCTGATATGTCAAGCCCTTACACTTTGAGGTGATTTGGCAGCAATTTGTTTCAGTTACTTCTTTTTGCTTTTGGACCTGACCTTATTGACAGGGATCACTCACAGAGCTGCATTCGACAGGTGGGATAGCTGCATCTGACTCAGTTGATATGCTGAGAGCCCCTCCCCATATACACTCTGCCCTAGGATGGGAAAGCAGAAGTTTCTCTGGGTTGGGAAGTCCTGACTCAAAACAACTTGAATATCAGGTAACTCAATGCATGGCCACTCTGAGCAGAACAGTTGTCACAAGAAACAATGTTTCTCTACTCCTGGGAGAATATACATCTAGTTTTGGATCAGAGAATCTATTTCTAACAAGCTCTGGCAGTGTGGTGATGGTGATGGTCCCTGGACCATAGGTGGAGACTGCACTGGACATGGCCCTGAGAATCCACCTTGAGAGAGATATCCTAATCTTTATACTATTGGAAGTCTCTATTCAGATATTTATAACTTTATTCCAAGATTCTTAACTTTATATAGATCATTTATAGGTACTGTAAGCACCTCCTAGAAAAACCTCCTATGGATTTCTGCAGGCAGAGAATCCTCTAGAGTGAGAGATCTTTTATTTGGTCAGAAGAGACATAGTATTGTTGGAAATAAATGGACAGACAAATGATCAACTTCAGCGCTTACATATATGTCATACATATATACATGGGACTTTTCTCAGTTTGACTTAGAGATAAGGGTCTTCATGCTAAGCAACCCCCAGAGCTGATTGGCATTCATCCTTCCTGAGTAAGAGAAGATAGGGTTTGGCTGTGCCTAAGCACTTCTTAGACATAAGCCATTTGGCACTAAAGGAGGATTAGTCCCAGATATACTGAGTAGAGGTGAGGGTAAAGGTAGTCTGAGCTTCCCTAAGGTCCAGGCACACACTCTTGCCCTTGAGTTTTCTGCCACATCGACATTTCGCCTATTTCCAACGCCCATCTGTGCAGGCCAAGGAGTGACTTCCTGTGTGCAGGGGCGGCCCTGGGAGGCTGGGTCTCCAAGAGCCCGTTTGGATTATAAGTCTTTGAAGACATCTGCAGGGAGGGGATAATTCATTCCAGACAAATGGCTCCCTTTGCCATGCAAACCAGAGCCCAGGAATGGAAATGAGATTTCTAATTACATGGGGCATTTCAGAGCCACCTGCCGGCTCTGGGCTCTGGCATCCCTCAGAGTGGCTGCCATGTAGAGGTGCTGGGGAGGAGGCCTGGCCTCTGAGGTTGAGTTGCTGGGAGGGAGACCTTCTGGGTCAGGGCATGAGCTTCAGCCTTCAAAGTCTTTCAGCAGCTGCATCCAGCTGGGCTTGCAGGGAGCCGATGCCAGGAAAGGCCTTCTCTGAATTTAGCCTTGATGCCTTCCTGCTGCTCAGAGAGCCCTAGGACCTGCCTTATATGTTTCAGAGCTCCTGATCTATGCTTGGTCTGCCTAGCACTGGGCTCAGGGGGTCCAAATCAGGGTGCTGAACCCTGATAATAGTTGGGCTTCCTCGGAGCACTTGCTCCTACCTCTTCCTGCCAGTTACTCCTGAGGGAGGTGCAGAGATGGAAGTTGGGGTGCAGGATGTTTGCTTGGGGTAGCCCCATGAAAGGCAAGAGGAATGGCAGGATTGGGAGACAGAAAAAGTCAGATCATGATGCACATCTGGCTTGGAAGGAAGCAAGCTCTGGAGTAATTATACATCAGTGTTGTCTTGGATAATATTTATCCCATTATTACCAGCATTGTCTTGGGTTCACAGTGACTGGGCTTCTACTGCTGCTTTTCTTAGTAGGATACCTACTGTAAGGCTCAGGGATCCTCACAGAAGAGAGTGTGGAAAGGATGTAGGAGAAAGGACACATGTCAGAGAGCTGTGACATGCTGTCTTCTGGGCATGGCAAAGCCATCACAATGATGATCTCACCGCAGGCAGGATTGCTTCCAAAGGACTTGCACAAGACAAGGCCTATCATTAGTCAATTATGGATCAGGGAGGGGCTCAAGGGGTCCTATCTTTCCCTCCTGAATTATTAGCTAATGATGGATGCTCGCAGGGTGTGTGCATGGGGGATCTTTGACTTCAGTTGAATACCCACAGGTAAACTCACCAGGCTTCAGCAGACATTTTTAAACTTACGATCACACAGATGGCTCTGGTTAAACTTAGTGGGTCACCAAAGAAAGCAAAATGACACAAGAAAGGGACTTTTAGGGAAGGGGATGTGTATGGCAGAGGTAGGAGGGCAAGAGGGGGGGGTCAAGACGAACCAGAATGCATTGGAGATATATATATATATATATATATATATGTATATATATATATATATATATATATATATATATATATATATATATATAATTGTCAAGAGCACAGTTAATAAAAATGGAGTCAATGTCTACAATAATACAATTTTTTCAATAAAACCATGCTAAAACAGAAAATTGCAAACACATGCAAACTTACACAAAAGAAAATAGCAAAATATGGTGATCTGTGTGCCAAACACTCACCTTCTGCAGCATCCATGCATTCCAGCTGTGCTCCTGCAGTTGTCCCAGGAAACTGGGGAGCAAAGGTCCAATTCAGAAGTATTACCGTTCACTTGTTAGCATATCAGAGGCAGCCCTAGAAGGGAAGACAGGCAGAAGCAGCCGCAGAGCCATGGCTGTTTGTGGTAAATCAAAGGAGATCATTGAAAGAAATCATTTGCTACAGTGTTTGGCACACTCTAGCGACATGCAAATGTTAGTCAGACCAGAACACATCCTCTTTGGAGATAGTACATGGATAAAGGGAAAGAGGGCTTAGCTCTGTCTAGGTAGGGTGACAAATATGAAGTATAGATATGCTTCTCCTTCATGTTTCAATCACGGAGGTAATCTGAAGCTGGTGTTGTAGGCAGCTGCCACCCACCAAATAGGTTTGCTTAAGAGACGAAAGTGCTTTCTTTCCAATATCCTAATAGTTAAATACACCAAGTAGCTGCCTTCCTTCTAGAATGCTGGATAACTGCTACCCAATTAGATGGTCCAGGGTCTGGACCACTGTGACACTGTGCATTGACTGTGCATAGATCCCTCTCTTCCATCCACAATGTAGGGAGTTTCCCACTGGGAAAAATGGGCAAGGAGAAGCCATCTGTAAAAATATTTGAGAGTAGCGGTTGGGGCAATAGCTCAGTTGGTAAGGGCACTGGCTGTGCAAGCATTAAGCCCTGAGTTCAAAGCTCTGGAACCCATGTACAAAGTCAGGCACCATCACCAGTCTAGTTCCAGAGTTCTAAATGCAGTGGAAGACGCTGTCTCAAAGGAATCTGATGGAGAGTGATAGAACGGGACACACAATGTTTTCTCCTGGCCTCTACATGGGTACATACACTTGCACATACATTCACACATCACACACACACACACACACACACACACACACACACACACACACACGCGCACACACACACTCACACATATGTAACTTTATTTTTTTTCAAATCCTATTTTAATGATGGTTCCTAACACTTTAGCCTCCCTTGTCACCCACCAGAGGTAGTAGAAAAGAAAGGATATAAGTGGGGGTCGGGAGAAGTGGACCTGTTTAGAAAGGTTTTTTGGAGCAACTCCCCTCTTTGATGTCTGGAAATCTGCAGTTCAAGCTCATAGGTTAGTAGCGGCAGCTTGATCCACTATGAAACACTCCATGGATACCAGCAGTCTAGCTCGGTAGAATTGGTATAGCAAACATGAATGAGCAGCAGTGATACTACCTAGCAGAGACAGCCAGGCCTCAGCCTTGGCTTGACCCAGAGGGATGCCAGGAGGAGTTCTTGGCTGTCCTATCTCAGTGAAGTAAAGACCAGAGACCAACAAGTGTTGACTGCTAGCTCTATAAGCAAGCAAGCTCACTGTCTGGTTTTTTTTTTTTTTTTGATGTATTTCTCTCTACGGAGTCCTGATAAATGCAGCTCAACTACACAATGTATGTCCTTTCATGTGTTTGCTTTAACAGAACATCCTTTCTCCTGTGTCTGCTTCAGCTAAACATTCCTTCATGAGTCTGTCTTAGTCTTTTACCTGTGTCCATCTCAGAAAAACACTCCTTCACGTGTTTACCCCAGCAAAACACCTTCCAACACAACTGACTCTCCAAAGAACTCTTAAGTTTCCACTTCACTTAAATACCACCCCCCACTTACAGAGAGAGAGAGATGAAGAAGAAGAAGAAGAAGAAGAAGAAGAAGAAGAAGAAGAAGAAGAAGAAGAAGAAGAAGAAGAAGAGAAGGAGGAGGAGGGGAGAGGAGAAGAGAGGAGAGGAGAGGAGAGGAGAGGAGAGGAGAGGAGAGGAGAGGAGAGCCAAGCAAGCAAGCAAGCAAGCAAGCAAACAAACAAACAGGCAAACACATCCTTCAAGAGTATAATACTCTGGCATTTAGTATCCACCTCTATAGTGGTGTTTTCTTCCACTCTTTCCTTCTATTTCCTTCATGGCTTTGCAGCTCCTCTTTGCTCTCCTTCACCTTCTCACTGGTATTCTCTATTCAGCCTTCCTTACATTGTTAGCCTCTCTCTAGCCAATGAAATTATGTCTCCAACTGTTGAGCCAAAAGGAGCTAAAAACAGAGGTGCTGGTGTGCACACATGTGTGTATGGACACGTGGGAAAGAACTCTGAGCCAGTTAACATGATCCCATAGTTTACACAATGATGTCTGTTGGTTTTTATCATTGTGATTTTTATCCGGAGCCCCAAAGGCACTGGTGATGTTGTCTCCCATATCAGATATCTCAGTGCAGGAGGTCAAGGGGGCACATTTGGTTCCTTACTCTGAGAAACGTGGGATCCTTACAGCAAAGGATATGCTTCAAACTTTGTAGCGCTTTCCTTGAATGAATATTTATATGAATGCTTACTGTTTAATTATGGATGGATTGAGTGTGGGGGCAGGTGGCCTGTCTACCATTGGTATGTAGTAGGGAAAGGGAGACATTGTGTGTGTATGGAACCCCTGGGACATGAGGGAGACCAATTTAAACAGCACCATGTTATACAAGCAGGCTGGGGTATAATTATACCAGCCCTGGGTATAATTCCACTCTTGAGAGCATTGACATAAAATCTTGGAATCACTAGTTATGAAATTCTACATTTTCAAAACCACACTGTCTACTCCATAAAAATGTGTGTCTTACTGCTTGTAGGAAGGAGCTGGTAAGACGAATCTATAGTCTCCTAGGGCCATGCCAAAGTCTATGTTATATACCTATCAGGACTGTTCTGGTCTCATTGTGCCAGAACTGAGCCAGGAGAGGTGTGATGGTGTGCCCTTCCCCCAGCCTTGAGCAGGCTAAGTAAACCTTAAGTGCTTGCCACAGTTGGACCTTAACGACCCAGGTGGATAGGTGGAGTGAATTTCCTACAGGAGTAGACTGCCAGCTGAGCTTGTGTTGCAACTCAATCCAGCTGAAATAAAGGATGGGTCTGTGGGCTCTCCCTATATAAACACAGTGCTGACTATTAAACTTTGGGCCTTGACCAGAAACTTTTGTCTTGGCTTCGTCCTTCACTTGCACCCCCATCCTTTTCATTTCTAGCCCCCCTTTCAGGTACCCAGTTCATCCATGGCTGCTGGACAGCTACATGATGGGAAGGGACATCTGGCCTTGGCTGGCCCTGCACAAATGCTTTCACCCAAACAAAGCCAATAATAATTCAGATGTCATTAGTAGCAGCAGTGTCGAGGTCTGGCCAAGTAAATGCTGCCTGTGAGTGGTATAGGTCCCATAAGTACAAACCCAAGGGTGCTCAGGTGGCAAGTGAGTAAGTAGGGCCACTGAGACCTCTCTGTTCGGTTCCTCTCATTCTTGTTTGTCCATCTTGGCTTTTAAGCCTGTGCTTCCACAAACTGCTTATGTGAGTGTCTTTTCTTCTATACCCCAAAGACCACCTTGTCAGGGAGACTCACCTCAGCACAAGTGCATGTGCTTCCAAGAGGTCAAAACAAAATAACAAACAAACAAAGGGAAAATATGTGAACAGCAGAAAGTTTTGCTTATTTTTCTGTATTAAAACACTGCTGATGAGGACAGTCCTCAGGAAAAACTTTGTAGGAAGTCAGGGATGAGAGTGTTGGAAGGAGAAGTATAGAGCTACTGCAGAAAAAGGATTAAAAACAAAAAATGTCAGTTATTTAAAATTGTAGAGAAAACTTCTTTTTCTACAAAAGTATAGATGGTCCAGTTAACAGAAGAAGAAGAAGAAGGAGGAGGAGGAGGAGGAGGAGGAGGAGGAGGGGAAGAGGAGGAAGAGGAAAGGGAAGGGGACAGAGGGGAAGGGAAAGAAGGGGAAAGAGAGGAAGGAAGGGGAATGGGAAGGAGAAGGAGGAGGAGGAGGGGGAGGAGGAGAAGGAGGAGGAAGAGGAGGAGGAGGAGGAGGAGGAGGAGGAGGAGGAGAAGAAGAAGAAGAAGAAGAAGAAGAAGAAGAAGAAGAAGAAGAAGAAGAAGAAGAAGAAGAAAAGTACCAACAAGTATCCAAGAACATAACTTTTAAATGGCATTATGGGTCTACATATTTTTTAAACCAAACTTCCTCCAATGAGCCGATATTTCAGAGAATGCAGAAAGATGGATAGGATTTAGGGTATAATTCAATGTCAGAATTTGCTTAATTGGGATAATAACCTAAGCACTAGAATAAAAATAAAAGAAAACAAAACCCAAAAGACAACAAGGGCTTTGGAGATGGGTCACTGAGTTAAGGTACTTGCCACCAAGCTTGGCATCCTGATTTTCATCCCTCATGGTGGAAAGAAAGAGCCGATTCCCACAAGTTGTAATTTGACTGTAATATGTACCCCAGGCATGAACCTGCCAAATAAAAACATGCACTAAAATTTGGGGCAAAAAGCCAAGACCAGAAAGTTCTCCAACTTATTAAATGGTATTAGTAAAGCTTGATTCCAGGTGGGTAAGGATGCCGAGACACAAAGCTTGTGGCTTTGTTCAGTTACAAACACAGACGGGACACTAATAAAATATGAACAAACCAGTCTGAACAATCTCAAGGACAAGAGAACTACAATGTATGTATGTGTATATATATGTATGTATGTATATATATATGTATGTATGTATGTATGTATGTATGTATGTGTATATATTTAGAGAGAGAACATTTAAAGTCTATTGCCTTAGTAAGAGTCCAGTACATTCAGAATGTTACTAACTATAGTTGCCATTATGTATGTTTAGTGTCTAGCATTCATTAATCTACTAGGTGAATGTTTGTGTCTTTGGATAGCATCTTCTCACTTGGCCATCCTACCTGTCCTTAGTAACCACCTTTCCAACCGGCTTGAATTTTTCAGGTCCCACATACAAATTCATTTTGGTGTATTATTTTACTCAGCTCAATGATTTCCAAGTTCATATACATGCTCCAGCCATCCCACATCTGGGTATTCATATAAAAAAAAAACCCACAACCTTGATTTCAAAGGGATCACTATTCATTGTGATGTTTAATATTGCTTATATCTGGGTGGTGGGCATAGAGTTTTGTTATATTATTTCTTTAGTTATAGAAATATTTGAAACAGTTCACAATTACAAATACAAATTTAATTAACTTTAATGGAACACATGCCCGCAATTCAACAATAAGAAATTCACAAAGCTTAAAGTAAGTTTCCTGAGTCTTCCTTACCCCTAAATATATATAATTATACATCTATATTCATATATTTATATATGTATATATACATGCATACATATATACATCTTCAATTATCAGAAATGCTAATATATATTTTCTGATGTGCACATCTCAGTGATAAGAAACTGACATACATTACAGATGTGTATGGATTACCAATGGGTTATGTTCTGAAAAATGCATTGTTCCTTCATTGTGCCTTCACTGTTGAGTAATACACAAAATAAGATGGATATGATGTATATAGGTCATAAGGCATTATAGAATCATGGGCCTGCATGTAGTTCA
Organism: Mus musculus; assembly: GCF_000001635.26. Taxonomy (NCBI): domain Eukaryota; kingdom Metazoa; phylum Chordata; class Mammalia; order Rodentia; family Muridae; genus Mus; species Mus musculus. Next base: position 159,103,612 of record NC_000068.7, read on the forward strand.
CCATTGGCTGAAATAGGATTACATGGCACATGAGTGTAGATTCACCGTAGTGGCCAAAAGTTCATCTTCTGGAATTGAACTCTCTTGGCTCCAAATCCATCTTCATTACGAGATTGATTTAGATCATTTGTAAACTTCAGTTTTTCCATTTATAAAAGTAAATGATGGTAGTACTTGCTATCAAGTAAATTCAGTTATTTAATAAAGCACATAGCATATCTGATATGCAGTAAGAATGCACTGTAAGATAGTTATGTTTTTACACCGACTGATGCCATTTTAGGTACAGAGCAGAGTACAAGTCAGACATGGTGGTGCACTCCTTCAATTTCAGCATTTGGGAGACTGAGTCAGGAAGATTCTGTGTTCTGGGCCAGCCTGGGCTACACAGTGAGATAGTGAGACCAGGTCTTAGAAAACCAAACCAAAACAGAACATAAAATACAGATATTATGAAGAGGATTGAGATTTCCCCAGATCAGAGGGATCTGTAAAGCACAGACATCACGCCAGAGTTGGGCCGATCTTTGATCATATGCTGCCCATCCGTAATGAAGTGCAAATATCCCACAAGCAAGCGAGGCTGGTGAGCTCCACACAATGGCCATCTGCAACTCTGTTTGATACTCTCAGATCGGGTGCGGTGACAGGGTGGAATCATAGCCGTGTGGCCATTCTCACTTGTCACATGCAGGCTAAGGTCCTTGGAAACAGGAACTGCTTCGTCCTGTTCTCTGTATAAGTCAGCAACATTTCTGTCGGATCCATGTCCTCATGTGGTGAAATGCTGAGAGATGGGAGGAAAGGAAAGGGGTCTGGCGCATGCTCCCTGACGTCTTCAGTTTCTGTCTTTCCTGGAAGTACTATCTAATGACTATTCATTATGGATTTCGTCTTCTGCTGGCCCTAAGAATGCCACTGTGATAGAAGTCTTCCGAGGTAAGGTTAGATGTAAACTAGCGTCTTTGTACCATGGCTCAGGATAAATGAAGAAAGTCAGTCAGCAATACTAACACTTGGATTTATAGGTCGATAGGGAGGGTACATCATGAGTATTAAAGATTCAAGATCTTTATACTAGAAAGAACCTTGAATTTGAAAAGTTGCTGGGTCTTCCCATAATGTTCGGACTGACTCTGGCCATTATGGGAAGACTCCAAAACTTTGAAAAAAAGTTGATATTAATTTGAATTCTTTAAAGGTAACCGTGTTTCGAATTTCTTTTATTATCTTGTTCAAAATGTTTTATGTGTATCATTGAATTAGATGCCTTTTATAAGGAGGTAAGAAAAAGCATTGGTAAGTCTGTCTTGGAAACAGAGCTACCGTGCCCATCCATCACCACACTGTGGGGCTGCTCAGCCTGTCTCATCTCCTGTTTGCACCACTTGGGGAAGAATTTCATTGTCAAAGCTCCCTCCTGTTTTCTTTCTTTTCTTTTTTTCTGAGACAGGGTTTCTCTGTGTAGCCCTGGCTGTCCTGGAACTCACTCTGTAGACCAGGCTGGCCTTGAACTCAGAAATCCACCTGCCTCTGCCTCCCAAGTGCTGGGATTAAAGGTGTGCACCACCACTTGCCTGGCCCCTCATGTTTTCTTACACCAACACAAGCTGCAGGCAAACATTTAAGTTGAAGTTTCAAAAGTCACCTCCTAGATTTAAATTTTTAAATGATAAAAATGAAAAAAAACCTGATTTCTAAAGGTTTAAGCAATATCATTTGAATGTAAGTTAAGATGTTATTTATTTATTTTCCTTTTATTGAAAATAGATTTTTCCCCTCACATATAACCTGCTTATGCTTTCCCTTTCCTCTATCCCTTCCAAACTTCTTGCTCAGTCATTTTAGATTTATGTAAACACGCAAAATGAAATACAAACCCTTTTCTATTCCAATATCCCTCCCCTTGGATTTTCCAAATGTTAGCATTTTTATTTTTACATCCCTCTTTGTGCATCTTTATTATTTTTGTGAACCATTTGATGAGTAAGATGTAGGCATGACACCTGGGCCCTAGACAGGTGACTGCACATTTCCTGATGACCAGAGCATTGTCACACAGTATCCAAAGCAGTAGGCAGGATGTTTGAAAATATTCACAAGCCTTCAACAAATGTTCTCAGTTGTCGCTTTAAGCTGAGATGACCCCCTGCACGTCACTGCCAGCTTCTTTAGTTGTTTTACTCTATATCGCTTTTTCTATCTTTCTTTGTCTTGACCCTGACATTTTTGAGAATGTCAAGGATGCTTATTTTGCAGTCTGTTTGCCCATTTGTTTATCAGATGGTTTTTCTAAATTCTTACACATTTCTGTTCTCTTACAAGTCTCTTTAATTTGTAGATGAGTTATTATTTATAAATGGCCTGATTCAGTGCCCAGTCCATAGTTAGCTTTACATAACTATTAAGGTGCATTTTCATGTCTTTTCTTATAGTTTTTGTAGAGTTGGTCAATTGAAAGCCATCAGATAGTTGATCAGGAAGACTTGCCATTTGGGGCATATGGGATTTTGCTAGTTTTACTTCATTTGCTGGACTTTTCTGAAGCATGCTTTCCACAGTAACCATCAGTGTGCGCATTCCTGTTTCAGTACTTGATAGTCTAAGAAGACAAAAATGAACTATTCCATTAGACTTTCACACAGATTCTGGTATATGGAAAACGATGTTGGTAGTATCCAAGCTGACTTACCAGCCAGCCACTTAGCAAGACCACCTCATCACTGACTGTTCAAGAATTCTAATATGATGCCTGAGAGGTGGCTAGGGTTGAATAGTATAAATGGACTATGTATGAGCCACCCCTATATCCTAGGAATAAATTGCAGACTTTCTTCCAATGGCAGCAGGGTGGGTATGGGATTTGATGAGATGCTCAGCCTAATGCCTATTACAGAATGACAACTTCACTTCTTCCCAGTACAAACACCAAGAAGCAGAAGGCAGCTTCCTTGTGCTATCGTGCAAATGGGATGTATTCTGCTCTGTTCTGCACTTTCCTTTCTCTTCTTATCTGGAAGCCATTCTCCAGATCTCTGCCACTTGCCCTTCTGCCCTGTTCTGAAGCGCAGACTCGCAGCAACCAGGTCCTCGTTACCACATTGTATTTTCCTTCTCATTCTCTGTCACCCAGTCTGTTGCCAAGCAAGAAGAGATGGAGTCTCTGTTTCCTACCCTATATTATGTTTCCCTAGAAGATCTTTAAACTCTTTGAGGCAGATCTACTTGGAGACATATTCATTTTTAATAAACAACAATCCCATTTCTTTTTAAAATTTTATTATTACTTTTATTAAAATAGCTTGTTTTGGTTGTATCACCTCTCCTCCCTAGCAACCCAACTTTGTGTCCTTTTTTGCTTTGTTTGTATATTTGTTTGTTTGTTTGTTTGCTTAAAAGCACAAGTCCAATTTAAAGTGGAAATCCTTGAAAATTTATTTTAAGAGTATATTTAAGGATAGACCATGAATAAAGATATTTTAAAATCTCATTAAACATACCCCCAAGCTAATATTTATCTACAGGTTACCTTCAATTATTTGGTAATTACTATGCTAAGTGCTTCATGCACATTACTTGATTTAATCCTTACAAGAACTCTGTGGGGTTCTCAGTAGTATTACCACATCAGAGAGTGATACGTGGAGGAGGTCCAGGCAGGTTAACTCAGCTTCCTAGGGCTGTGCAATCGGTGCCCAAATGGCAGAGTTGAGACTGGATTCCTTTCATTCCAACCGTAGCCACTACATCCTGTCACCACCAAAAGAGAAAAGAAAAAGAATATTTCTTATGGAAATTGAGGAGAAAATATAAGCTTATTTAGCATGAACCAGCATTTATTAATGATCTCCCATGTGCTGGGCACTATTGGACACACTGATATATACTGCCCCTCCCCGGGGGACTGGCAGGTACTACATACCTATTTTGTCAGTGAGGAAATTAGGGAGCGATGCAGTTAAACAGTGGCCTCATGGGCTCACATCTCTGAGGTGGTAGATGTTTCTAGTTTACTCAAATGCATTTTGGAAGGCCATGCTCCTCCAGTTCTTTTCACCAGTCTCAAAAAACTTCCTCGACTCTCAGAGAGACTTTAACCCTACAGTATAGTTATTTTTGCCCTGAAAGCTCACAGCCTTCTGGTGTCTTTCATTGCCAGCAAGTCCTAGGAGAAAGCCTTGCAGGAGAGGCTGCTGGGTGCGGTGGTAAGTGATGGAAGGGTGGTGCTGTCCTACCACCCCCACCCCCCACCCCACCCCGTCTGTCCCTTCTGGTGAAGGCCATGGCTACAATGGCATGCAGGGGCATACTCCAGTCTTCCCAGAGAGTAATGTTCTGCTCAGGGGTGATAGAAGGCTCTGTGGCTGGCCCAGCCGAGGTATTGGAGAAAGATCCATCACCCCTGAGTGATCGGTGACCCACAGGTACCACGCGTGGAACCTCATGACCAGTCACTCAATTACCGGCTCAGTGACATGTTTATAAGGGTGAACTTTAGAGAGCTATTAGGGAGCAGACAGATGAGCTATAGTTGTGCCTGCAGGGCAGAGCTCACACAGCCCTACTGCCTCTGCAGACCCATTACCCAGTAATTAGGGGGAGTTTTAAGTAGGAAGCAAGGAGTTAAATTATTGCTTAGATTAGCGCCTCACTTGTCACTGTGGAAAGTGCTGCTTTGGGGAAAGCTGGAAGACTGGTGGAAGGAAGACAAGGATGGTGGCATGAGAGGGAAGAAGGGAGAATGGGAAGATGTATGAGAGAAAGCGCTGAGAGATGGAGCTTTGAGATAGGAGCTTCATTTTTCCAGCTGGCTTCTGTGAGAGGGACGGCAGCTGAGGGATGCCTGGTTACCCATGCCACAGCATCTACGCAGGGCTTCTGTAGCTCATCAGGAAGACGATAGCAACAGCATCCACACTCATGGTTACAAATGACTCATCTTATACTACGAGCTGGGAACTGTGCTGAGCAATGTCCACGGACCATCAGCTCATCTGACTGCCCCACCCCTGAGGAGGTGGCTAGGACTGTGGTAACACTCACCAGGTACGTGTAACTTAGCAACAGAGCTGGGGTGACCTGTCTGATGCCAGGGCCCAGATTCTTGAGTATCTCACCACAAAGCTTGGTCAAGTTTTCACCATGCTGGAGTGATGACTAGTTTAATAGTCGACTTGACATAGTACAGTGTCACCTGGAATGAGCATCTCGATGAGGGATTGCCTAGATCAGGTTGGCCTGTGGACGTGAGTGTGGGAGATTGTCTCCACTATGTTAATTGATGTGGAAAGACCCAGCCTAAGAGTGGGTAGAGGTATTCCCCAGGTTTGGGTCCTGGGCTATGTTACAAGAAGACGAAATGGTCATTCGCAAGTGTATTAATTTCTCACTCTCTGCTCTTGACTGTGGATGTGATGTGACCAATTACTTCAAGTTCATGCTGCTGCCTTGATTTCCCTGCAGTGATAGACTATGACCTGGTATTGTGAGGTAAAACAAACCCTTCTCTCCAAGTCACTTTTGTCAGGGCATTTTGTCACAGTAGCAGGTAACAAAATTGAGACATCTGGGTTGCACCAACCCCACTCCTTTCATAGAACGAAGGATGCTTCAGACTTATTTCTTAGCTTTCCTTTCTGATTTCTACCTGTACTTTTGATTCATCTCCAGAGAAAGACTGTCAACTGCGGATTACTTTTACTGTCTGTATTGCTTTTGTTACAGAAGGTATTACAGATCAGGTAGACAGCATCATACATTAGACACTTTGACTGTCACTTGGTTTCTGACATACTTCACTGGTGGACCTTGTACTTCTTTTCTTCTCCTGAAATATTTTAAAGCAAATCTCAACTACCATATCATTTCACTTCTGAATACCTCAGTATCAAAGACAGAGATTTGCCTTAAAAGATAATCAAAATATTTTGTCTATTGCCCCCAAAATAATGATTACCATTCAGTTGGTTTCAATTTCCTAAGTTATCATATAATTTTAGAGATACATTTTTGCTCAGCTCAGGATCCAAAGGTCTATACATTGCAAAAGACTTGGAGGTCTGTTAAGTGTATTTTAATCTATTCTTTTCCTCAATGTTCATTTAGCTAGAGCAAATTTGTATTAGCCTTAAGAACTATGGAACTGGAGCGATGACTCAGTGCTTAAAGGAACTCATTGCCCTTTAAGAGGACCCAGATTTAGTAACCAGCACCCACATGGCAACTCACAGCCATTTGTAATCCCAGTTCTAGGGATCTGACTACGTCTTCTGACCTCTGAGGACACCAGGGCATGCATATTTCGAATATAAGTACACACAGGCAAAGCACTCATACAACATACAAAGACATCTTAAAATATTTTGTAGTACAAAACCATTTCCATTTTGATAGTTATTTTCATAGGATTTTGAGACAGGAATTTGCTTTGTAGTCCAGGGAAGCCTGGAACTCACTCCTGCTTCAGTTTCTAGAGAATTTGGATTAAAGATATCAACTGCTATGCTTAGTCCTGTCTGCACCTTGATGGCAACCTCCTGGGTTTAAGTGCCCTTCACACCTAGTAATTCTCAGAAAATAAGTTAGTAGCTAGATTTAGAGTTTGACCAAATTCAGGTTTGAATTGTTTTAATCAATTAATTAGTAAATATACATCATGGGTTCTAGATATCCAACCACAAAAGGCCTGATGGTGCCATCTACAAATGTGTTTGGCTTCATTCACAACTATCAGGGAGGTCCGTGGTCCACAGCCTGCATATTGAACATGGCTGGGGAATTCCATGTGTTTTAACTAGGACATCTAGTTGATGGTCTCCTTCTGTTAGCAGCTATTGGTTTTCAGCCATGATAATGATAACAACATCATTCATTTCCTATTAATTACCTGAATCACATTGTAAAGAATAGCTTCCCTTCATTGATTATTTATTATCTTGAGATGGAGTTTATACAGAACAACAACTTAGTGCTTGATCCCTTCATTTTCTAGGTTTGGAGATAATAAATTGGTTTGTTCTTTATGCAGGGCACTAATGGTCTCATCACATTTTTCCTGTCATCCTGCACTTGTGGACCTGAAAGTTCTTTTTTGGTTGTTCTGAGACAGAGTCTCCTGGAGCCTTGGTCAGCCTCGAATCCCAATTTTCCTGCAGTCTCCTCTCAAATGCTTGGATTGCAGGTGTGTACCACCAAACCTGCTTCTAATGTTCTTGTAGCTATTATTCATATTGAGATCAAAATTCACGTGTCTAGCCAGTGGGAGACACTGCAAGCTGAGTCTTGAGTTTATTTATTTACTTATGTAATAGGATCACACTTGTTTTTAAATATTCACTGTACAAACTAATTAGGCTTCATTATGTGTTCTTTAATATACAACATGGGTTTTAGATAGCCAACCTTTTGACATTATAACCTAAGGTGCCATCTACAAATGTGTTGGACTTCATTCACAGCTATGCAGCATCCATGTTTTCTCCAAGTTCAAGGGGGCACACTTCAGGGTGAAGATGTTTCCATTGTACCTGCCTAGATTTGTGATCCACCAATGGGATGTGTATATGTATGTATGTTATTAAATGTATATTAAAATATGCATGGTGTGCACTTTTATAAAATTCAGATCCTTCTCTTGTTCTCCCATTACATTCTTTCCCTTTCTCCCATCATATTATTTGTCTCCTACTTTAAAGTCTTAAAATCTAGACTCTGCATATGAGAAAAATCCTGCAGCATTTGTCTTCCTGAGTCTGGCTTATTTTGCTTAACACGATGACTTCCATTTCCATCCGTGCTCCTGCAAAGGACATAATTCTATTCTTCTTTATGGCTGAGTACAACTCTGTCGTGCTTGCAAACACCATTTTTTCTTTATTCATCTGTTCAAGACCACTGCTGCCGTCTTAGTTAACAACATTCATCTGCTACTTAAGAGGTGGGCCAAGGCTTAAGACTTGATTTTGACCCTGGGCTGACCCGTGTTGGAGGCCTGGTTCTCTGTGTCCTGGACGGAGAGTCACAGGCAGCTACACTGGGCAGATTCTTAATCTCTCTTAAGCACAGGGGCCCAGTCAAGGAGATGTATATCCTTGCATGGATACAAGGAAGCCTAGTAGTGGAGTAGACCTAAGTGGGAGAGTCTTTGTGAAGCCATTGTTCTTACCATGCAGAGAGGCCCAGGCTCACCTGCGAGGTCTATCTGCCTGTGCAGCTTGAACTAACATGTTAAGAGCAGGCACAGGATATTTGATCTTTTGGTGAAACAGAGCTTCTGACCTCAAGGTCTTTCTGAAGCTCGGCTATATCTGCATACTTTCTTGAAGTATTTTACAAAATCATCTTACCCAAACTTCTCTTCACCTTAGACTCCAAACTTTGATTTCCTCTGGTATTTATAGCAGCATCTGTGGTTTCTCAAAGTCCAATGGGGCATACTTCAGGGTGAAGATGTTTTCATAGCGCCTGTCTAGATTTGTGACCCACCAATAGGCAGTTGACTCCTATGAAATGAAGGTGAAGGGAAAGTCAACCTCAGTTTCTTGGTATTCCTTTTTCCTCTTAGGAAAAGGAAGACCATTGACCAACTTTGCTTTAAAGTATTTTATCTCTTTGCCATCCAAATCTGATCACCAAATGCATCTTAAACACACACTATGAGCCAGACTGTCTGTGTTTGAGGCACTAGGGTCTAACAAAACCAGATGTGGTCCTCATCTTCTGAGTAGGGAGGGAGGTAAGAAGGGAGGAAGAATATTTTTATGGAAACTTGTGAAATTATATCTAGTGATTTGAGATCAAGCTTATGTTAGCATGGGGGACTTGACATAGTGAGCAAAGGCATCCAGAAGTAAGTAATCTTGTGGAGTTAGTGAGATTACTTGTAGAGCCATGGGAAAGGAATTCAAGGCCTGAGGCACAGATGCAATTGCCCAGCAATGGGAGGACGGTATAAATACTATATGGTGAAATAAATGGAGGTGGAGGGGGCAGAGATGACTGACTGTGGCGGACACTGCAGGTAGTGAGTTAGGGGAAGAAATGAACGCACAAAGGTGGAACTTCAGAAGCCACCCAGATGTGTGTTGACGTACTCTCTAATGTCATGTAGACTTGAGAACCTCTGGTTAGCACAGACTTTTCCAAGGTCCTGGTACAGGAACACTATCCAAGCTTATTTGTTGCCCAAGGAAACTTTTAGAGTGTTCTGCAATCTCCCAGCTCAACTATAAAATAAACTTGGTAAGAGGTTCAATTTGGCATTGCTAATAAGGGACTAGGAGGCTACAAGAAATAATTTTTACTGCACTGCACCAGGGTGAAGAGTTTCTTCACACTCTTTGCAAAATAACATCACTAGCTCATTATCATATGAAGAGGCCAAAAGTATGCCATCAACAAAAGGTGGGAAAAATTATTACAGAGCTGCACTTGTGTGTAGTTGATAAAAAGGCTGTATTATACAGTCTCAACCCATCTGCCTCTGTCAGGCATTGACCACTATAATGAGTCCATCATTCTATTTCTGTGATTATAATTTTGAAGTAAAAAGTCCTTTCCAGGTCTTTCTCTCTCTTGGTGTTAAGGGGTCATATCGGGCCCTCAGAGATGGTCTCATTCCTTGGATATCAGCACTGGGGACATTCAGTCACATGGAGGTAGAGGGGTGTTCAGATACAAGGGCGGGACTCTGTCTTCTCACCATTCACTCTCATACAGGATCTTCATAGTCTAAAGTAAATGAGACAAAAGACTGAGAGATTTGCATGAAGACAGTGATTGACACAGACAGGGGCAGGCTGCCTGAAAGACAATCACCTTAATAGCAAGGTAAATGGACTCATCCCTGCACTGAAGCAAGAAACGCAAAGCAGGGCACAGCCATAGGCTGTCAATAGGGGCACACAGATTTTCCTGATCAAGTGGAACATTTGAAACAATTACTGCATATGCACGCATTATTAGATATTGTTAGAGAGACTGTATGCACCGGTGGCTATTTGGAATAGTCACATTTGTGAGTTATTTCTTTGAAAATTAGACCCTACTCTGATGATAGATTCTATGCCCTCTTTGTTACCTTGTGTTTATATGCAGAAAATTAAACAAGCCCAAGTTCACCCCTTTGCTCTGCAAAGATCTCATTGACTTCCCCCAAGTCCTTCACAGGGGGTGGTGGCTGATAAGGGATGTCTTATTGGTAACTGTTTTCTTTATGTGATTGTGATTGGTGTCTTCAGACACATGCTCTACTGTTCAAGACTTCTGTTGCCCAACTTGCTCACTCCAAGCAAGCACAACCATGACATATGCCAAGGCTCTTTGTGAGGGATGCAAAGGTTTATGTTTGCAAAGTGGCATCTCTACTTCCAGTGTCTTTCTTTGGTCTAGACAAATTTTGGTGTTCTCCTAACTCAATCTACTCACAGTCTTCTATATCACTAGTTTTTCTTTCTCTGTATATACTGTTAAGTGATCTTGGAGTTGTTCACTGCCCTTGTTTTCCAAGTGTAGTCTTATATACTTTGTGCCTTGTCTTTGAAGTCAGTATCTTAAGCTCATTCTACAATGATGTGGATCTTTCCTCTTTTGGGTTCAGAAGTTTATATGAAGACCTCATAAGAGAGAGAGAGAGAGAGAGAGAGAGAGAGAGAGAGAGAGAGAGAAATAAATTTAAAAGGAATCAAAAATATCTACTAATAAGTACATGTTTATAATCTTATTTTTCATAATTCTTTGTAAGTTGGACTACAGCTATTCAGGCACTGCTACTGTAGCTAACGTAACTGGAGTGTCGGTGTCTCAAGTCATTCATACTTGATTTTCCCCACCCTGCCACCCACATGCCCATGTGTACTTCCATGCATGTGAAGAGCACCCTCTGCCCATAATAATGGAATACCATTCCAGAACTCATAGATCCCCTAATGCTTTGTGTCAGGACCCTTTCCCTAACACTTCAAACAGGGCAGGTGCCTGGTTCTTGCAGACTTCTGTACTTTTTCTTTGAGTGTGTTGGGTTATTAACTAATTATTGCCTGTAAACTCCTTGGGAAATACCAGGCGCTTGTTTGATGCTAAATATGGTTATTAGCACAGCTTTGATTTTAGAGCAGAGCCAGCGAGTCCGGAAATAAGCAAATAACAGTTGTTCAGGGAGGCAGGCAGCTAAGGGACATGTCGTGGTGTATAATCAAACTCTGCATGGTTCTCAAAGGTACTTCGGTTCACTGCTTGCTGCATCTGTCCTTCCAGGGAGCTACACTGTTTTAGAGAAAAGGACAAAATGATTGATTTTCTGAGTCCCTGATCCAGCACTGCACCTTATCTTTCAGTGTTTGCTTTCTTTTCCTGTTCCAACCCTTTTCCTTACAGTGGATACTGTCTACTACTCCTTAGGGGGAATAGAAGATCCACCTGAATTGCTTTACTGTCACATATGTACATAGTCTAGAGAAAGCATATGCTGTGCATATGTATATAGTCTAGACAACCTCGGGTATTGGCCGGTCATCCCCAGGATCTTTGTGTCTCCACCTTTTTGGTGCTGGATTTACAAGCACATGCCACAGCAGTCAGTTTCTATGTAGTGGGTTCTCTGATTGGACTCAGGTCTTCATGTGTGTGCAGCAAGCATTTATTGACTGAACTATCTCCCTGACTGTGTTGAGTATTTATTATTGTTTTCTTGTTGATTTGCGGCCTTAAAGAATGGCTGACTTTGCTCTCCTGGTTGCTGGAGCTAAAGAATTCCAGCTTTAAGACAACATGGGGTGAAGGAGGGGTCTCTGACTCAACTCCTTGAAATGATGTATTCAAAGAAGGTCTTCAGATGACCAAGCCCTGATTTGTCACATGCTATGAGTATTCTGATTGTGGCCATTTCCAAGTTATCAGTTTACTCTCTTCAAACCAGGAGTTGGAAGTGAGATGCATGGTAACTCACCTCTATTTACCATGCCCCTGATCAATGGGTGCTAAACAGTCTGAAAAGTCCAGGAAGAATGACTTAATAACATGATAGGGAGGCCACAATCACTTTTATGTATTGATTACCTTTTATAGAAACCAGTTTTTCATTGCAAGCTTATATGCTTTAGTTTTTAATAGTTGTGTGAAATAACCGGTCTACAAAGTTCTTGATAATTTAAGAATTAGCTTTCATGAACCAATGTGAGCATACCAGTGATCAGATAAAGTTCGGTCTCAGCTTCAGCTCAAACATGTAAAGGAGGGAATGCTTAATAAAAAAATTGTTACCTTGTATATAACCTAACACTAGTATGAATGACTTGAGACACTGACACTGCAGTTATGTTAGCTACAGTAGCAGTGCCTGAATAGCTGTAGTCCAACTTACAAAGAATTATGAAAAATAAGATTATAAACATGTACTTATTAGTAGATATTTTCAAGTTTCCTTTTAAATTTCTCTCTCTCTCTCTCTCTCTCTCTCTCTCTCTCTCTCTCTCTCTCTCTCTCTCTCTCTCTGTACCTCTGTGTGTGTGTGTCTGTCTGCATCTATCTAAGTGTCTGTGTATGGTACAAGTATAAGGGTGTCTATAGAGACTAGAAGAGGTAGTCAGCTTTCTTGGAGCTGGAGTTATAGGCAGTTGTGAGCTACCTCATATGGGTGGGATCTGGTATCAGAACTTGGATCCTTTGGAAGAGCAGCAAGTGCTCCTAGCTGTGTAGTCATCTCCCAAGCCTCCTGGAATTTATTTGAATGATGGTTATCATAACCACTGTATCATAACATAAATATCATAAATCATGGTATGATAACATTACAGGGTGTGACAAAAATGGCACCCATCATGACTGAGACCCACTTTACGGTAGATCTCTGTGAGGAGCGGGTGTGGCGGCAGTCCCAAAGGCGCCAGGGACTGCAGCTAAGTTGTATGACTTGCACCTGACTTCCTCATATAAGCCACAAACATCTTGAGAGCTGCACAGGTGTACCAGGATACCGGTGAATCCATTTTGGTGGAGATATGCTCCTGCTGCCCTGATTAGCTGAAGCTGTGTACCTGGTGAGGTGACGTGGCCTGCTGTGAGTGGATGAGGGCTGAGAGTATATAAGAGTGAGAGGCCTGGTTTAGAGGGAGGATATTATTCGAGAGAGGATTATTATTGGGAGATATAAACAAGGGAGATATAAACAAGAAGAAACAGGACTGAATAAACGTGTGCAGAAGGATCCTGTTGCAGGGTCGTTCTTCCTGGCCAGTTGGGCGCACGCAACAGATCTCTGCCTCCGCCCTCATGTTTTTAGACTGATGAGTATTTTTACTAAGATTTAGGTTCAGTCCCATTTGCTATTGACAAATGATTATTGAGACGTTGGCCTTGTAACAAAGCTCCATATCTCCTCTAATGGGCAGATAAGGGAACTGAACCCATAGAAGGAAGTACAAGTATCTATAAGGGACTTAAGCCTGAGTGTGATGTCCCTACCCACAGACTATGCACTAATCAACCCGTGAATGAATTGGCCACATGACTGTGGAGTGTTTTGTTTGTGAGTCTGGGTAATCACAAGACCCAATATTTGTGGGGTTCCAAGACTTGTGAATATATCCTGATAAAGGAGTGTGGTTTCCAAAGGTGAATGGTATATGGTGAAATAATTCAGGTGAGCAGATACAGAGCCAAGCCACACCATGGGGATACCAATAGTAGCCTGTGGCTACTACGTATTTGAAATGTGATTATTAACTGAGACACTCTATAACACATACTCTAAATGTCGAAGAATTACCATGGAAAAAGGTTAGTTATCTTACTAGCAATTTTATATCAATTATACCTCCATATTATGTTATCTTGGATATGAATAAATAGAATACATTACCCAAGTTAATCTCATCTGTTTTCCATTCTTAGAGCATGCTAAAATATTTAGTTATGTACATGGCTTCCCTATATTCTTGTTCACAGTTCTATTCTAGAAAACTCACTGTAACCTTTCAGGGTACTGGGTTCTCCTAGGGTAAGTCAGTGTGGACGAAGGCTCCCAGTATCAAGACTGGTCTCTGTCTGTTGGGAATATTGTGGAGAGAAAAGTGTTTCTATGTATCTCCATGTAGAACAGGCAGTGTCCTTCCTCACTTGTCTCCATCTCGACTTACTGTCGAATGCTACCATCTCTCATGTGGGTAGCTCTCTGTCGTTTTCCTAACTATTCTCTGTATTTCGCTTTTGCCCTGCAAGGACCCATGTTCCTGCTACACCTAATAGGTAGAATGATTTCTCTTAAACACTGCCTGTTCAAAAGACCTCATCAAAGGTTCTGTTTGTTTGCTTGTTTTTTGTTTTTTAAAATAGCATTCTGATCTCTTTGAATTAAATCAGAAGTCACTGTAGCCTTGCTGGAGAAACCACAGATTCTCTCTCTTGCTTTACCTTCCTGCCTTCTTTATTTCCCTTGGATGGTCCTAAGACTCCATTTAGCCTCTTAAGTGAGGCAGCTGCTTTAACCCCTAAAGCAGTGTTTCATAACCTTCCTAATGCTGCAACCCTTTAATAGAGCTCCTCATGCTGTGGGGACCCCACCCTCATCCCAACCATCAAATTTGTTTGTTGCTACTTAATAACTGTGGTGGTTTGAAAATGCTTTGCTCATAGGAAGTGGTACTATAAGGAGGTGTGGCCCTGTTGGAGTGGGTGTGGCGTTGTTGGAGGAAGTACATCACTTTGGGGGTGGGCTTTGAAGCCCTGCCCCATGTGGAAGGAGAGTCTTCTGTTTGCCTCTAGAACAAGATGTAGAACTTTCAGCTCCTTGAGCACCATGCCTGCTTGGGCACTGTCATGTCCACAATGATAATGGACTGAACCTCAAAACCAGTAAGCCAGCCCCAAGTAAATGCTGTCCTTCATAAGAGTTGCCTTGGTCATGGTGTCTTTTCACAGCCAGGGAAACCCTAACTAAGACAATAACTGTAATTTTGTTATTGTTATGAATCATAATGCCAACATCTGATATTTGGGATATCTGATATGTACCCCCCCCCCAAAGAGATTGAAAACCACAGGCTGAGAACTGCTGACCTAAAGTAAGGCAGCTACCTTCCTGCCTCAGGGACTAGGCAGGGCTGCAACTTCAGCCTGGAACCTTCTTGCTCCATTTGACCCCTCACTTGGATAATGCCATCGAACACTATTGTTAGCATCTCCTCTGATGAACCCTCTCCATTCACACTCCTCAGAAAAGACTGTCCATCTGTCTTCTGTTATGCATGTTATTCCTATCTCATTCCCACAATTGACCCCATGGGCTCACTTATGCCCTCTCTCTTGGCTTCTCTAGACTTTAGACTGTAAGCCCCCTATGATGGGTCCTACAATGCACCTAGGAGGCACTTAAATATTTACTAAAAAGTGAATGAGTGGAGGTCTGTTATCTGAGCTGGGACACAAGTTCAATACCAGCCTTAGCAACCAATGACTCAGTGGGGATGGGCTGGGGCTTTGGGAATAAATGGGGAAGGGAAGAAGAAAGGCACAGGGGCTGGGGAAGTGAGCAGAACCCAGCCGAAGCCCAGCCGGAATAGCTTGGCTCAGTTCCATTTCAGGCAATGACTTCAAAGCTCTTCAAAGGAAGACAGTCAAGATGTGTCAGTTCTTGGAGGTGTCAGTCAGTGGCAGCCCCATTACCCCCACATCTCTAGCTTCCACCCCACCCTGCCCCTGCGGCCCTCTCCCCCATCTCTGATGCTACAGCACCTTCTATGGCAGGTCTGGTAATTAACTGTAGCTGCACAGTGTGTTCACACAGATGTAAATCACTGGGCAGATACTTTGGGGCTTATCTACTAATGAAAACTCCTTGGCATTTCTGTAAGCATATTATGGTCAATTACAATTAATTCAGTTCGTATCGACTGCCTTTTTCCTTATGCAAAGATCGTGCAAATGGAGTGTGTGCTCTGAGGGCTGCAGGCCCGCAAAATCCATAATGGTTAGCTTTCAGGGGTGGCCAGGAAAGAATGAAACCCTGGGCTGTTTGAAATTTAAATCAGAGTGAGGCTGGTCAATAGAAGCTGACTCCCTGCTCCTGGCTGGGTGTGGGAGGACACTGGGGGCACTCTCCTCCTATCCAAGGTTATGGGGTCACTCACTATCTCTTTTCCTTATCACTGTCTTCCCTTCCTTGAGACTCCTCCCTCCCTTCACCCTCCACCCGCCCCCGCAGCCTTCCTGGCTACCATCTCTCAATGACCCAAAGGGACTGACTTCCTGTCTAAATACTTGTAGCTTTGGTGACTCATGGGGACGCACAGTTGCTTGACATGAGATGAGGGCTTTTTTCTTTTCCTAGCCTTCGCCAACTTCCAAGTCCAACAAAGTTGGAAAAATAACAAGTGTTAAATACATATTTAAGTTTCAGTGTCTGGGTCAGCTGACATCTGTTTAAAATTAATTATGGGCCAAGACTGTGCTCTGCATTTTGTGGGTATTTGTGGCGTGTGGATGTACCACACAAGCTTGTGAGAGGAGTACTTCTTCAGCAGATACTGCATCATACAGTTAGACTCTAGATTGTACATCAGTCCTTACTGGGTCACTTGTGAGGCTGAATAATGGAAAAGCCCATTCTTAGTCTTTATTTGTTTTGTCACCAAACTCAGCCAATGCCTGAAGATGACTATGTGTCTGCCCCCTTGTTCCTCTTCTGTGTGTTAGTAAGACCCCAGAGCTTCTCAGAGAGGCAGGGAAGTTGGATGTCTGGGTTTCCTGGGTAGAGATGAGACAAAGAGCCTCTGGGTATGTAAAATGAAGGAGCTGTTTTGACGGAGCTTTTTCTTTGAGAGGCTATGTTCACTCCAGAAAGCCAGTGACGGCCAGAGTACTCCTGAATTGGAGGGCGGTACAGACAGCTCTGTACTTATGGTTACAAACACATCTGACTCTCTTAAAGGCTTGCCAGCCCTGTTTACACAGGCCACCTGTGTTAATAATTGTTTTGTAGCTATAATACAATACCATGACCAAAAGCAACTAACGGAAACAAACAAACAAACAAACAAACAAAGCAACCAACAAACAGAATATTTTGGTTTATAGTTCCGGAAGGGTAGAGCCCATCATGGTGCGGATGGCACAGTCGAAGGAGCAGGAAGCAGAGAGGTCACTCCTCATCCTCACACAGGAAGCAGAGAGACCATCAGAAGAGGGCAAAGTTATAAACTCGCAAAGCTTTCCCTAGTGATTTACCTCCCCTCGCAAGGCCCCACCTCTGGAAGAAGTTTCCATAACTTCCCCCAAACAGCACCACCAAATGGGGACCAAGTAGTCAAATACACGGGCCTATGAGGGACATTTCCTGTTCAAACCACAACACCATCTTTCCTCTTTTTGTTTAAATGCTTTCTCTGCCCAACACTTGGCCTAATTGTGTGATGGGTGGGAGGGGCTAAGGTATAACCTTGGTAGCAGCCCTACAGCCATGGAATTTGATGTGCAGAGAGCCTTGCTCTTTCTCAGCCATCAGGTGGGGCAACTCAGATCTCTGCTCTACCACAGCTCCTAGGGTTCACCAGCAGGCTTGTGTGCCAATGGGCCGCCGTGCTAACCCACCTAATGGCGCACATGCTATTTTCTGCTTTCTCGTCCCCTCTGGTTTCTCCACTTCCTGATGGCATTTCTGAGGTCATGTTTCATATACAACTGCATAGGAGTTCTGTCTCAGGGTCAGCTTCTCAAGAGTTGCATCGTGATACCTCTTAGCTCGAAGGATAAGCCTATTATTAAAAACTATCCATGGCTTGAAGTGAACATAAATGTATTCTCATTGTATAAAACCCAACAAAGCTTTCTGGATACTGTTGTCTCACACGGCTGTACCTGCAAATGATCATGATCATGGTTTCTCTGGTGGCGATTCCCCTCAAAGTGCTTCTTATACACGTAAGCCAATGTACACACACACACACACACACACACACACACACACATACACACACACACACACACACACACACACACACCACTCTACCTATTGAACCATGATGCATTTTTAAAACGTGTGCAGGCTATTTTGTATTTCTCTTAATGTACTAGGATACTCCCACTCATTTTGGAAAACATTTCATAACGTTGCATGGCACAAATTCAGTTTAATGACTGATACCCCGATTAGTGGACACTTTGGTTATTTCCAGTCTATGATGGCTTCAGATTTGGGACTTTTCTCCACTGAGCTGGAACTTCTTCCAGAGGATTTATTCTCTCAGATTAAGGGCTCCTTCTTGCAAGTTCATCCTGAAGTAGACAAAAGCTGGATATAAAATTAAGATATAATGAAGACCAGATAGGGTTCTGGGAATTCCAGATAATGTAACATGACTCCTTCAAGTCCCTAGAGACCTAGAACCAGACTCTGAAGAGGTGGATTGGGACAAGACGCTGGAGAGAGAAGGGGATGGAGCAGGGTGTGGGCGCCGAGGAAGAGGAGTCTTTTGGATGCAAACTCTTGAGATTCCATTTGCTAATTTATCCTAAGACCACAGAAATAAATGATCCCTCCTGCTCTGTCCAGATGTTACTTTCTTGGTTTCTGGCTTTGCCTCTACAGCTCTTACCACATCAAGAAGAGGGTTAGCAATAAAGAAATTTCTCACTGGCTGAAATCTCCTCTGTTGAATTTTCCTGCACCATCTCAGCCAGGAAGCTAGGTCTGGGAAGCATGAATTGTTAGGTTGGATCATATGAAAGTGACATATCTGTAGATAGAATCTGGTCGAATACCTCCAGTCTCATGTGGTTCTACTAAGTTAAGTTTAAAAGCAATAAAAAAAAATCTTTGAAGTGACTGGGTTGGTGTGTTTCTTAAAATTCCAGAATTGAAATTTGAATGCAGGCAAATTGCTATATGAGCTAAGGTTGAAACCTGGGTTTATAGAGGTGGGGGTGAGAGGATATTTCACACACACACAGACACAGACACACACACACACACACACACACGAGATTCTGCTGGTTTCCATCCTTCATTCATGACAGCCATCACTAATCCACTGAAACACTCACCCCACTGACTCAGTCACAAAAATACAACTTCTCAACACATTACTGTGAATGGTCATTACCTGAAGATAGAGCCAGGAGGAATGATGGTGTCTAGAGCCATTGTCCTTGCAGTGGTTCTCAACCTGTGGGTCACAACCCCATTTCGTGTGTGTGTGTGACATATTGGATATCCACATTACAGTTTCTAACAGAAGCAAAATTACAGTTATGAAGTAGTAGTGGTTGGGGGTCATCACAACATGAGGGACTGTATTAAGGTTTGCGCCATTAGAAAGGTTGAGAACCACTGGTCCTGGAGAGTTAAGTAGTTATGGTCCGATTTGTGTTTGGTTCACAGTTCTCAGTTCTTTTAGACTAAGTTTAGAATTGGAGAAAACTCTTTGACTTTTGCTCAGAGCCCAGGTAAGTTTCAAGGCGAAGAATGGCTTGCCACCGGTTGGAATTGGATTAGGGGTAGTTTGTTAGTTCATAGTGTTAGGCAAGATTCAGAGCTGAGGTTCAGATCCATGGTGTTCCAGGTCCTTAAGTTGGGTGTCTTATGAGAGTTCAGTATGCAGCCCTTGTAGCTGCTACCCCACCTGATGTCTGATGTAGTAGCAATGATCAAAAAACAGTTGTGTACCAATATTGCCTATGGAGTACATGCGAGCAGGTAAGTAATGGTGAATTTAGCAATTCTGAGATTCATTTTCAGCACTGGGAAAGAACAATGTCAATAGTACCACAGGTTGTTGTTGTTGTTTTTGTTTGTTTGTTTGTTTGTTTTTTAATTTTTTTATTTTTGAGATGAAATTTATGTGAAGTATTTAGCCAATGTTGACCATGAGCTACTCAGTCAGCGTAAAGTCTTTTACTTTGTGTAAACTGCCATCCTGTGGCTCAGTAGAACTGATGACAGTGGGAGGAATAATTTATTAAATGTCTGCTCTGAGAGAAGCATGATTTTAAGACTCTGACCATATAGTAATTCAATATTACTCAGAGTTATCCAGTGTAGTTCTATTGTTATAGTTATTTTGGAGGTGAAGAGACAGACTTAGAGACATGAAGATGTTTGCTTGCATAGTAGTTGTTACTGCTCTCAAGGTTACCCTGGATCAGGCTCCACTTCCCTGCTGGTAGTTGTGACCAGATGCTTGATGAGCCTCTGATCTTGATTGGCAGATCCTGAGAAGGGAAGAGAGGCAGGGACAGCCCAGAATGGAAGAGATCTCCAGAACTGTCTTTTGGGAGACAGGTTCATGGAGACAACTTGTTTAATGGGGAGTGGGTGCCACAAAGGCTACTTAAACTTTTGGTGGGTGGTTAGGGGCTTTGAGGTGAATGTACAGGGCCAGGGCACTGGGGGTATCTCATTTGCATAAGAAGGAATCCCAAGTGCTGCCAGATATGACTTTGTAAGAGGAGGGAGCATTTAACTTGACTACCTGGCTACATGACCACCTCTGGGGGGGGGGGGGCAAAGGTGGAGATGCAGGGCTATGTGCCATGGGACATGAGGGCCCAGGGCAAGGGGGAGTGATCCTATTCCTGCCAATATCAGGATGCTCTGGGCATCCTACATACACACACACACACACACACACACACACACACACGTCAATAGATAACACCACCCCCCACCCCAGATCAAATCTAGGGGTTTGTAAATGCTACATAATACTTGACCACCAAGTTCTATTAAAATGCTTTAATTTTAACACACAGTTTTGCTACACCAGCCTTTGCTCTATGATACTTCTGTGTCAGTCCTCTAGGTAGTTGGGATTACAAGCCTGCATCACCAGTTCTAGTTCATGCTTTTGAAACCAATACTTATTTAACATATGGTTTGGTCACTATACTCTTAGTAAAGCCCATTGTCTATATTCCCATTTCACAATCTGTAATGTTGCAATGTTTCTCCTCTTCTAGATCTGTGTACAACTGCATTGTAAGCATCTTGAAACTGTGCTTTATAAATTTTTAATCTCCATGCTTTTAACACACCTACCTAGGTGTCTTAATTGCAGGAAGGCAGAAAGAAAGATATCGAATAAACATATTCTACATCGTAATTAGAATTTCATCATCAAACTGATAAAACGGTGCTGTTTTAGCCCACTTTCTAAGCTATAGCAGGACACTCAAGGCTTCATAATTTATAAAAAAAAGTTTGTTCTAGACCAGAACAAGATCACGTGGCTCTCTCTCTCTCTCTCCCTCTCTCTCTCTCTCTCTTTCTCTCTCTATCTCTATCTATCTATCTATCTATCTATCTATCTATCTATCTATCTACATCTTGTTACTTTGGGTAAGGGTCTCTTGGTGGAAAAGTAGAAAAGAAGCAGATGTCAGCAAAAGAGGAGGAGGAGAAAAGAGTGGGTCCACCTACCTTGGAGGTAACTAATCTTGACTCAAAATGAAATTCATTTACATGAGAAAGACATTAATCTCCTCTTGAGGTTTGATCCTCATGACTCAATGACCTCTTAAAGCTTCCACCATCACTCAGTGCTGGGGGATATCTCACCATCTGTTGTAGTAGGAAAAGAAATCCTTTAACCCCAGCCCTTGGTGTAGGTGGATCTCTGTGAGTTTAATGCCACTTGATCTGTCTGCCTGTCTGTCTGTCTGCCTGTCTGTCTGTCTGCCTGTCTGTCTACCTACCTACCTACCTACCTACCTACCTACTTACCTACCTACCTACCTACCTACTTACCTACCTACCTACCTACTTATCTGGTGAGTTCCAGAACACTTAGGGCTATATAGTGAGACACAGACTCAAACAAACCATCAATCAATCAATCAAGCAAGCAAGCAAGCAAACAAACAAACAAAGAAACAAACAAACAGCAGACTTGCGATGAGGGAGTGTAGGTGAATCAGGAAGGAGTTAGGAAGAGGGTTTGGGAGGTGAATTGGCTTGAAATACATTGTACATAGGAAGTTATCAAAAAGGAATAGAAATATTATATCATGTTAAGGTACCAGAATGGACACAGATGAGAGCCAGGGGAATGAACTAAATCAAGGAAAGGTAAAGAATGCTGTAAGGATCCACAATTTGCAAAGAATGATACCCCAGACTTCAATAGTATGCAACAGCAAAGAGCATTTATTCTTCAGAGAACCTGCATGCAGGGGTCCATCATACATTAGGATGGAAGACAGAGATGTGCAGGGTCAATTTAAAGAGTGTTAGGGTAGGAGTGGGTGACTTTTATGTTTCTTTTGCTTGATTGGTTGGCTCTATCTCCAAGGGTATGGGTGACTTTGTAATTGGTTAAGAGTCTAGGGGACTTACGGGACTTTTGTTGATTAACTTTACTTGGCTCAAGCTAGGGGTGGAGTATCTTCTACAGCTCCTAATTGGCTCCCCATGAGGTTGGCTCAGGCTAGATGGCAGGGCAGCTTCCTGATTGGCTGCCTGTGAGGAGTGCTTTTTTTTCTAGAATTGACTTGCTTTGGACTTTTCCAGTTCTAGGAAACAGAAACTTAGTCTCCCAAACTGCCAGTTTGCAGCCTGTTGTGGAGTCAGCCTTGCTCTTGTTAAGACAATCCTCTCATGGAAACTATGGAAATGTATAGAAGTCATCTGAAACAGAATTAATGTACATGCTCAATTAAATTCTACAAGCTGAGAAGAGAAAATGGAACAGAATACTAGAATCATCATTCAAGGAGCTCAGTTGCCAAGATTTTCTAAATTTGAAAGACACAAACATACATAATGAACCCAAAAGTTGAACCAAAGTGAGGTCCATCTGGTTCATCACAGTAAAACTGTTGAAAGTCAAATTGGCAGAGAAAATTTTGTAAAGCACCTAAAGGTAGCAGTTCTCTGCCTTTCATGGTGCAGGAAGAGCACTTGGAGATATCTTTCTAACAGAAATTATGTAAAACAGAACATGACGTGACAATAATTTAAGTGTTATTAAGAAGAACAGCAACCAACTTAGAACTGTTTGCCCTCCAAATCCTCTTTAAAAGTAGAGGTGAAATAAATACATCTCAAGGAAACAAAACAAAATAATTTGTGTCCTGGACTTTCAGAAAGGAAAATGGTAGAGGAAGTTCTTTAGGTCAAAGGACAATGATCCCAGATGAAAATGTGGGAATGGTGAGTAGTGCAGAGGCACAGCTAAATGTGCACAGGCAACCCAAAGCAAGGGTCAATACATCGTGACAGTAAAACAGGTGAAATAAAACTAAAGCAAAATCTTCAGGGGTTCTCTTGATAGCTTGGAAGTGTTGGATTTTTTTTTTTAACTTTCAGAATATATTTTAAAAGGCATATAGCTAAAAAAAAAAAAGTAATCAAGTGGATAGTGGAATAGTAAACAATATGTGGTTAATCCTAAGCTTCCTAAAGCAAAAGGTAAAGAAATGTAGAAGGGATGAGGCAATTGAAGACAAATATTAAAGTGGTGGGTTCAAGCCCAAAAACAACAGTGGTTTTATTAAATGTACATGACATAAATTCTATAGGTAAAGATAAATATTTTGATTAAAAATACATCTCCTTGTAAATATTCCCTTCAAATATGAGGGCATATATAAATTAAATCCAGAAAATGACTATATAATTATCCTTACATCAGAAAGAAGTTCGTTTTATGCAAAGTAGCATTGCCAGAGTTTTAAAGGTAGACATTTCATAACGGCAGAAGGTCACTACATCAGGAAGATGTAACAACGTAAATTCACATGCACTCAATAACCTAAAACATCAAATAAATAAACTCACATCTGTAGTGGGTGACTTTAGTATAATCTTTGAGCTGAGAGAATTACACATGGCAAGACAGAGTGAGGCTGGGGTGGTGGCTTTTGCTGTGTGGGTATGAGGACCCAAGTATGAGTTCATAACACATGTACAGAACTGGGCACAGGCACACATATCTATGAACCCAGTATTCCTATGCAGTTAGACATGGAGATAGGAGAATTGCTGGAAGTTCATGTGCTAGCTATCCTGCTGTATATACCTGTGAACAGCAAAATAATGTGGACAGGGAGGATGGACATGAGGTTGTTCTCTGACCCCTGCATTCATGCTGTGGTACGATGGATACATATACACATGTGCATGCATGCACACACACACAAATGCACACATGTACATACATATATACACATGCAAATATATCACACACAATAAGTTAAAATCAATGACAGTGAAGATCTGGTTACTATACACAACAATTAGCCCAATATACATAATTAAACAAACTTGATTTAATTAAAAACTAATTAAATATTAGTAGAACACTTACTGACAATGCATACTGAAATTGTATGTAGACTCACATAAAACTGATTATGTTTGGAGGCAGAAATCAAGTTTTGTCAAATACAACACACCAAAACTGTTCAGTTTCTGTCCTCTGGCATCCTGGAATTAACTCAGAACTAAATAACAAAAATAAAATCAGAAATTCTAAAACAATTGGAAATCTAGTACAAATGAAAGAATAAACTGGATCGGATTGACTAATACTAGAAACATTGGGATTGCAGATGAAGCTGTGAGAAGGAGGTGAGTAGCCCCCCCATCCTTATTTTCATAAAGAAGAAATTGAGACATTAATGGTCTATATCTTCACTTCAAGGAGTTTGAAAAACCCAGACTAGGCCCAGAATGTACTGCAGACAAAATAAAAGATTGGAAATTAATGTCACAACAAATATGCAATAAAAACTTAAAGCCAGAATTGAGCCTTTGAAAGACAAATGAATAAGGTAAATCTGTAGAAAGATTCATCAAAAGGAAATTAGATGAAATTCCAGTTCCAATATAATAATGGGTAAAAGTAAATTAGAACACATGATATGGACATAGTGGAGAGAATGCCATGATTTATGCCAATATATTTATTTTAAAATAGTTAAAATTATGTAAATTCTGAGAAAAATGTAATTTATCAAAATTGACCTAAAAAGAGACTATTTGAATAGTCAGATAATAATAAAAATATTTTAACTGGAATTTAACACAGTATGCAAACCCCTTCATTGGCTAAATTTTAAAAGTTATAGAAGAAATAATATTAATATTATGTAGACTTAAAAGAAATAGAAAATCAAAGGTAATATAAGAGTAGAAATCCTTTTAACAAAAACATTACATTAATTATTGATCAATTTCTTCATATAGATGTACAGACTATAAAGAGAAAAATCAAATTAATCCAAGTGACATATAATAAGGGTAACAGAAGAGGGGTGATAGTCAACTTACAGCACACGGAACCTTCCGTCATGTGCTTGAATCTGAAGGAAGACATCAGATATAGGGCCATAGGGAGAGACGGGCTGTGAATGGCATCAGAGTGCAACAGTAAACATCAGAGACCTGGTGAGACCCAGAGGTGCTGAGCTTCGGATGTATAAATGAAACAGGACATCCTGACTCAGGGTGCTAGGCAAAATTCTAGGAAGGAGTGTCCAGTGGGGCTTTAAGTAAAAGCAAAAGCAAACCCGTATGAGCATCATGGGAGCAACTTGGCATTCTGCAAAAAGCATAGCTTGAGACAGGACATTAGTTGCTTACATAAGAAACAGATACTGGAAGAGTCCCCTACCCCACCCTAGCCATTCGTAGGGATGCATTTTAATGTCTCCATGCCCACAGGCCTCCCCATTTCCAAATGGAAAATCATTTGTGCCTAAGCCACTGGCTGTGACTTGGGTGCAGAGTTATGGGCACACGAGTGCTGTCCATGCTGCAAATGCAATCCAATTGCATTTTCTTTGGGGGAGAGAAAAGAGACCAGCCATGTGAGCGCAAGGCAGAGCAATATGAATAGCCCTGAGATTTGCATGGCAAGGACACACAGAATCATTCAGCGCCCCTGCCTCATCCTGGAAGTGCAGTTCTACACTCTCAGAGCCCTGGAGACACTTGGTGCAGACATCCTCCTTGTGTAGTTACCATCTGGTCCCGCACTATGGTGTGCAGATGATCAGGCTTCTGCATAGGAAGTTCTTCTACGAAGGAGGAGCAGTCGAAGAGCAACCCCTGAGGAAGGAGAGGGGTATTTCAGCAAAAGGTCTCCTGGATACAGCATGCCATTGCAATCATGCACAGACCTGCACACACACACAAAGGTGTGTTGAGAAGAAGGAGGTCAGAAGAAGTGGGAGGGGAGAAATACAGGGAATTGGGGTGATCACAATATATGCATTCATGTGGGAAACTGTCAAAGATAATAAAGGATCCCAATTAAAAAGAATCTAAAACAAAACCAAAACCCAAAGCATCTTCAACCCTCTTAGGAAGAAATAGTGAGCGTTCCTTTCCTTTCCCTTATCGTCTCATCCTGTTCTGAGCTTGTTTCATTGCCCTTCCTCACTGTTATTTTTTACATCTTCATCTAATATTCCTTTCTTCTTGTTTCCCCATTCCATACCTTTCTTCTATTACCTAACTAATAAGACTTTCACCTTTAATAATTTAAAATTCACAGTGTATCCCAGAGTCATCCTAGTTTATTTTACTTTTCCCTATGTTGGGGATGTTTCTTTTTTTTTTTTTGGTTTTTTGAGACGGGGGAATGTTTCTTTTTTAGAAAAAGAATTTATTAGTTCTTTAAGAATTTTGTGTGATGTGTTTTTTATTATGTTCACCACCTCCTCCAACTTCCCTCACACAGCCTCAAATCTACATAATCTTGTGTCCTTTTTCTTTCAAATAACCATCAAGTCCAATTTGTGTTCTCCATGCATTAAACTCTCCTAAGATGAATAAAGAAGAAAGAAAAGAGCAGCATTCAAATCAATCAGGGACCCCCCCCCCCATTACAGGAGTAGTTAAATCTCTCTCTCTGATAACCCTAAATATAAAAGGTTTAAATTCTCTCATCAGAAGGTGAAGTATGATTGGATTAGAAACACTACCTAGTTGCTTGTTGTCTTTTAGGAAACACATCTTACTGGCAAAGACATACACATACTGAAAGTGAAAGGATGGAAAATGTTGTACTGTTTGACTAGAACCTGAGGCAGGGTGGAGTAGCTGTACTCAGAGATAACAAATAGACTTCAAGCCAAAATTATGCAAGAGAGATGATAAAGAAGACAAGACGGATGAGAAGTCCACCATGAAAACATGATACATATGCACTTCATGCACTCAACTTCCCAAAACAACTCTACTGACAAAAAGAGACGCAAAGGACCACGTGGAATAACAGAGGGGGATTTTAATGTCTCACCTTCACCAACAGATAGATAAAGACAAAACATTAACAAAGGACCTTCAGAGTTAAAACTGAAGCACAAATCAAATTGACTTAACTGATCTCCTCAGAATGCTCCACCCAACAGCTATGGAATAGCCACCTCTTTTAGTAGCCCATGGATTTTCTCAAACATAGCTCACATTATACCTTATAACATAAACCTTAAGAATCAAATAAAGTTAATTTCTTGTTCTTTTTAGATCATAATGGAGGGGGAAGACAAATCAATAGCAAGAGAAAGTAGAGAAGATATACATGTTGGGGTTCGGGAATCACCACACAAACCATAAGAACACAATCTCAGTTAAACAAGAATAGTGTATTGAATGTACACCCCAAGATTGATTGACTAGGACCAGAAAAAAAAGGACTCATGAGTCTAACTGTGGTACCAGTCTGTTCTAAGAGCAGGCTTTTTATAGGAAAAATCAAGTCCAGAAGTTCAGAAGGCAAGGGTGGAGGCAGTACTAATTTTAGCTAACTAGACAAAGTATTATCAGATAACCTTTAAGCTAATTAGTGTTGCGTGTAATGATTAAAAAAACAATCCACACTAATACCGGCTACGCTCCAGTAACGCTGTCTCCTCTCCCCCATTGGAGGCTGCAACCCTCCATCTTCCCTGTTTCTCCGCAGTTCCTCTGCCTCCAAACTACTTGTATCTTCCCAGCCAGCCATCTGCCCCACTGTGGGTAGCTGTCACAAATCCCCCATAACCTAGTAAAATCAGAACTCTAGAGGCTTTTAATTTATCAGTCAGATTTATATCAGTAAATTCTCAACCCCCAAAATGCCAACACAAAGAACCCAAAACTCAATTGATGCAAACACAAGCTGCACGCCTAGATGGGGCAAATGTACCCTACATTATTCTATTGTTCTTCTATGATTCTCATAGCTACCCATGGCTATTTCAAGCCACGTGGATCCAGTTTGTCTTCTTCCTCCATTTTTCTCTCATCCCTGTCTCCTTGTTGTCTCCCTGCCTCTCTCTGTCCTATCTCTAAAACTCTCAGCCTGCCTTCCTTTTCCACTGCCGAATCACAGGCTCTAGCCTTATCTTTCACCTGTCCTCACCTGCTTACAGATGGCAATCTACAAATTGGTCCTGAGTGCAGCAAGAGGGATGTACAGACGGGTGGTGAACAGAGAAGTTTCAGCGCACTGAGATAACAGAGCATAAGGAATGCAATTATAGTGTTATAACCTTTTAGGAGAGTTTCTCAGTGCCAGCTATGGGTAATTACTTCTGGGAAGTGGAGTCTGAGAACCTGAACTTAATTCACCTTATGAGCAAAGAAAGACTGAATGCAAAATGGCTACAGTTGTGTTAAAAGGAGCGGGAGTCAACAGTACAAACACCTGGAGACTGGACAATAGGCTTTTGAATGGTTAGAAAGTCATTGCAGAAATCTAACAGGGAAACGGAAACCTCCTTGAAGTTGAGTGAAGTGAAGACATCACTTTCTAGGCTCTGTGGGAGGCAGCAAGGACAGTTCTAAGAGGGAAGTCCACAGTGACGAATCACATCCCATCTTAACCTGAGTCACAGTGGTTATCATCAAGAGAACTACAAACAACAAAGATCTGCACACATCTGGAAGGAAAAGCAGCACTCTCTCTCCTTACTGGTGGGAATGTGAATGAGCAAACCACAGTGGGAATCAATCAGTATGAACATTTCTCAAAGAACTAAAACTGTAACAATCACGTGATTCAGACCCACCACTCCTGCTCATTTACACAAAGAATCTAAGTCACTTGACAACACAGATACCTATACACCTGTGTTTGTTACTCTACTCTACACAATATCCAAGTTGTACAGTCAGTCTAGGTACTTGATGGATGAGGAATACAGGAAAAAGAGTATATAGAATACCCACACAATGGAGTTTTATCCAGCCGTAAAGAATGAAAAAAAATTTTTTTTGCAGGAAAATAGACGAAACAAGAGAACATTTATGTCTACAATATGTAGAAAGCACTTCTATAAATCAATAAAATCATAGGTAGCTCAATAGAAAATGGACATAAAATTTGAACAGGTTCTTTATAGAGGATATTCAAACAATCAACAGAAATGAAAAAATATGATTAATGTCATTATTCATGGTTAAGATGCAAATTGGAGTCACAATCTTATGTAGCAAGTGTTTGTTGGTGAGGAAGAGGTATTTGCTATATGCATCATAGTACTGACTGAAAGGTAGCCCAAGACCTCGCCAGATGAGGTTTATATCAGGTAAATCTAATGAATAGCAAAATACACAAAACAGTTGTCAGTAGTCACAGAGGACTTGGGAGAAAGTGCCAAGTTGTGCCAATTACTGACTGACCAGGCTAGTAATTATTTGGGTCTATGTAAATTTATTGCTCAGTATGTACACATTTTATATGCCCATTATTGCTATTAATTGTTTAATCTGAAAATAAAACCACCAACCACTAAGCTAAGAACTTACACAGTTGTGGGAAAGTGACTAATTACCTTCACTTCACAAAGTTCAGGTCTTTGCCTGATAT
Organism: Mus musculus; assembly: GCF_000001635.26. Lineage (NCBI taxonomy): Eukaryota > Metazoa > Chordata > Mammalia > Rodentia > Muridae > Mus > Mus musculus. Next base: position 159,133,398 of record NC_000068.7, read on the forward strand.
GTGCAAACCAGAGAACTGTCACCAGTGTATTGGAAAGGTGGCAGTCTTATCCCCAGACTCGTCAAGTTTTCTTTTCCACTGTAGCAAAGGCCGTATGATTCATGTATAGTATTCGGAATTTAATGACTTCGGAGATATGACAGGTCCTGACCACCCAGATCTCCTACAATGGAAGCAGTGTTTGAGAGTGATAGAGGGATGAAGAAGTGGAAAGCTGGGAGAGGGGCTTCTTGTCACTCTAGAGACTATTGTTTCTTCAGCTTTGCCAGGCTTAGGGTGGTCCCTTACATTTTTTATTTTTGCAGGTTCCTAGGTCCTCCTGGTGCCAGAATGCTTTGAGATTTGCTGACTCCAAACTCCTGTCCTGAGGGCTTTGCTGGATTAGCAACAGGTATGCTGGTGGTAGAAACTGGACCATAGGTCTGAGACACTTAGCTACAATGCCCAAACTTCATGTGTCAAAGCACTCACTCTACCCAGTAACTGAAGCCAATGAGCTTGAGCTGTAAGCTTTTATGAAACGTGAGTTTACAGTGTGGGTTAGTGTGGTGTTCTTATACATGGTGAGCCAAAATGGGCAGAAGAACCTTCTAAAGTGAATGCCACCCACCAAAGCATCCCAGCAGGAGCTTGGCATTTTCAATTGTTCAGTTTGTAAATACAGGCTGTTCCTGAAGAGGACCTAGTCTATGCCTTTGGTGACAGCTATTCCATTCCTATTTTTAAATTGTGACTCTCTACTTGACATGCGCATGAGGGTCAGAGGCAGAGGAAGTGGTGAGAGGACGGGGAACAACCAGGGAGAATCCAGCTGTCTGCTCTCGTCATTTGTTTCACATGCAGACTGTGTCTGCAGAAGACTAGCTCGGCCCGTCACATTTTCCATCCCCAAACGCCTCTTGCTCTGCACATGTATTTCAAAGGCTTAGCTGTTTTCTGAACACCCCCCCCCCCCAACCACAAGTCTGCTCATCTTGCAAGCTGGTGAGCCTTCTATTCCAAAGGTCCTGGGACTTTCCAAGAGTTGATGTCACATCTTTAGCAGCTCTCTCTCCCGAGATTGGTTCATCTTGGGCTCACACTATCTAAAGACTGGGTATGGAGGCTTCATCCACTTGGCTTAGATGTTGGCATTGTCACTGACTTCCCAATGTATCTCCAGGTTCACTTTCCTTTAGCAATATTATTGCCAAGTAAAAACTTGTATTACCTGGCTCTTCCAAGTCACCAAGATGGTATCCTTTCTCATATCCTGTGCTCTGTTGGTCCTTAGCAGTTAGTATAATCCATCTTGGAGGTTGATAGCAGATATGGTTGTTGCCCTGCCTCACCTTGACCTTTTGATGCTTACTGACTTCCATATGCCAATGTCTGCATCTCTGTTCCTAAGGCTTTTTTTTCCCCCACCTCCATCGAAGAACCCCAAGACAGTAGATCAATTTGTTTGCACAACAGACCTGTTGTCAGTGACTGTGAGGTAAGAATACATACATACATAACCCAAAATATTAGTTCCGAAGGAGAATAACACTGCTGTGATTTGGTACCATTTCTCAGACATTCACTGTGGATATTTGTGTATGTAATATGTAGTTATTGAGTATCACTGTTTGATAGACAACTGTTAGACTCAGGACATAAAATAGTGATGCAGATACGGGAGGAAGAAGAGATAACAAGCTGTATTCTATAGCAGCATGTTTTTTCACAATGGAAGTAAGGCCATTACAACCCAAGATATACGATGCAGATGGTAAGTGACTGGCGTGTACTCAACACAGTTGAAATGGCAGCATTGAGGAGGAGGCTTTCAACCTTAGTCCCTGAAGGCTTTGAGAGAGCCCACCATGGGAAGAGCACGGGGAGTAGAATTTCAAGGGTGGTGAATAGAGAGAATTTAGGATTTCCTGGACTGTGAAGAGAGTTGACAGAAGAGGAGACAGTGAGTTAGTCAGAGAGGCAGGTGCCTAGCAGATCACCTACAGCTACATAGAGTGCCTATGTGAATGGATACCTGTACATGTGGACATGTGTTTATATATATGGAGGTGCTACAATGTATGTGTTCTGTTTCTTTGTGGTTGTGTTTATCTGATCACACGTTAATGAATAACATGTGCTCTCATTTTGGCTATGTGTATACTCATGTAGCTGCATGTTTGTGCCAGTGTATGTGTATAAAAGCTTATGCTAACGTTTTCAACCATGCTTTGTTGCATATATCTGTAAATATGCATCCACTGATATCACCATGATAATATCTAGATTGGACTAGAGAATGTAGCTCAGTCCTAGAGCATTTACCTCACATGTGTTAGGTCCTAGGGTCAGTTCCCAGTATCATAAGAAGCAAATAAGCAGAAGACTGGATCTACAGCTTTGAATTTTTATGAGTATGTTTGTATAAACATACTGATGGCTGTGCTAGTGTATGCGTATGTACTAGTGTTGGTGTGTGTGTGTGTGTGTGTGTGTGTGTTGTATTATATGAGTGAATGAGAAGGTGGATGTTTATTTAGGTTTCACGTTTCATGTGTATGGAAATTGTGTGGATATCCCTATTTCTGTATGAAGCTCTGGAAATCTATCTTGTCCTTCACTAGATCACAAAAATGTGGAATTTTTATAGCTCACATTTGCTAGCAAGATGTTATCTTTATTTGCAGTTATAGTTGTAGCTGGTTTTATATTTTCAATATTTCTGCTATTTTACAATCTGAATTCTACATACTTTATGTGAATGCATGAATAAGTGTGCATGTGTTTAATTCTCTCCATTTCTATAAGTCAGTTCCAGTTAGACCCAAATCCTCACCCTCATCTTTATGAGTTAATATCTTTATTTAGAAATGAGCTTCCATCTGGAGCAGAGTGGTTTCCTTACACAGCCTTTCCCCTACTGTTAATATCTTTGCCGTAAGATGATCCAATGGCTTGAGTAAGGAGGTGGGGTTGGAACCAAACACAAGGAAGCCATCCCTGAGCCCTATAATGTTGCCTTAGGCTGAAGCTGTCAGGGAAATGGAAGGAGTAACTGCTAGGGAAAGAAGAGGAGTAGACTCTGGGTTGTTGCTCCCTTCAGGAAGCAAGTGGGCCCAATCCTGGGGATAGACTTTTCTTCAATTCCCTGGAAAGAAACATGCATGCCTTAGAAAAGCAAAAGTCTGCAGTGATGGGCACAGGCTCTCTGTGCCTCTTTCTCTCCACTTAGCATCTCATGCTCAGCGCCTTATGTGTTCTCATTACTCAAACTGTAAGTTGTAACAGGCCTTATAAAACCACTTATTGTAATATATTCTGTATGCTCAGTTTTGATACTTGTCTTGCTGCTATAGCAAAACACCCATCCAAAAAAGTGCAAAGAAGAAAGGGTTTATTTTTGCCTCGTAGTCTTTTGGAAACCATCCATCATAGCCTGGATGTAATGTTGGTGATAACCCTAGCTTGTATTGGTAGGAGTGTGGGGCAGCTGCTTCTGTTGTAGCTGTAATGAGGAAGTAGAGTGGTGAGTGTTTTCTCCTTTTAATTCAGTCTGGAACTCAGTCCACTGAATGATGCCCCACATTCAGAGTGGCTCTTCTAACTTCTGTTAAACCTGTTAGGAACATGCCAGAGGTTTGTCTCCTAGGTGATTCTAAATCCCATTAAGTTGACAATCAAAATTAATCATCGCGACACACCTCTCTCATAAGTGAACCTTCTACTTCTCTAATGTACATGTGGTAAGTTGAGTGTATTGATAGCCCCAGTTAATGGCCTCTCTGGATCTGTGCCCTTCACACTCTATAGCCCCTTCTACTGTCTCTAGGTTTGGCCATGTGACTTTCTTTGGCCAATAAAGGTGTTAATAGGCTTAAGGAAAGTGTGGGAAAGATTTGTGAATTTTCACTTTCTCCTTTGCTTTTCTGTATTGTCAATGAAAAGCCATGATATCCTCCTGAAGGATATATGACCACACAGAAAATAGCTGAATTGCTGAAATCAAGGGAAGTTTAGACTAGCCATCCATTGAGACTGGAATAGAAATGCTTCCTGGGTCAGCGTGTTAAATGCCTGGTCTCTACTTTGCTGAACTATTTGTTGAGACACATGCTTAACTGGAGGAAATAGGTCAATGGGGTTTTTTTTAAAGTTAGACATTGTTCTTGGTTCCCTCCTCCTTCTTCATCTTCTTCTTCCTCCTCTTCTTCCTCTTTCTCTTCCTCCTTTCATCTCTCCCTGCCATGCTCTATGTTTCCTGCCTACCATGGGATAAGCAACCTTCTCAACACTGCCTTCTGTCTTAATGTAGTACTTATGACAATCCCAGAAACATGGGGCTCGTCTACTGTAGATTGGAACATTGAAGCCATGGCCTAAACAAAATGATTCCTTTATTTCAGTTGCTCTTTCAGGTGGTCACAGCAACATCAAAAATGAGTTTTTAGCAATTCTACAGTAAGATACATGCTGTGTACCCAGTCAGTATCAATCCAACCAAGCCCAGATGAGTCGAATCACTGAGATAATCCTTCGATTCAAAAGAAATTGGTTGTAATGTTCAGATGCTTAGTCTAGAGAGAGTTTGCTACGCAGCTGTAGCTAGCAGATGGACACATACTCCGAGTGGAAGTGTGATTATTTGAATCAGAGGCAGTTCAGTTCACTATGTGCCATCTCTGATCATTACAAGGTAAACCTGGAATCTGCTTTGCTATCACTTTAGACTTAGTGGGTTTTGTTGAATACACTCATCCCCTCTTCCATACAGACTTTCAAGGATTTTATGGTAATTATTACATTATAGTCTCCTCTGGGAGATATCCTTAAATTCTTAAACCAAATTGTATTGTTAGTTTACTAAAAACCTTTCCATAGTTTCTTGTTATACTTGATTAAAAGCAGCGTCCTGAAGCAGAGACTGAGGGAATAGCCAAGCAACAACAGATACAACTAGAGAACCATCCCATGGGCAAGCACCAATCCCCGACACTATTAATGATATTTTGTTATGCCTGCAGATGGAGTCTAACATGGCCGTCCTCTGAGAGGCTCCACACAGCAGCTGATTCAGATGGTGCAGAGACCCAGAGCCAAACAGTGGACGGAGGTTGGGGATTCTTATGGAAGAGTTGGGGGAAGGATTTTGAGGATCCCAGAGGAGATATGAACTCTACAGGAAGACCAACAGAGTCAACTAACCTGGACCCTTTGGACTTTCAAAGACTGAACCACCAACCAAAGAACATACATGGTCTGGACCTAGGCCTCCCTGCACATATGTGGCAAATGGACAGTTCAGTCTTCATGTGGGTCTCAAACAACTGGAGTGGTGGCTATTCCAAAGGCAGTTGTCTGTATGTGGGACATGTTCTTCTAGCTGGGCTGCCTTGTCTGGCCTTAGTGGGAGGGGATGCGCCTAGCCTCACAGAGATTTGATGTGCCAGGGTAGGGGTATACCGGTGTGTGTGTGTGTGTGTGTGTGTGTGTGTGTGTGTGTGTGTATGTGTGTGTGTGTGTCTACCCTCTCAGAAGAGAAGGGGAGGGGGTGGAGGAGGAATTGTGGGAGGGGAGCAGTGATTGGGATGTAAAGTGAATAATAAAATAGAAGTTAGCATTCCTTCTGTACTCCACAGTGTTCTGTATATCATTGCTTCACGTTTGTCCTGACTTGCTCTCATCTTTGTTCCACCCATGATCACTTTCCTTATGAGTCTTGACATAGCTAAGCTTTTTCTCACCCGATGGCCTTTTCTCGTTCCAGTCTCCTGTCTATGAATAAAAACATGCTGATACTCCTCGCTGTTCTCTTCACTCAGCCAAGCACCATCAGGACCTCTCTGTACTCTACTGATGAGCTGAACGTGTCTCCCTATTCTAATTGTCTGTTCTAGGGTCTTGTTGAACATTGAGGTTTAGATCTGATTTTATTTCTTTTATTTCTATGTCAGAGAGGTTATCTTCTCTTTAAGAAAGTTGCATACCTTGCCCCTAGAAGCCTTACAAGTGTGGCTGCTGTGTCACATGTGAATCAGTAGGTGGCAGAGAGGACAGAGACTATTTCTATGTTTAGTGTTCTGACTTATGTACATCTGAATGATAAGTGGCCTAACATTCCCTGAAAAAGTGAGTCTGAGATGACCACCAGTTCAGCACCAGGATGTCTGGATAGGGAGCTAGCCTGAGACAACTACCATCAGACAACACCCAGGCCTGGGGGTCATGAAAGCACAAGAGCTGACTCCACCCCTAGCCTGCTGCAGTGGGTCCTGCACCTCATCTGGGCAGCATAGTAGATCTGACCCTGATGGCAGAATACATAGGTGAGCAGGCCCAAAGGGAAAGGGCATGGACATGGGAGAGCTGGCCCTACCACTTTCGTTGTGTGGTGACATGGGTGAAAGAGAGATGATCTCCCCCCGTCCCTACCTTGCAACCTAGGACAGGCAGGAGAGCTTGCCCTGAGGTCATCAGAACAGGAGAGCTGGCCCTACCCCACATTTGCTGCAGCACTTGGAAGAGCAGGCTCTGCATGTGCAGCACAGTAGTGCTGGTCCTGGATGTGGGTGTTGAGAGCGAGCAGCCCTAAGGGAGACTTGGCCCTGCCTCTTGTCTGTTGGGCAGTGGCACACATGAGGGAAAGGCACCCTTCTTCCCTACCTTGTCTCTTGCTGTCTATGGCAAGAAGTAGAGTTGGCCCTGGGGTCATGAGAGTTGAAGAAGTGGCCATGCCCCTCACTGTCTGCAACACTTGGGAGAACAAGCCCTGCACCTTGCCTGGGCAGCAGGGTAGAGGTGGCCCTCATTTTGGGGTTGCAGGTGAGACATCCCTAAGGGCATGAAAGTGGGAAAGCCAGAAGGCTGATCAGCTCAGATTTTCAGCCCCAGATCCAGGACTTTGGATTGGCCCACCCCAACATCTACCCCATCGATGAACTGCTGGAGTGCATGAAGGAGCTGGTCCTACAGATCAAGAACTACAGGATCTCCATGACACAGGGTGACAACAGGTTATCCAAGAGGAGTCCCAGTAAGGATTCAGTATCAGAAGAGTATCAGAAGCCAGAGGCCTTGTACCAGGCCAACGAGTCATCTGCAAGCAGAGAAGAATGGACAAAAGGGTATACTATGAGATACACTGTGACACACTACAGCTTCCACAACAAGATTTTTTTTTCTCTATTGTGGGGGAGGTTGCAATGGTGGAGGGCAGCTATAAGAAGAGGGGGAGACGAGTGGCAATGTGGTGCATGATCTGAAATTCACAAAGAACCAATGGAAAATTAGAGAGAAAGAGAGAGAGAGAGAGAGAGAGAGAGAGAGAGAGAGAGAGAAAGAGAGAGAGAGAGAGAGAGGGAGAGAGAGAGAGAGAGAGAGAGAGAGAGAGAGAGAGAGAGAGAAAGGAAGGAAGAAAGCCAGGAGAGAAGGGCAAATCACTTTTTAAAATACTAGGTTGGCCAGCCGTGTAGGATGAGAAATGCTTGTATCATGGAATGTCTATCTTACACCAGATCATTGGTGAAGGCCTGCAGCTTCTGCTATATAATAGGTTGATGCAGATTGACAGGGCAAAAAGGAAGAGTCACCAAGGATTTGTCAATGGTCGCCCTTAAGCCTCACTCTAGAGGGCATCTCTGAGTGAAGGACAGGAGGAAACAAACTTCGCGTACTAGTACAGGGAGGCGCCATGCAAACCTCTTCTGCTGAGGTAAGCTTGTCTTCCTTCTTCAGGCTGTAGATATGTAAGAAGGATGTAGTAACAGACAGACACAAGCCAAACTGAAATGGTCATTACTGCTGTATGAGGACCCTGCCTGACACAAGGACTTCCTCAGCACTTTGTCGCTTTAGCTAAGCCCTGCACCTCACCTTGATAGGGAGAACATGCTAAAATAAAATCAGTTGTTCCAACCCAAGTGCAACACAGAATCATCACAGGGGGTGTTGAAAGATAGAAAATGAAAGCAAACCACAAAGAGACAGGTTGACTGGTATGCCTTGGATAATACCTTCCTCCCACAACACACACATGCACACACATGGGCATGCACTCACATATGCATGTATGCACACACATGTGCTCTCTCACACACGTACATATACGTATAATGTCCTCATGTTAAAGCTTGGTCCCTAAGGTCATTGGAGTTGAACCTGCCAAGTGAATGGGATCCTGAATATTCTCTGTGTCTCTGTTTCTTTTTCTGTCTCCCTTTCTCTGTCTGTGTGTTTCTTTGTGTCTCTGACTATGTGTCCTGTCTGTCTCTGTCTGTCTTCCTGTCTGTTTGTCTCTCTCTCTGTTTATGGCATGCACATCCAGTCCTACATGTATTTCTTACATGATATAATGCCTCTCCTAATGGTCCAAATTATTGGGGTTACCTAATCTTGGATTTGACCTTTTAGAGCTGTGAGCTAAAATAAACCTCTCTTTACTGTGTAACAGCCCATGTCAGCTATTTGGTTACAATGA